>NC_134398.1:206182276-206521709 GCF_050003625.1 Haematobia irritans
TAAGTGGATCTTCTGTGTGATTTCGGATATGATTGACCATATTTTCTTGGCAATTTAAGAGAATTTAGAAAGTGATCATATGGTAAAATCAGGGTATATAATTGTTTGATATCTTTTCCCGCCAAGATCAATATTTCGTCCCCTGCCTGATATTTAGACAGGCGGTACCACAGGGGAACCACACCTTTGACGATTTTTTGAACCATATTTTAAAAATGTAGATTCTTCGATTTAGCTACATACCCATAGGTATAGGTCACTTTAGGTCACGAAAACGTTTGATTTTTTTTTTTGCCAAAAATACAAAATGTAAGAATACGAAGTAGGACTACAGCTATTGCAAACACAGTTGTCACAGTTGGTCGAATTCTAATAAAAAATTGTAGATGTTTTACTGTTTGGTCGATTGGTAGAATTCTTTATGGTTTGGCTTTTGGCAGATTTTGCAAAATATTCCCTCACAAAATTCTCTATAGAAATACAAATTTTACAAAATTTTTTATAGAAATAAAAATTTGACAAAATTATTAATAGAAATAAAACTTTGACAACATTTTTTATAGAAATAAACATTTGACAAAATTTTTTATAGAAATAAAATGTTGACAAAATTTTTCTATAGGATTAAAATTTTGACATTTTCTATAGAAATAAAATTTTAACACAATTTTCTTTAGAAGTAAAATTTTCTATAGAAATACAATTTTCTGAAGAAATAAAATTTTTACAAAATTTTCTATAAATATAAAAATTTTACAAAATTGTCCATAAAAAATAAAATTTTGACAAATTTTCTATAAATTAAAATTTTGACAAAATTCTATATAGACATAAAATTTTAACCAAATTATCGTTAGAAATAAAATTTTCTATAGAAATCGAATTTTCTAAAGAAATAATATGTTGACATGATTTTCTATAGATATAAAATTTTGAAATAAATTTTTATAGAAATAAAATTTTGGAAAAAAAATTCTATAGAAATAAAACTTTCTAAAGAAATAAAATTAAAAAAAAAATGTATAGAAATAAAATTTTCTAACGAAATAAAATTTTGAAAAAATTGTCTATAAAAATAAAATTTTCTATAGAAATAAAATTTTACGAACGTAAAATTTTAACAAAATTTTTTAAAGAAATAAAATTGTAACAAGATTTTCTATAGAAATAAACTTTTGCCAAAACTTTTTATAGGAAAAAAATTTGAAGCAATAGTAGAAATGAATTTTTGGAGAAAACTTTCTATAGAAACAAAATTTTGGAAAAAAAATTCCATAGAAATAAAACTTTCTAAAGAAATAAAATTTTCAAAAAATTTTTATAGAAATAAAATTTTCTAATGAAATAAAATTTTGACAAAATTGTCTATAAAAATAAAATTTTCTTTAGAAATAACATTTTACGACAGTAAAATTTTAACAAATTTTTTATAGAAATACAATTGTAACAAGATTTTCTATAGAAATAAAATTTTGCCAAAAATTTTTATAGGAAAACAATTTGAAGAAATTTAGAAATGAATTTTTGAGAAAACTTTCTATAGAAATAAAATTTTGTGAAAATTTATTATAGAAATAAAGTTTTGGAAAAAAATTTCTATAGAAATAAAACTTTCTAAAGAAATAAAATTTTCCAAAAAAATTTTATAAATAAAAATAAAATTTTCCACAGAAATAACATTCTACGAAAGTAAAATTTTAACAAAATTTTTTATAGTAATAAAATTGTTACAAGATTTTCTATAGAAATAAAATTTTGTCAAAACTTTTTATTGGAAAAAAATTTGAAGAAAAAATTTGAAAAAACTTTCTATAGAAATAAAATTTTGAGAAAATTTTCTATAGAAATAAAATTTTGAGAAAATTTTCTATAGAAATAAAATTTTGCGAAAATTTTCTGTAGAAATAAGATTTTGGAAAAATTTTTTATAGAAATAAAATTTTCTAATGAAATAAAATTTTGATAAAATTTTCTATATAAATAAAATTTCGACAAAATTGTTCATAAAAATAAAATTTTACGGAAGTAAAATTTTAACAAAATTTTTTATAGAAATAAAATTGCAACAAAATTTTCTATAGAAATAAAATGTTGCCTAAACTTTTTATAGGAAAACAAGTATATATAAATACATCACCATGAACCAAATATTAGGGTTTCCTTTGAAATTTCAGGAGGGCTTGAGGACTTGAGGACACTTCCCGAAGATAAATTTAAATATTTCACCTATGAGGACTATATCAGATTCTGAATTTATAAGAACCATTTTTGTTTGAGTTTTAGAGTGTGCAAGAAAGTTATAAGAAAACGTCTTGATTTGAAATCTTAAATCTGTAGAAGTAATATCTGGAAATTTTACATTGAGTTTCAAGCAATTTTCATGATCAGTGCGCCTTCTACACCCTCAAGAAGTGAAGTCGGTCTATATGGAGGCATTACTAAATTGACCGACAAAAACTTAATCCGATACACGTTTTTGTGAGCCTAAAATACCAGAATATTTACAATTTCAGGCAAATTAGATAAAAACTACGGTTTCTAGAAACCCAAAGAGTTAAATCGGGAGATAGTTCTTATGGGGGGCTATACTAAAATATGGACCGATACTTACCGTTTTCGGCACACCTCTTTATGATCCGAAAATACCTCTAGATTTCCAATTTCAGGCAAATAGGATAAAAACTTCGGATTCTAGAAGCCCAAGAAGTAAAATCGGGAAATCGGTCTATATGGGGGCTATACCAAAATATGGACCGATACTCACCATTTTCGGCACACCTTTTTATGGTCCTAAAATACCTCTAGATTTCCAATTTCAGACAAATTGGATAAAAACTACGGTTTCTATAAGCCCAAGACCCCAAATCGGGAGGTCGTTTTATATGGGGACCATACCAAAACATGGACCGATACTCACAATTTTTGGCACACGTATTTGTGGCCCTACAATACCTCTAGTTTTCAAAATTGGATAAAAACTACGATTTCTATAAGCCCAAGACCCCAAATCGGGAGGTCGGTTTATATCGAGACTATATCAAAACCTGGACCGATATAGCCCATCTTCGAACTTGACCTGCCTGCAGACAAAAGACGGGTTTGTGCAAAATTTCAGCACGATTGCTTCATTATTGAAGACTGTAGCGTGATTACAACAGACAGAAGACGGACAGACGGACATCGTTATATCGTCTTAGAATTTCTCCCTGATCAAGAATATATATATACTTTATATAGTCGGAAATCAATATTTCGATGTGTTGCAAACGGAATGACAAACTTATTATACCCCCGTCACCATTCTATGGTGGTGGGTATAAAAAATTGAAGAAATTTTAGGAATAAATTTTTGAGAAAATTTGCGATAGAAATAAAATTTTGAAAAAATTTTCTATAGAAATAAAATTTTGGCAAAATTTTTAATAGAAATAAAGCTTTCTATAGAAACAAAATTTTGACAAAATTGTCTATAAAAATAAAATTTTCTTTAGAAATAAAATTTTAACAGAATTTTCTATAGGAATAAAATTATGAAAAAATAAAATTTTTTTATTTGGTTGTTTTTTCTTAAATTTACTCCAAATTTTGGATGTGTTATTATAGGCTCGAGTGGCAACCATGATTGCAATACATTTTTATCAAACGTTGACGCTATTCCCCAAATTCACGTTCTCGAACTATGTGAAAATATGTGACATTTTTGTTACTATGCGAACATATTTGAAAAAATGCAATTATGTCAACAGTTTTTCAATGCCTGCCCACCTTGATGATTGGTTGAAGACTGATTTCTAATTGTTATTTGTGTTCAACAACAGTGTCACATTTTATTTGACAGTTTTGTTAAACGTATGTCATTTAGAAAAAGCCCGCCAAACTGTTTTGAATTTAGATTTTTTTTCGTATTTTCCAACGTCAGAGAAGGGTGTGGAGTAGGAAATTTTTCTAAGATTCGCTTTCCTGCTGTGTGATTTATGATAAAAAATTCCTAATGACGTATTCTCAGGCATTTGTTTTTATTTCGCTTAGCTATATTTTTTTTTTGCCGCAAATAGTGGGTGAGGTAAGAGAGTTAATATACACTAAACAAAATATTGTTGTGAATATAAAATTTCTTATCCTGAAAATGCAAGTTTAGCTTAGCATAGAAGGCGCTTTTTTCTAATATAAAGGTTTCTCCTTAGCCCAAAGTCGATAAACTTTTCTAATGAACCCATTTAGAGATTCGACGTAAATCTTTATATAAAACAAATTTTAGAAGTACTGAAGTCAATTAGAACTTAAAAATTGGAAAAAATTTGCAATATTATTTAAATAGTCATTAAACTCAATGATTGTTTGTAGATTGACAATAAAGCTAAAATTTATTCCGAACTTTTTTATAAGGCATGAATAAAAAAGCAAAAAACAAAAAACGGATAAATTCAAATGTAAATTCTAAATTCTAAGTATGCTTTGTTTTGAGTGTACTCCCCAAGAAATAGTGAAAAAATACATTTCCACTTACTGTTACAGGCTAATCGTTTTGTTTTCTGAAAATTAATTTAAATTGTTAATAAATTATGGGATTTCAATTAGTACATTACTTGCCTGTTGGGAGCAATAATCATGCATTCACACGTTTTATATGCCATTTGTAACAAAAAACACAAAACCCACATTTGCACATACCTATAATAGATACTAATCATTGTGAAACACTAAAGCTATGGTGTTGAAAGATAAACGACAATTTCTCTAGAATATTAAAATAAGTCTATATGTGTAATATATTCGTTTTAGTTTCATTTCTTTAATTGCTTGAGTACATATGTGATGGAAAAATACATTCCAGACTGTATGTCGTTTTATTTTTGTTTGTTATTTAAAGCTTGGCTTGTTATCGCATATTGCAAATTAAAACAATGTTTTGTGCCTGGTTGCTGTAAATCGAATTTCTATGGCATTTTAAGAATTAATTGAGTGGCAGCCTTAGGTGTTCAGTACATACAAATTGCCTTTTTAGTTACCTATATGGTGGTTTTTGAATTTATGTTGGGTTTTGTTTAAACGAAAGACTTAAGCAACAAACTCTTTGTAATATCACTGATACTCATTTGCATAACGGTTCCAGAAATTCATGTAGAGATTTGTTAATAAATTATTTACTACAATTATAGCACTGATATTTCTATACGGATATAAAATATAATAATTCATATTTATACCCTAAACCACATAGTAGTCAGGGTATAATAACTTTGATCTGCCAAAAAATGTGCCTACCAGAAATATTGATTTTAGACCCCATAAAATATATACCGATCGACTCAGAATCACCTCCTGAGAAATTTGGTACAGGGTGTTGTTATGGCACAAGGAACGCTACTGAATTTGGAAGAAATCGGATCAAATTTTGATATAGCTCCCAAATATATGTATCGCCCGATTTCGACAAATGGGGTTACGTTGCACTTTTACTAACCGATCATCGTCAAATTTGGCACAAAGTAATCTTCTGCATCACCCTTTAAGTCTGCAAAATTTTATTGAAATCGGTTCAGATTTAGATATAGCTCTCATATATATGTATCGCCCGATTTTGCCAAATTAGGTCATAAAACCGTTATTCATTAACAAATCTTACTCAAACTTGGCTTAATCTAATATTTTATAGTGCTAACAATATGTGCAAAAAATCATGGAAATCTGTTCAGATTTAGATATAGCTCCCATATATATGTATCGCCCCATTTTGACAAATTAGGTCATAAAACCCTTATTTATCGACCAATTTTACTCAAACTTTGCTTAGTCTAATAATATATAGTGCTAAAAATATGTGAAAAAATTTATCTAAATCGGTTCAGATATAATTATAGCTCCCATATAAATGTATCGCTCGATTTTGCTCTAATAACCATATTTTTGACCATAGAGGCCTCATTTATTAACTGATCGTACTCAAATTTTGTACAAGGTAACCGTCTGTGGTATCAATCATACCTGCAAAATATTATACAAATTGGTTCATATTTAGATAGAGCTCCCATATATGTGCATCGTTCGATTTTCCCAACTTTTGCCATAATACTCTTATTTATTAACCAATGTTACTCAAATTTCAAATTTTGATGTACTAGCCGATCGTATTTAGACTTGCTTGTAGTTCTTATAAAATAATATTGCCCGATTTATACAAATTTGAATTTATTACCCACAACTAGTTGAGCGATTCCCTCCTTTTTAATAATGGACTAAATATTAGTAGCATACTAACTCTGTAGGTGCAAAATCAACTATAGCTCCTAATATCGGACATTTCTGCTCAGCTTGTGACAAGAGTTCCATAAACATGTACTCCTTTATATTCTTAAATATGAAAATCCAGTTTATTTATCACCCAAATCTATACCATCGATACCCCACAAACAATGTCTACTAATTCAGTAGGGATGGTTTAGGGTATGGTATAGTCGGTCCCGGCCGACTTTCTACTTTACTCACTTGTTGTATTATATTTTATATCCAAACGGTCAGTTAAAAGCCTGCAATAGTAAAAGACTTTTGTTTGTTTTATTCAATATAAATTCCTGCAAGTGTGATATACTATATGTATTTCCAGGCCGGAAATCGACTTTTCTACAAATCGACTTTTACTGTTGGCCTTATACGAAAAAGTCGAAAAATCGCCATAGTATTACAAAGGAAATATGATTGTCCGGTTTAATTGCAGCTACAAAATTTAAAAAAGTTCATATCTCCAAATTTTTAAAAAGACGAAAATTCAAAAGTTTTCCAAATTTTAGAAAGAATTGAAAGTGGAATATCATGCAATATTTCTTTTCCGGTTTAATGAGTAAAATCATGATACAATTATGTATGAGGTAGCCTTATTTCATCAGGTTACTTTGAACGGCTCATCAAAATGTCAAAAAATTTTGCTGACATTTTTAAATTATGTTGTTGTAATTAACGTCTAAAATTTAAATAAAACAAAGATAACGCACAATGGTTTTCCTTCGCAGGCATCATAAAATGAGGATTCATCGATAATCCCTACTAATTCTGGGATGGGTACATTTGCCACATGTTTGTCTAATGCCCAAGTGACAATGTTAGAGGATGTGCGTCCACCATCGTATTCTTGGGCATCGGATGAGCACTTCTTGCCAGCGGGGAAGTATTTAATTGTGGGATGGCTTCTTACACCATATTCGGCAGCCTTGCTTTGATGTATCGTAGCATCTAGGGCACCCAGTTTAACTTTACCCTTTAGTTCTGTAGCTGTTCTAATCCATTCAGGGGCCAAGTTTTTGTTATGACCGCACCAAGGGGCGAAAAATACAACCAACCAATCGTTTTCAGATTGAAAAACCAATTTATCAAAGTTATCGTCTGTCAATTCAATGATGTCAATGACGTCATCTTTGCCACTATCTCCACCAGAGGAGGTACCACTGCTGCCACCTCCAAAATCCGCTTGAACTTTTTTTTTTAGCTTCGGCCAAATCCGGCTCCGCAAAAGCTTTTGCCGTACGTTGTCCAATGTAGTCCGTGGGCGAGCGTTTTTTAGCACCAAATATCTTGATTGTAAGGAAACCACGTACACTATATTGATCACCCAAATATTTGTGCTCATCAGCATCCACAGCTCCTACTTTGATGACACCCTTCAAAGCTAGAGTCTGACAATGGCTACAACAGTTTGCATAGAATCCAACAACCCAAATGGCATCATCTTGAACCACAAGCCAAATACATCCAAATTCTGAAAAACTCAAAAGGTCGATTTTACCAAATTTTGGAATAGTTGAGTAGACGAATAAATTCTGATTACAATACCTATACTATTTGCGTCCTTTGCTTTCATTTTTAGGTTTTAGTTTCAGCGATCAACTTCTTCTAAGCGAGCCTATTTTTAATTGTGAGAACACAATTTAAAGGAAAATATGTTGCAATTTTACTAATGTAAAAATGTGTAAAATTATGCACCTTAAAATTTTGAGAAGTCAAAAATTCGATGTCTCCAAATGTTCAAAAAGTCAAAAACTCAGTTGGATTTTTTCAAATTGTCAAAAGAGGCGAAACAGCGAAATGTCAAAATTGTAAAATAGGAGAAATCTGGAAGATTTGATTTTGGTTACAATGCTTAACTGCTACCTTTTGACTTTTCAATGTCATTTTTGCACTACGATTTGACCTTCGTCTGCAATGCCGTCGTTCCAAGGACATACCAAAACAACCTTGCATGGCGACAAATGTGTTGACACTTGATAAAAGTATGCGCTGTTCCATAGACTTTGTCTTCACCTCAATTATATAGGTATTGATTCCGAGCCATAGAAGCAGAGGATTGATCTAATGATCAATTTAAGACATGATTCCCTTTCAAATTTGAGTCCTGTGTACATGTAAAATATATTTTTTTTCATAATGTATATTTTTTAAATTAAAATCTATAATTGATACCGTCATTTGCGTAGATGAAGCAATTTTAAATAAAATGTTATTTGGATTAAATAATTTCTTAATTGAGTAATAAAGTTCAAATATAAATCCCATAAAGCTAATTGACACAAATAGCATAAAGGCGGAAGAAATCTTTACAGTGGAGCGATACAGATATTTTAGACTTAATTTACTAAATAATACATCTTTCCCTAAAGCCTATAAATGCTCTACCGTATTGATTGTGCCATTTCAGTGTTTTATTCCAATTAAATTATTAAAAATTTCCATCAGAAAAATGAATACAATTCATTTGCAACATTTAATTACGGTAACAATTAAAAAACCATGTTTTACAAAATTCTTCGATTAAAGCCCACATAAAGGAAACAAATGAAACAATAAAGTTCACAACAAAAGCGAGACGCAATCGTATTTTCACATTAACGGTAGTCATGCTGTGAGTGCAGTTAAATAATAAAAAAAAAAACACGAAACAAAGCAAAAAGAAACGAAAGACTTAAGACACAAACTTTACATTAACTACTCACAATTATAGTGAAATTAGCAAAGTCTAAATACACACAAACACACAGTGTACTAAAGACAACCGGCATCCAACGCATGTGAAAACCAGTTGAAGAATTATTAAAAATCACATTTCATATAAAATTGCGATATGCCAAAGAGACAAACAATAATACTTCCCCATCAGGCGGATAACAGAAAACGGTTGAGAATTAGCTCCTACACAAGAAATGCATTTTGCCATAATTACTAATTACGTGTAAATTAATAATTAATATACCCAAAAAGGTAGCCGAACATACGTAAATTTAAAAGACAATAAAAAAGTTTACCATATTTGTATACAATTTATGTTAAATTGAAAATGAAAAAAAAAAGTCTGTACATATCTGGGTTGCCCTTGGTCTAGATGCATTGCTGATGATGATGACAAGCGGCATGTCAATACAGTTTTTGTTTGTATTGTTTTCGCTAAATGAGAAGAGTTGATTGTTTGTGGGCTATTTAAAAACTCATAAATATTAAGTTTGTTAAATGAAAATGTCGAAATAATATGAATACCGCCTGTTGATCTCAGACCGACTTAAATTGCACCACTCTGTATGAAAATGAGACAAAAACTGTTAAACGGGGATTAAAAGTGCAAAGATTTTACGATGACGGCATTAAATAGTTGACTTGGTAAGATGCCAATATCGAATGTATGTAAATTGTTAAACAAAGAAATCCTCTCGAACGTGACTAAGGTGGAAATGGTTGTTAAGGGGTATACGTATTTTCTTAGGAGAACAAAGTGCTGAAGTAATCTGAATTTTTCTTATTTGATCGAACTTAGATTACAGATGTGAATGAGGGTCATAAGTTCGGTTGATCATATACACAGAAAAAGTCGTTCTTAAACTGGTGTTAAAATTTACTTAAGTTTTATTGCAAAAAATATATTTTAATTTAGTTTATTTTTAAAATATTTTAAATATATCTCAGAAAATTTATGAAGTTGACATAAAAATAGTTCAACACCAACAAAAGTAGACAAAATTTTCTAGTCATGACAATTTCTTTGCAGTTGTTTCTTCCGATTGTGAGAGAGCATTCAAAATTTTCTATGATCATATGGGTGATTCTTAACAAAACTCTTTGTGAATAAAAACTTTACTATCGGGAACGAAAATTCTAAATACAGGTCGAATATAATAAAAACATCCCTTATATATGTTAATGTTAGCTTTAAATTTTAAATACATAGATTTTGTAGAATACATATACTGAAAACTGTTGATATCTGCTAATATTGTGATGGATATTTATATCATTATTTTATTTATTAAACATAGGACCGACATTGTCTTAAACTTGAAATATAGAGTTCAATTGACATCAAATGTGAAATTATGATCTTTTTTGCATCCATAAAGAAATACGACAATTTATATCATTACATTTACTGTATTCCCCGTCCAAATATAACATTTTGCTCAAGGAGGCATTTATACTCCTTCCCTGCGTGTAGTTGTAGATATTTTTATTTCATGAAATATTAATTTACCATATTCTTGTACCACACAGAGATTTTTCAAACGCATTAGCATTGTATGCATATAAAATATCAGTTTTACTTACATATAATGGATATGTAAGAACTTTCGATTTCCTTTCAATGAATTTCGTAGGTTACTCTACAATGTAACATAAATAAAAAAATTGTCACTTTTGTAAAAGCATTCAAACAAAACTCTAAATCTATTAAGGGAATCCAAGCGTTGTTAAAATTCCAGCATATACCTTGTGAACATAAATTTTGCATATGTTGTGATATCGAATTAAATTTATTGTAGTAATTTTTCATTTTCTCCAGAGCTATAGAACAATAGCCAGACATTTCAGCACCCATAATAATAACCGCAAAGAAGAGTGGATAAACCACCATTTTAACCAATATAAAAGGTGTCAGACGAAACAAAACCACAAGAAATGGTTGGACAATGCAATACAAAAATGATCACTATTTGTTACACAGAAAAATTATATTATCAAATTATATAGCAAAGAAAAGAATTTAATAATACTTAATACGAGGAAATCCAATCCTAAGCAGAAAATTACTATTTTGACTGTATAAAAATTTTTGAAAATCCAATATTCCATTTTAGCAAAACGAAACTTTTGGAAAATTCGTATTTGAATTTATGTGAACATTGGCAAAACTTAATTTTATGACATTTTGAAAATTTAGAAAAGTAGTTTTAAAATAGTAAAAAAAAATCAACAAAAAAATATTGTGATTGAAGTTTTGTTTTTTACGGCGCTAAAAAAATTCCCAAGGATATTAATTTTAACTATTCGGAATTTTTCCAAACCCGAAGAGTGCATTAGTTGATTTGGTTGTTGTTCCAATTTTCTTCATATGGTTGAATATTTGTGCAATTTATGTGCAAAGAATTTAAAAATCAATAGGTTCTTCCCAACCCGATATCAGAATTGAAACTCTGTGTTCACAGTTTCATCAAAAATGTTTTTCGGTGTATTAAAAAAAAAAAAAGATATAAGCCGATAGTCTTTGTCGCTAGTACTTTATTATAGTTTTTATATAATATTTATTATAGCTTTTAGAATTGTAATAAATAAAATAACACTATTTTTTCTCACTGTAACATACCAAAATGCAGTCTGAATAATAAATCAAAAGACCACAATTTACGGTTAAGGAGAAAAGTTCCAGAAAAAAGGATTGTATTTAGCTCCTTCATTACTTTGAACAACTATTTACACTAATAGAAACAAGTATATACGGCCGTAAGTTCGGCCAGGCCGAAGCTTATGTACCCTCCACCATGGATTGCATAGGAATTTCGGCTCAAGACTGTCATCCACAATCGAATTACTTGGGTTGCGGTAACACTTGCCGATGGCAAGGTATCTTAAAACTTCCTAACAACGTCTTCTAAATTGCAAGTTAGTCCATACGTAGTATATATTAAACTAAAAAAGGACGGTTAAATACGTATATAATTAAGTTTGACAAAATTTTGTATAGAAATAAAATTTCGATAAAAGTTTATATATATAAAGGGTGATTCTTTTGAGGTTAGGATTTTCATGCATTAGTATTTGACAGATCACGTGGGATTTCAGACATGGTGTCAAAGAGAAAGATGCTCAGTATGCTTTGAAATTTCATCATGAATAGACTTACTAACGAGCAACGCTTGCAAATCATTGAATTTTATTACCAAAATCAGTGTTCGGTTCGAAATGTGTTTCGCGCTTTACGTCCGATTTATGGTCTACATAATCGACCAAGTGAGCAAACAATTAATGCGATTGTGACCAAGTTTCGCACTCAGTTTACTTTATTGGACATTAAACCAACCACACGAATGCGTACAGTGCGTACAGAAGAGAATATTGCGTCTGTTTCTGAGAGTGTTGCTGAAGACCGTGAAATGTCGATTCGTCGCCGTTCGCAGCAATTGGGTTTGTGTTATTCGACCACATGGAAGATTTTACGCAAAGATCTTGGTGTAAAACCGTATAAAATACAGCTCGTGCAAGAACTGAAGCCGAACGATCTGCCACAACGTCGAATTTTCAGTGAATGGGCCCTAGAAAAGTTGGCAGAAAATCCGCTTTTTTATCGACAAATTTTGTTCAGCGATGAGGCTCATTTCTGGTTGAATGGCTACGTAAATAAGCAAAATTGCCGCATTTGGAGTGAAGAGCAACCAGAAGCCGTTCAAGAACTGCCCATGCATCCCGAAAAATGCACTGTTTGGTTTGTACGCTGGTGGAATCATTGGACCGTATTTTTTCAAAGATGCTGTTGGACGCAACGTTACGGTGAATGGCGATCGCTATCGTTCGATGCTAACAAACTTTTTGTTGCCAAAAATGGAAGAACTGAACTTGGTTGACATGTGGTTTCAACAAGATGGCGCTACATGCCACACAGCTCGCGATTCTATGGCCATTTTGAGGGAAAACTTCGGAGAACAATTCATCTCAAGAAATGGACCGGTAAGTTGGCCACCAAGATCATGCGATTTGACGCCTTTAGACTATTTTTTGTGGGGCTACGTCAAGTCTAAAGTCTACAGAAATAAGCCAGCAACTATTCCAGCTTTGGAAGACAACATTTCCGAAGAAATTCGGGCTATTCCGGCCGAAATGCTCGAAAAAGTTGCCCAAAATTGGACTTTCCGAATGGACCACCTAAGACGCAGCCGCGGTCAACATTTAAATGAAATTATCTTAAAAAAGTAAATGTCATGGACCAATCTAACGTTTCAAATAAAGAACCGATGAGATTTTGCAAATTTTATGCGTTTTTTTTTTAAAAAAGTTATCAAGCTCTTAACAAATCACCCTTTAGAAATAAAATTTTGACAAAATAAAATGTTGACAACATTTTCTATAGAAGTAAAATTTGGACAAAATTTTCTATAGAAATAAAATTTTAAAAAATTTTCTATAAAAAATAAAATTTTGTCAAAAATTTCTATAGAAATAAAATTTTGTCAAAATTTTCTATAGAAATAAAATTTTGACAAAAATTCCTATAGAAATAAAATTTTAACAAAATTTTCAATAGAATTAAAATTTTGACAACATTCTCTATAGAATTAAAATTTTGGTAGATTATTTTTGGCTCGAGTGGCAACCATGATTATGAACCGATATGGACCAATTTTTGTGTGATTGGAGATCGGCTATATATAACTATAGACCGATATGGACCAAATTTGGCATGGTTATTAGCGACCATATACTAACACCACGTTGCAAATTTCAACCGGATCGTATGAATTTTGCTTCTCCAAGAGACTCCGGAGATCAAATCTGGAGAACGATTTATATGGGGGCTATATATAATTATGGACCGATATGGACCAATTCGTGTCCATATCGTGTTTGTTAGAGACCACACACTAACACCACGTTCCAAATTTCAACCGTATCGGATGCATTTTGCTCCTCCAAACGGCTCCGGAGGAGAAATCTGGGGATCGGTTTATATGGGGGCTATATATAATTATGGACCGATATGGAGCAATTGTTGCATGGTTGTTAGAGACCATATTTTGGATTTCATGAACAACTTTTGATTTGATTTCGATTGATTTTCCGTCGTTGTATTTTATTTAATTTGTGTTAATGGACTTACCATTATAATTAACCGTTCGAATGTGTGAATTGTGGAATTAATATCCTTTGGGGGAAAACAAAACAAATTATTTTCCAATTGATAATTGTTGATAAAAACGAGTAATGCAACAGGCACTGAGTCGTTAGCTGTTTACTCTACAGTGTATTATTGGTGTACAGTGTATTATTTTTGTTCTTTTCAAAAATGTTCCCGATGAAGTCTTTCAATGAAAAGACGAAATATTGAATAAATAAAAAATAAGAATTTAACATACACACTTTGAGCTCGTTTTTATACCCACCGCCATAGAATGGTGACGGGGGTATAATAAGTTTGTCATTCCGTTTTTAACACATCGAAATATCGATTTCCGACTATATAAAGTATATATATTCTTTATCAGGGAGAAATTCTAAGACGATATAACGATGTCCGTCTGTCTGTCTGTCTGTTGTAATCACGCTACAGCCTTCAATAATGAAGCAGTCGTGCTGAAATTTTGCACAAACTCGTCTTGTGTCTGCAGGCAGCTCAAGTTCGAATATGGGCTATATCGGTCCAGGTTTTGATATAGTCCCCATATAAACCGACCTCCCGATTTGGGGTCTTGGGCTTATAGAAATCGTAATTTTTATCCAATTTGCCTGAAATTTTAAATCTAGAGGTATTTTATGACCATAAAGAGATGTGCCAAAAATGGTGAGTGTCGGTTCATGGTTTGGTATAGCCCCCATATAGACCGATCTCCCGATTTTACTTGTTGTGCTTATAGAAACCGCAGTTTTTATTCAATTTACCTGAATTTGAAAATCTAGACGTATTGTAGGACCACAAATATTGTGCCAAAAATTGTGAGTATCGGTCCATATTTTGGTATAGCCCCCATATAGACCGATCTCCCGATTTTACTTCTTGGGCTTATAGAAACCGCAGTTTTAATCCAATTTACCTGAAATTGGATATAAAGAGGTGCTTTAGAACCGTAAAGAGGTGTGCCGAAAATGGTCCGTATCGTTCCATGTTTTGGTATAGCCCCAATATAGACCGATCTCCCGATTTTACATCTTGGGTTTATAGAATCCATAGTTTATATACAATTTGCCTGAAATTGGAAATTTATAGGTATTTTAGGACCATAAAGAGATTTGTCACAAATGGTGAGTATCGGTCCATGTTTTGATATAGCCCCCATATAGACCGATATCCCGATTTTACTTCTTGGGCTTCTAGAATCCGGAGTTTTTATCCAATTTGCCTGAAATTGGAAAACTAGAGGTATTTTCGGGCCATAAAGAGGTGTGCCGAAAACGGTGAATATCGGTCCATATTTTAGTATAGCCCCCATAAGAACGATCTCCCGATTTAACTCCTTGGGTTTCTAGAAACCGTAGTTTTTATCCGATTTGCTTTAAATTATAAATATTCTGGTATTTTAGGCTCACAAAAACGTGTATCGGATTACGTTTTTATCGGTCCTTTTGGTAATGCCTCCATATAGACTGACTTCACTTCTTGAGGGTTTACAAGGCGCACTGATCATGAAAATTGCTTGAAACTCAATGTAAAATTTCCAGATTTTACTTCTCGGGTGAAAATCTAAAAATTTAAGATTTCAAATCAAGACGTTATTTTATAATTTTCTTGCACTCTTACAAGAGATGTTAATGATTCCTCTAAAACTCAAACAAAAATGGTTCTTATAAATCCAGAATCTGATATAGTCCTCATAGGTGAATTTTTAAATTTATCTTCGGGAAGTGTCCTCAAGCCCTCCTGAAATTTCAAAGGAAACCCTAATATTTGGTTCATGGTGGTGGGTATTTAAGATTCGGCCCGGCCGAACTTACTGTTGTATATACTTGTTTTTATCAATAATTATCAATTGGAAAAGTCTATATACAGGTTGAATACAATAAAAACATCCATAATATTTTCCATCCAAAAATTTTTTTTTTAAATTAATGTTGAGTCACTCTGTTGAGAAAAATTTATAAATGTTTGAGAAGAAAAAAGAAACAAATATATACGGCCGTAAGATCGGCCAGGCCGAATCTTATGTACCTTGCACCATGGATTGCATAGAAACTTTTACTAAAGACTGCCATCCACAATCGAATTACTTGGGTTGCGGTAACAGTTGCCGATGACAAGGTATCGTACAATTTCTTAACACCGTGTTCTCAATTGTAAGTTAGTATATATTTTAAACGGGGTATATATTAAACAAAAAAAGGCCGATTAAATACGTAAATAATTCAGTTTGACAAAATTTTCTATAGAAATAAAATTTTGTCAAAATTTTCTATAGAAATAAAATTTTGACAAAATTTTCTATAGCTATAAAATTTTATAAAACTTTGTATAGAAGTAAAATTTTGACAAAATTATCTATAGAAATAAAATCATGACACAATTTTGTATAGTAATAAAATTTTGACTAAATTTTCTATAGAAATAAAATTTTTACAAAATTTTCTATAGCTATAAAATTTTACAAAACTTTGTATAAAAGTAAAATTTTGACAAAATTTTCTATAGAAATAAAATGTTGACAAAATTTTCTATAGAAATAAAATTTTGACAAAATTTTCTATAGCTATAAAATTTTACAAAACTTTGTATAAATGTAAAATTTTGACAAAATTTTCTATAGAAATAAAACCTTGACAAAATTTTGTACAGTAATAAAATTTTGACAAAATTTTCTACAGCAATACAATTTTGACAAAATTTTCTATAGTAATAAAATTTTGACAAAATTCTCTATAGTAATAAAATTTTGACAAAATTTTCTATAGTAATAAAATTTTGACAAAATTTTCTATAGAAATAAAATTTTGGTAGATTATTTTTGGGGATCGGCTATATATAACTATAGACCGATATGGACCAATTTTGGCATGGTTGTTAGCGGCCATATACTAGCGCAATGTACCAAATTTCAACACGTACCAAATTTCAACCGGGTCGGATCAACTTAGCTCCCCCAATAGCTCCGGAGGTCAAATCTGGTGATCGGTTTAAATGGGGGTTATATATAATTAAGACCGGTATGTAACAATTTTTGCATGGTTGTTAGAAACCATATACTAACACCACATACTAAATTTGAACCGGATCGGGTAAATTTTGCGCTTCCAAAGGGCTCCGGAGTCAAATCTGGGGATCGGTTTATATGGGGGCTACATATAATTATGGACCGATATGGACCAATTCCTGCATGGTTGTCAAAGACCATATACTAGCACCACGTACCAAATTTCAACCGCATCGGATGAAGTTTGCTCATCCATGAGGCTCCGGTGGTCAAATCTGGGGATCGGTTTACATGAGGGCTATATATATATATTTATGTACCGATGTGAACCAATTTTTGCACAGTTGTTAGGGACCATATACTTACACTATGTACCAAATTTCAGCCGGATAGGATGACATTTGCTTCTCTTAGGGGATCCGCAAGCCAAATTTGGGGATCGGTTTATATGGGGGCTGTATATGATTATGAACCGATATGGACCAATTTTTGAATGCTTGTTAAAGACCATATACTTACACCATGTACCAAATTTCAACCGGATCGGATGAATTTTGCTCCTCCAAGAGGCTCCGCAAACCAAATCTGAGCGTCGGTTTATATGGGGGCTATACGTAAAAGATGTCCGATATGGTCCATTTGCAATACCTTCTGGCCTACATCAATAACAACTACTTGTGCCAAGTTTCAAGTAGATAGCTTGTTTCGTTCGGAAGTTGGCGTGATTTCAACAGACGGACGGACATGCGTAGATCGACTCAGAATTTCACCACGACTCAGAATATATACACTTAAGGGGGTCTTAGTGTAATATTCGAATGTGTTACAAACGGAATGACAAAGTTAATATACCCCCCATCCTATGGTGGAGAGTATAAAAACTGTGCTGTACGTTAAAAAGGACTGATTCCAATAAACTAGAATCTAGAAATATCTCATTAGTAATAATATTAAATTTTACTTCAAACTTATTTAACTAAACCTCTCACAATCTTCCATACAATGTCTTATCCATTTTTCCCCTAGATACAATGACAAATATTTTTTTTTGTGAGAAATCTGTATTTTATGGGTCTCTGCAGAAAAAAAGCTGTTTCACAAAGTACACATGCTTGATTTTGACATCTATTTATCATTTCTCCTTCCTCTTTCTCTATATCTTTGGTCGTGAAATCATTTTTATATTTATATATGACATTAATACCTCATTATCCATTATTTTTGTTAATAATTCTTTTCACAAACTTTAAAAATCTCCTGTGTGAGTGGCTTAAAAAAAACACCAATCTAAAGTCGTTGGACCAACAAAGCAAAAGGCGTGTGCTCACAGTCAAGGTTTCGACTTTGAAGTTAGCTTAAAATATGATTTGACTGCTAATACTGTGCTGACACAAACACTCTAAATATAGCGACAGTTTCTATTTTTTGTGAGTTTTTTTTTTTTTTCTATCAAGTTTTGTTTTTTCTTGTCACATTTCTTGGTGAGATTATAAAAAAAACAAAATACATATGCAAACAAATGGAAAATGTTAAAAATTTTTTTTCAAATAAAACTATTTGTGTTATTTATTTATCTCCCAAATGATTGCTAGTCAAAAGCTATGCTCAGAGCATATGCGATCAGGTCAAAGCCACTGGAGACACAAAGTCTGGCAGTGAAACTTAAACAGCATCATCTTTTCCCCTTTCCTTTTCGTTCCTCAAAAATATATTATCTACGGTATATGCTTAATTTCAATAATTTATCGAAAATGGAATGTATTTTGGTATAGAAATTAACATTTTAAATTTTAATAACATGTACTCTATCTCAAAGGCATCGAAATATGATTAAAATGTTGTCTTATAGTTTGTCTGGAGTTTTGCTTTTCAATAGTATTTAATCGATAGCAACGAGGGTGATATAGGAAGTCGGTTTAGCTTAAATACTCATTCACCGAATTTTTAACACTATTTGTGATATATTAAGAAAGCTATTTACATAAAAAATGTGACAACAACAATTATAACAGGCACTTCACATTTTATATTAAAAAATAAACCAAAGACACACAGATTTTTTTTCCTATTCAATCACGAAATTAATTGAACCAATTAATTTTTTAATTGAAATGTCTTATATCACAGAAATGATAGTATCAATTAAAAAATTAATTGAAGGTCAGATAAAAAATTAATTAATACAATTAAAAAACTAATTGATACTACTAATTTTTGTGATTCATTTTTGTTTCAATTAAAAAATTTTAGGAATCCATTAAAATTTTAATTTAATAGTTTTTAAAACTCAATCAAGACTTTAATTGAGAAAAATTTTTTCTGTGGATGCAAAATCGTTAGAATGAGCATCAGCCTATATTTGGAGCTGTTTTCATTTCTAATCCAAATATTGAATTTTTAAAAATTTCTTACTCTAAGGTCATACATATTTAACACAGGGACACAAATTTCAAAGATTCGTATCTTAAATTAAATGAAAGCAATTAAGAAAACTCAAAAGTCGGATGGATCAACTATTTTTATAACCCGATTATGTTTGCCACTCGTGTCAAAATTAATCTACCAAAATTTTAAGAAAAATTTACTAAAAATCTACCAAATTTATAAAAATCTTTTCAAAACTTTATTTCTACAGAAAATTTTGTCAAAATTGTATTTCTATCGAAAATTTTCTCAAAATTTTATTTCGGTAGAAAATTTTCGCAAAATTTTATTTCTGTAGAAAATTTTGTCAATATTTTATTTGTATAGAAAATTTGGTCAAATTTTTTAGTTTTATAGAAAATGTGGTCAACATTTAATAGAAAATTTTGTAAAATTTCTATAGAAAATTTTGTCAAAATTTTATTTCTATTGAAAATGTTGTCAAAATGTTATTTTTGTAAAATAATTGGCCAAATTTTATGTCTATAGAAAATTTTTATGGAAAATTTTGTCAACATTTCTCAACAATTTACAACATTTTTTATTTCTATGGAAAATTTTCTCAAAATTTTATTTCTGTAAAAAATTTTTCAAAATTTTATTTTTGTAGAAAATTTGGTCAAAATTTTATTTCTATGGAAAATTTGGTCAAAGTTTTATTTCTATATGCAAAAATTCTGCAAAAAAAGGGTAAAATTCTCGCTTCTGCTGCCATATAAGCGTATATCGGGCGAAATATATATAGGAGATATATCTAAATCTGAGCCGATTTTCATCCAAATTGGCATGTATAGCTAGAATGTTAATTCTCCTCCTTGTGCAAAATTTCACGTCAATCGGAGTTAAATTTTGTCCGCTGTGCTAATATGACTGTAAATCGGGCCTAGGGTATATGTGTGAGCTATATCTGAATCTGAACCGATTTGTTTCCAAACAAGTAGAGTTATATTTTGATTTTAGAGCACATGTAAATTTTAATTCAATTGCACTAATTTATTTAAAAACATTGAAAAATTTATTAAAGTAACGAAAATTCAAAAAATTTGGGGATATTTTAACTAAAACATAAAAAATTCCAAAGTTAAATATGCTTTAGTGCTCTGAGTTTGTTATATATATACGAGTAATCTTTCTGTATTTTTTCTGAAATTGGTTTCCCCACCTTAGTACACCACCTTTAAGAAAACAATCTCGACTTTAGATAAACTGACTTATTTGAAATGTAACCTCCGAAGTAAAACGTAACATTTTAATTTCATATGTATGTTTTTCGTTAATGATTTTTTAAAAGCCGCTTAAAATGATTTTGTTGTCATGTCTATGCTTCACGTCACGCTACTCCACCCTTTACGGTTTTGAATTGTCCACAACCATGGTCAATATGTTGTATGAATTTCAAATATAAACATACCACCAACAGAAAACAAAAAAAAAATGCTAATTTGTTTTAAGAGAAATATATATTAACAAAAACAAAAGTAACAAGAACAACAAAACATTGCTATCTATATATATTTTTTTCTGTTCTTATTAGTATATGTACAGATTTGATATCACAAGAATGTCTTAAGTAGGTTAATATGTTTGACATTTGTTATTAATTTTTGTTGTTGTTTTCTTTTAGCATTTAGGCTCACTAACATAAATAATTTATTAAATAGTTTTTAACAGTTTTTTTTTACAGTTTCTATGAAAACAAAAGCAAATTGTCATGAAAAGGAAAACAAAAGCAAGTTGTCATGCAAGGGAAAACAAAAGATTTAGGCAACAAACTTCCTATGACGTGCACGTTCTTAGTTGTCATCGCTTCTATTTATATCAAAAATATTGTAGCATAATTTTTTTTGGATAGCGTATTTAGTCTCATTTCCGTATATTTTGCAAATATTATCTCTGCAATAAAAAGAGATATTTATTTATTTTATTGATGTGATCTATATACAACACATATTTGTTGAAAAATATTGAGCCAGCAAATTATTAATGCTAGATAACAACAGATGACGTAGTTCGCAGTTTATGCTTCAAACAACAGTGAGACTATTTTTACGCCAATAACCTTAGATTTTATTTTTAGTATGCATGATTGGCCTGGAGTGTCAAGTTTTGTGCCACAGAACAGAATTTTCCAAAGGCAACAAAGAAAGGGGTTTTTGAAACGCATCTTTACTGGTAAAGAGAAGTGAATTCACTGCGACAATACCAATCGAAAAAATCATATGGTTCTCCGGTCATGCTCAATATAGAGAATAAAGGCGAATTGGCATGCAAGGAACTGTACTATGAGCAGCCGAGAAAAATTATCAATGGAGCATTGTATATAACTCAGTTGATAACTTTGGGCAGAGCACTTCGCGATGTACCGCCCCAATATTCGTAAAGGCTGTAAGCACTTATTTGGAAACGCTCAAACGGGAAGTCCTACTACACCCGCCGTTAAGGCAGGCATTGCTCTTAGCCTAAGAGATGGAAAAATGTAATGGCTACTCAGCAAAAAAGGGTCGCCAAAAACGCATTGAAAATGTTCTTTTTGGATCCGGAAGTGGTGCAAAATTGGTGCAGAAGCGATGAATTTAACATGGGCTTGTCATATGACGGATTCCCACTATTTTAACAGCCGTTGCACTGCATTTGCATCACTTCTTAAGGTGTGATACGAATTCGGTGTTTTTGACGTGAATTAAGAAATTTTGTGATATTATGACAAATAAATAATTTTTTAATTTTTTATGATTTTTAATTTTTAATTTTTTATGAGTGAAACGTTTGACATCAAATAGTTTAAAAAATTCGAAATTTTTCTAGAATGGATTTGGCATTTGTTTCGGCAAAATTTAAATAATTTTTACCATTTTATTAATTCTTAATCTATTTTTAACCTATTTGAAACAAAAAATTTTAAATTTTCCATTAAAAATGTGAAAAAAGCGAGTTATAAAAAAATTGACTCAAATGAACTTCCTGTGCAGCAAAAATAAAAAACTTCTTTGTGAGCTTTTAAAGTTGTGCCTTTATAATAACTTTTTTTTGCTGGGTAGTAACGGGCAATACTTCGATTGATCAGTCTATTATATTTTTTGCGGAAAAAAATCTCCAACATTTAAAGAAATTCTGCATTTTTCTTGCTAATTCTAATTCTCGTTCTCAATGCAATTGAAAATTTTTCAATTTATTGTTTATTGGGAAATTAATTTAAATGGAGCTTAGATTTCTGTTCATTAGTTCCCCAGCAAAAAAAGCGTTGCCAAAAAAGTTGCCAAAAAAAGCGTTGCCAAAAAAGTTTTTGGATCCGGAAGAAGTGCAAATTTGGCGCAGAAGCAATGAATTTAACATGGGCTTGTCATAGGACGGATATCCACCATTTCAACAGCCGTTACACTGAATTTGCATCACTTCTTACGGTGTGATCCGTATTCAGTGTTTTGGATGTGAATTAAAAAATGTGGTCATATTTTGCCAAATAAATAATTTTTATAATTTTTTAAGATTTCTAATGCACTCTAATGTTCGCCTGAAACGTCTGTTCTAAAATATTTTGAAAATTCGCAATGTTTATTGATTGGATTTAGCATTTTTTTCGTCAAAATTTAAATAATTTGTACAATTTTATTAATTCTTACTCTGTTTTTAACCTTTTTGAATAAAAAAAAAATTAAAATTATCCATTAAAAATAAGAAGAAAGAGAGTTATAAAAATTGAATTAAAAGAACTTTCTGTGTAGCTAAAACAAGAACATCTTTGGGAGTGCATCTTCTGGAAGTGCTTTTAACATTGCGCCTGTGGAAGAACTTCCATTTTTTTTTTGCTGGGTCATTTATCACTCGAAAATATAAGTAGATAATTGTAGACTAACTTTTATCAACTATTCACTTCATGATCCTCACACTGAAAAAAAAGCATGCATGTTGTCTTTACATCAATGAATATTGTGTGGATTCCGAGCCAAAGAAGCGGAGAATTGAAGTAAGGATACATTTAAGACAAAATTGTATTTTAAATGTAAGTTTTGCGTACTTGATTCTAGGTAGCAAATTTTAATTTAATCGTTTTTTTCAGATATTTTCTTCATGTGTAATTAAAGTCCTTTAAAAACGTGTTAATGATAACATAAATTTTCAAATTCGGACTCGACTTCAAGTAGAAATTAGGCTACATTCCAAGAAGCAAGTTCGGCCAGGCCGAATCTTATGTACCCCCCACCATGGATTGCATAGAAACTTGTACTAAAGACTTTCGTCCACAATCGAATTATTTGGGTTGCGGAAACACTTGCCGATGGCAAGGTATATTAAATCTTCTTATCATCGTCTTCTCACTTGGAAGTTAGTCCATATGGGGTATATATTAAACAAAATAGGCCGTATATAATTCAGTTTAACAAAATTTTCTATAGAAATAAATTTTTAAAAAAATTTTATATAGAAATAAAATTTTGACAAAATTGTCTATAGCAATACAATTTTGACAAAATTTTCTATCGAAATAAAATTTTGACAAAATTGTCTATAGAAATAAAAACTTGAGAAAATTTTGTATAGTAATAAAATTTTGACAAAATTTTCTATAAAAATAAAATATTGACAACATTTTCTATAGCAATAAAATCTTGACAAAATTTTGTATAGTAATAAAATTTTGACAAAATTTTATATAGATAACAAATTTTTGTAGATTATTTTTGGGGATCAGATATATATAACCAATTTTGGCAGGGTTGTTAGCAGCCATATACTAGCGCAATATACCAAATTTCACCACGTACCAAATTTCAACCGGCTCGGATGAATTTTACTCCTCCAAGGGTTCCGGAGGTCAAATCTAGGGATCAATTTAAATGGAGGTTATATATAATTAAGGCCGGTATGTACCAATTTTTGCATGGTTGTTAGAGACCCTATACTAACGCCACGTACCAAATTTCAACCGGATCGGGTAAATTTTGCTCTTCCAAGGGGCTCCGGAAGTCAAATCTGGGGATCGGTTTATATGGGGGCTACATATAATCATAGACCGATATGGACCAATTCCTGCAAGGTTGTTAGATACCATATACTAACACCACGTACCAAATTTCAACCTAATCGGGTGAAATTTGCTTCTCTTAAAGGCTCCACAATCCAAATCGGGGGATCGGTTTATATGGGGGCTATATATAATTATTGACCGATGTGGACCAATTTTTGCTTAGTTATTAAAGATTATATAGTGACACCATGTACCAAATTTCAGCCGGATCGGATGAAATTTGCTTCTCTTAGAGGCAAGGCCGTAGCCAGGATTTTAATTCGGGGGGGGTTCAACTTTAAAAAAAAATATCCATATAATCTCATGTGTAGAAAATTTTATTTATGCATAGGTTGTATACAATATTTTTATACCCTAAACTACATAGGGGTTATTATACCCTAAACCAAAAAATGTGCCTACCAGAAATATTGATTTTAGACCCCATAAAATATATACCGATCGACTCAGAATCACCTCCTGAGTCGATCTAGCGCTTGGTGTCCATCCGTCTGTCCATGTATTTGTTGTTCACAGGATTCCGGTCGCAATTATTAACCGATTTTGATGAAATTTGGTACAGGGAGTTTTTTGGCACAAGGACTAACGCTATTGAATTTGGAAGAAATCGGATCAAATTTAGATATAGCTCCCATATATGTATCGCCCGATTTCGACAAATGGGGTCACGTTGTGCTTTTTTTTCAAACGGATCGTCACCAAATTTGGCAAAAGGTAATCTTTTTTACCGCCCTTCAAGTCTGCAAAATTTCATCCAAATCGGTTCAGATTTAGATATAGCTCTCATATATATGTATCGCCCGATTTTCCCAAATTTGGCCACAAAACCCTAATTTATCAACCGATCTTACTCAAAGTTAGCTAAATGTAATCTTCCATAGCATTAACTATATGTGTAAAAAATCATCGAAATCGGTTCAGATTTAGCTACAGCTCCCATATATATGTACCGCCCGATTTTTCTAAATTCGGCCATAAAACCCTTATTTATCAACCGATCTTACTCAAAGTTGGCTAAATGTAATCTTCTATAGCACTAACTATATGTGCGAAATATCATCGAAATCGGTTCAGATTTAGATATAGCTCGCATATATATGTATAGCCCGATTTTCCCAAATTTGGCCATAGAACCCTTATTTACTAACCGATCTTACTCAAAGTTGGCTAGATCCAGTCCACTATAGTACTAACGGTATTTGCAAAATTTCATCAAAATCGGTTCAGATGTAGATATAGCTCCCATATATGTATCGCCCGATTTTGAAAAATTCCCCCCTAATAACCTTATTTTTGACCGTAGATGCCTCATTTCTTAACTGATATTTCTCAAATTTTGAACAAGGTAACCTTTTGTGATATTAATCAAACCCGCAAAATATTATGCAAATTGGTTCAGATTTAAATATAGCTTGCATATATATACATCGCTCTATTTTCCCTAATTTGGCCATAGTACTCTTATTTATTAACCAATGTTACTCAAATTTTAAATTTTGATGTACTACCCGATCGTATTTATACGTACTTGTAGCTCTTACATAGGAATATTGCTCGATTTTTACAAATTTGGAGTTATTACCCACACTAATTGAACGATTTTCTCTTTTTTAATAATGGGCTCAATATTAGTGGCATACTAACTCTTTTGGTGCAAAATAAACTATAGCTCCTAATATTAGACATTTCTGCTCAGATTGTGACACGACACCCATAAACATGTACCCCCCTTTATGTTCTCCAAAACCTATACCAATGATACCCCACAAATGCTTATGTTTACTAATTCAGTAGGGGTGGTTTAGGGTATGATATAGTCGGCCCCGTCCGACTTTCTACTTTACTCACGGGAGCCACCGTGGTGCAATGGTTAGCATGCCCGCCTTGCATACACAAGGTCGTGGGTTCGATTCCTGCTTCGACCGAACACCAAAAAAAGTTTTTCAGCGGTGGATTATCCCACCTCAGTAATGCTGGTGACATTTCTGAGGGTTTCAAAGCTTCTCTAAGTGGTTTCACTGCAATGTGGAACGCCGTTCGGACTCGGCTATAAAAAGGAGGTCCCTTGTCATTGAGCTTAACATGGAATCGGGCAGCACTCAGTGATAAGAGAGAAGTTCACCAATGTGGTATCACAATGGACTGACATTTTTGAGTCGATATCAGATTTATGGTACAATAGCTTTGACAAAATATTTTAATATTTTGAGAAAGTCTTTATCAACCTTATTTGTTAATAGTCTTTTACAAATATGGCAAAACAGACATGTTCATGTGGGAAGAAAATCTCGATTTTGTAAGACATAGTCAAAAACAGGATTTTATTGAACTTCAAGAAAGTTTTAGTCGAAAAAAGAATGCGATTCTATATTATCGATTTTTTATTTCGGTAGAAAATGTTGTCAAAATTTAATTTCTATATAGAATTTTTGCAAAGGTTTATTTTTATAGAAAATTTTGTCAAAATTTTATTTCAATTGAAAATTTTGTCAAAATTTTATTTCAATTGAAAATTTTGTAAAAATTTTATTTCTATAGGAAATTTTTTCAAAATTTAATTTCTATAGAAAATTTTGTCAAAATTTTATTTTCTTTAAAATTCAGTCTCTCGACAATAATCTTTCCGCTCAAAAAATACCTTTTTTGTACTTTCTTAAAAATTGTATTTTCCATCCCTGAGTAACTGGCAAAGTGACCAAAATTTTTAAAAGAATATGCACGTTTGGAAATATCTCTTTATTGCTTCCATCGCTGAATTAGGCAGGTTTTTTTCGCAGGTTTTGCGCCATTTCATTTACACATGTGTGTTTGGCTGTTTCGTTGTTGTTGCTATGGCCAAACAAAGCGAGTCATGTTCACAAAAAGAACAACAAACACAAATAAAAAGCAGAAATACATTTTCCAAAAATGAAATTTGTGATGCGAGAACAAAAATAATTTTTTTTTTCGACCGTCGTTTGACGGGCTTTTCAACTAGTATTCTAGGATTTGTGCAAGTTTTATAGGTAAGCGTTTTTCAAAGTAAAACCTCCAGCTTTTCTTCAACATCTTTGATAAGATTTTTCTATGCAGCTAAAAATATATATTTATTTATATAAAAATATTCATTCATTTCGGGGGGGGGGGGGGGTTTGATCCCCCTCATCCCCCCCTGAATACGGCCTTGCTTAAAGGCTCCGCAAGCCAAATCTGGGGATCGGTTTATATGGGGGCTATATATAATTATGGATCGATGAGGACCAATTTTTGCATGGTTGTTTGATACCATTTATTAACACTATGTACTACATTTTAACCAGATTGAATGAATTTTGCTCCTCCAAGAGGCTCCGAAAGCCAAATCTTAACGTCGGTTTATATAGGGGCTATACGTAAAATTGGTCCGATGTGGCCCATTTGCAATACCATCCGACCTACATCAATAGTAACTACTTGTGCCAAGTTTCAAATCGATAGCTTGTTTCGTTCGGAAGTTTGCGTGATTTGAACAGACGGACGGACGGACATGCTTAGATCGACTCAGAATTTCAATATTTTTAGAGCAATATTTCGATGTGTTATAATCGGAATGACAAAGTTAATATACCCCCTTGCTATGGTGGAGGGTATAAAAATCGTCTTTAAAATAAAGTATTGAAAAACATCTCCCATTTTTAAAAGCGTTTCTGCTTTGTTGTTAAGATGCAAAAAGACATCAAGTTTAAAGAAAATTTCATTAATTTTGAAGAATTTTTCACAACTATTAAAGACAAGTTGTCCTTGGTCAAACAAAATTTTCTTTTATTTTACGATACCCGTTTTTATTTCTAGTCACTTAATTATAAGGAAAAATGCCTTTATTGACCACTTTATTGATATTTATTGGGCCAGGGTGGTCCCACTCGTATTACATTTAAACAAATGTTCCACGTTATATAATTTTCTATTTGGAATGTCTTCCTTAAAGTTACGAGTATGAATAAGGATAATTTCTAGTAACCATTCCATAATAGAGTTTATAAAGGATTCTGCTGCCATTTGTGGTAGGGTTTTTTTTCAGAATTGATTGTTGTAATTTCCCAGATTTATTGCGTCATTGAATTCCTTTCGAATTCTTATATATGGAGATATTGACTACTTACTCATTGTATAGAAATACGCACATGGAAAATCTAATCAATTCTATCGGAACGACTCATCTTATCCACGTTCATATCATATGTCCACCAACCCTTAGATCAAAAAGATCGATCAATCCATCAATTGATTGTCTTGGTGTTTTTTTTTCTTCTTACTCTGTTCAGATTATGGGACACTATTATCAATAGTTTCTAAGAAATCGCAAAAACAACCAACATTCATTTTGTATGCAAATAAAAGTGGGGTCTAACGAATGGCGCAGCTATGTCTGCCAAATCGCTTGGAAGCAGAAAGTCTATGGGAATGATATTGAAGTATTAGTGTGGTGTATGAATGTTTGTGTTTCAGCAATACCTAAGCGTCCAATTGAAATATTATTAGAAACGCAGTTTCTATGAATTGTTCAATATTTTTCTCTTTTTATTTAATTTGTTTTTTTTTGTTGTTGTTGTATATATAAATTATTTTTATTTGATTTTTGTTTTAATGTCGCAAGATACGTTAATATCTACCATGAAATATACATTTTACTTTCTGCAACTAAGGCTGTTGATGGGGCGGCTGAACGGTCGTTGTGTCATTTAGTTGGATTGTTGTGGTGATTACTTGTGTGTTCTGTAGTTATTATTAATTTATTTCATATTTATTATAATGTTAATGAGTTGTGTTTACAGTCTTTCCCCTAAAACCCCTCCGCTTTTGTTAATCTATCGGCACATACACATTTCTATCGAAATGGGGGGATATTGTATTGCCTTGTGATTCAATATTGGATTATTGATTTGAAACACTCCCACATTTTTTTTTTCTTTTTTCAACAATGATTCCCAACAATTTCATTGTTATACCCTACATTACTTCTTTCGTGTGATGGTTATAGGAAGCAGCTTATTGTGGGAAAGCAACAATCTTAGGTTAGGTTAGGTTAGGTGGCAGCCCGATGTATCAGGCTCACTTAGACTATTCAGTCCATTGTGATACCACATTGGTGAACTTCTCTCTTATCACTGAGTGCTGCCCGATTCTATGTTAAGCTCAATGACAAGGGACCTCCATTTTATAGCCGAGTCCGAACGGCGTTCCACATTGCAGTGAAACCACTTAGAGAAGCTTTGAAACCCTCAGAAATGTCACCAGCATTACTGAGGTGGGATAATCCACCGCTGAAAAACTTTTTGGTGTTCGGTCGAAGCAGGAATCGAACCCACGACCTTGTGTATGCAAGGCGGACATGCTAACCATTGCACCACGGTGGCTCCCTAAGCAACAATCTTAATAACTAGTGTAAATGAAATGAAGAAACATAGAGTCTAGAAGCAATGGTAATAAAGACGTTTGGTATAAAGATGATTTAGCGAAGCACCAAACTAAAAGGAAATTTTGTTTATGTTTAAATATAATATATAACAAATAAGGAAAGTCTAAAGTCGGGTGGGGCCGACTATATTATACCCTGAACCACTTTGTAAACCTGATTTGTTAATATTTGAACGGAAATGGGGACCTCCCCCTTGTCTGACTTTTTGAAAATTGAAACAAAATTATTCGATTTGCTTGAAAGTTTAAGGGAGGGTTGAAGGGGGCGTCCAGGCAAAGAACAGCAACTTTATTTTTCGATATTTGGTAGAAAAAGGGCCTACCCTTTCTGCGACTTTTTTTAAAGTACAGTGAAAAAACTAAAATTTGTCGACTTACTGAAATTTTACGGAGAACTTGGGGGAGATTATGAAATTTATATGAGATATATGATTTTTTAATATTTTGTGGGGGAAAAATAAAAGGGCACAGGGAGACCTCATTTCTCCTCAAGTACATACCGTGAAACAATTAAAATATTCCAATTTACTTGAAATTTACAGAGGATGTGGGATAGGTTATATTACTATAATGGATATCTAATTTTCTGATATTGGGAAGGGAAGAGGGGCCTCCCTTTGCTGTTTAAAATTTGGGTTTATAATTTGCTTGAGATTTTCTGGGACGTCTGATATACGCTATATCATTTGTCGATATTGAGACGGGGAGGGAGACCTCCTATAAAACCAAACAAGTAAGGAAAGTCTAAAGTCGGGCGGGGCCGACTATGTTATACCCCGCACCACTTTGTAGATCATATCACATCCGTCAAATGTGTTGGGGGCTATAGACTCAAAATTTAAGTCGGCTAATGCACTAGGGTGGAACACAATGTTAGTAAAAAAAATAAGGGAAACATTTAAATCTGAAGCAATTTTAAGGAAACTTCGCAAAACTTTATTTATGATTTATCGCTCGATATATATGTATTAGAAGCTTAGGAAAATTAGAGCCATTTTTACAACTTTTCGACTAAGCAGTGGCGATTTTACAAGGAAAATGTTGGTATTTTGACCATTTTTGTCGAAATCAGAAAAACATATATATGGGAGCTATATCTAAATCTGAACCGATTTCAACCAAGTTTGGCACGCATAGCTACAATGCTATTTCTACTCCCTGTGCAAAGTTTCAACTAAATCGGAGCAAAAAAATTGGCCTCTGTGGTCATATGAGGGTAAATCGGGCGAAAGCTATATATGGGAGCTAAATCTAAATCTGAACCGATTTCAACCAAATTTGGCACGCATACCTACAATGCTAATTCTACTCCCTGTGCAAAATTTCAATTAAATCGGAGTTAAAAATTGGCCTCTGTGGTCATATGAGTGTAAATCGGGCGAAAGCTATATATGGGAGATATATCTAAATCGATTTCAACCAAATTTGGCACGCATAGCTACAATCCTAATTCTACTCCCTGTGCAAAGTTTCAACTAAATCGGTGCAAAAAATTGGCCTCTGTGGTCATATGAGTGTAAATCGGGCGAAATCTATATATGGGAGCTATATCTAAATCTGAACCGATTTCAATAAAATTTGGCGCACTTGACTATAGTACTAATTGTTCTTCTTGTGCATAGTTTTAACCAAATTAGAGTAAAACTCTGCCTTCTGGGGCCATATAAGTCCATATAATCAAATTTGAAGTCTATTGGACTAAAACTGCGACCTAGACTTTGATTACAAAAATGTGTTCACGGACAGGCGGACAGACGGACATGACTATATCGACTCAAGAGCCCACCCTGAGCATTTTAGCCAAAGACACCATGTGTTATCTCGTCTCCTTCTGGGTGTTGCAAACATATGCACTAACTTATAATACCCTGTTCCACAGTGTGGCGCAGAGTATAAATATGGGAAACATTTTAATCTGAACCAATTTTGAGGCAACTTCGCAAAAGTGTATTTAAGATTTATCGGTCGATAGATATGTATTAGAAATAAAGTAAAATTTGAGCCACAAGTTTTCGACTTAGCAGTGCAATTTATAAGGAAAATGTGGGTATTTTGGCCATTTTTGCCCAAATCGGAAAAAACATTTGTATGGAAGCTATATAGAAATCTAAACCGATTTCAACCAAATTTGACATGCATATTTAGTATTTTAATTGTACTTCATTTTGTTACAAAATAATTTAATTTTTTCACATGAGAAATGTTCGGAGAACGTAGAGGATACTCATATCTGAAAATAGAGCCCTCATTTTTTGATGTCTGGTGGGGGAGTGGTCACCCCCCTTGCCCGACTTTTTCAAAATTGGGCCAAAGTTCTCCGATTTGAAAGAAATTTCAAAGGAAGGTTAGGGGTGATGTCTAGACAAAGACACGCTCATTTTTGTTTTTTTTTTTCGATATTTGGTCGCGGATGTGGACCACTCCTTCATAAGATTTATGTTTAAAGTACAGTAAAAAAACAAAAATTCTCTGATTTACTTGAGATTTACAGAGAACACCCCTTAGATTATGAATTTATTGTGGGGTACCTTATTTTTTAATATTTGAATATTTGCCTGACTTTTTGAAAATTGGAACAAAATTATTCGATTTGCTTGAAAGTTTCTGGGAAGGTTGAAGGGGGTGTCTAGCCAAAGAACAGCAACTTTATTTTTCGATATTTGGTCGAAGAGGGGGGCGTCCCCTTTCTGCGACTTTTTTTAAAGTACAATGAAAAAACTAAAATTTGTGAACTTACTTAAATTTTATGGAGAACTTGGGGGAGATTATGAAATTTATATGAGATATATGATTTTTTAATATTTAGTCGGGGAAAAATAAAAGGGCACAGGGAGACCTCATTTCTCCTCAAATACATACCGTGAAACAATTAAACTTTTCCAATTTACTTGAAATGTACCGAGGATGTGGGATAGGTTATATTAATGGATATCTAATTTTCTGATATTGGGAAGGGAAGGGGAGCCTTCCCTTGCTGTTTAAAATTTGGGTTTATAATTTGCTTGAGATTTTCTGGGACGTCTGATATACGCTATATCATTTTTCGATATTGGGACGGGGAGGGAGACCTCCTCTAAAACTAAAACAAAAACTAGAATTCTCAAGTTTACTTGAAATTTACAAAGGCCGTAGGGGAAGGTTATGAAATCAATATGCACTGAAAAAATATTGTCGTGAGGCCAAATGTTTCATGTGCTTATCATACCAATGCAAATTTTGCTTAGCATAAAGGACGCATTTCTCTAATATAAAATTTTTTTCTTTGTCCAAAAGTCGATAAACTTTTCAATGAAGTCGTATTGTCCTTATAATTAAGTGATTTGACTTAAAAATGGGTATCATAACATGAAAGAAAAAGTGTTTGGGCTAAGGACAACTTGACTTTAATAATTTAGGAAAAATTCTTTAAATTTAATGAAATTGCCTTGAAATTTGTTGTCCTTTTGTATCTTGACTACAAACCAAAATATCGTTCAAATATGGGACATGGTTTTCAACACTTTATTCTAAAGACTTTTTTACTTGAAACATAGCATAATTTTCACTGGAAGTTGAGTCTTAATTTGGAAAATAAGGTTTTCGTTACTCGTTTTTAAAGGTCTTTGATAGCATATGAAGAAAAAAACTGAAAAAACGAAAAATTAAAATTTGCTTCCTAGAAGCAAATACACAAAACCCACATTTAAAAGAGAATTGTGTCTTAAAAATATCCTTACTTGTATTCTCCGCTTCTTTAGCTCGGAATCAATGTGAACAGTTTTAAATGAAATGAAATCGTCTTTAAATTTATTAACTTTTGTATTTTCACTACAAACTAAAAAAAATAGTAGATGCTTTTCAACACTTTATTTAAAGATATTTTTACTTCAAACATAGTATAATTTCTGTTTGTTGTAGAGTCTGAATTTGGACATATAAGATGTCGTTAACACATTTTTAAAGCACTTTGATAGGACATGAAGAATAACGATGGCAAAATGAAATATTTAAATTTGAATCAAGTACGCAAAACTCAAATTTTAAAAGAGAATTGTGTCCTTACTCCAATTCTCCGGAATAAATTAGTGTAAAGACAGAATGGAATGGAATTGGAACCGGGCGCTTATTCGACGGTACAGGTGACTATTTTGACTTTTTCTTAGTCCGGTGTGTACCAGTTGATCCATATTTAGTTGACTCTGACAAGAAAAATGGAGATCTCTATCGACCTGTATGTGATTTAATACTTTTCACAAGATTTTTCAAAGGAGGCGAAACAGCAGGGCCAAAAGGAATTTCAAAATATCGAATAGATGAAGAAGTTTTGACAATCTTTCCTCGCAATAAGTGATCCGATTGTGGTTACACAACTGTGCTTAAACAACTGAATTGTTGCGAGAAAAAAGGAAACAAAAACTGAATCAACGACTGATTTGGCTCAATATCCATTTTTGGAAAATCTCCCTCCATACGCTGTAAAAAGAAATTTTGATAATAACAGTTTATGATATTTTGTAATACTTTTTATACCTACCGCCATAGAATGGGCGGTAAAACATCGAAATGTTGATCTCAGACACGATCAAATATTTTGGGTCGTGGTGAAATTCTGACCAAATTTTGGAGTCCATTAGTCTGTTGAATTTCCGGTACCATGGGAGCGAAACAAGCTATCTACTGTAAAACTTGGCACAAGTCGATGTTATTAATGCAGGTCAGATGTCAGTGTATAGTCCACATCAGACTATATACTGAAAAAATATTTACGTGATATTATTTACAAAATATTAAGGACAAATTTCTTTAAAAGAATGAAATTTTAATTAAAATAAAGTTTATAATGTTTGCTTCAAACATCTCTCTTCAAACATCCCTACTTCACGCGTCCCTCCGTTAAAGTCGCATGTCTTTGAACTGAGATTAATTTTCCTTAAAGTAAAGAAACACATTTTTGATTTAAAGAAATTGTCCTTGAGTTAACTGAAATATTGAAACTTTAGATTTAAGATAAAAACGCTTCAAATATAGGCTTAGCCTTAATTTGAGAATTTTTTTTTGAATTTAGAAAACATTTTTTACTTTGAAGTATCCGTTATAATTTGCATTTTTAAACTGGCATTTGTCTGTACGTGAGTACCTTTATTAATAAACCTCGAAAAGAGAATGAAAGTTTGATAAATGAGATATGCATCTTAATTTTAATTTTATTGGGCCTAGATTTATAGCCAGATAGGTCGCTAAAAATTTCTTTATTTTAAGGAAGCCGCATCTTTGGTTCGGAATCAATACCAAAATCCTTAAGGGAAGGTCCAAATCTTTGGTTCCAAGTAAACTTTTTTTGAGCGTATAAACCGGCCCCCAGAATTGACAAGGAAGAGCAAATTTCTTCTGGTCCGATGAAATTTGATACTCGATTTTAGTAGATGTCCTCGAATAAGTATGGAAAAATTAGCCCATACCAGTCTATTATTGTATATAGCCACCACACTAAGAATATTGGCATTGATTCCGAGCCAAATATACGGGTTCTTTAAAATAAAGAAATTTTTCTAAATTTAAATTACTAAATTACTAAAATTAAAATCAGGATACTGATTAAATTTAGAGATTCAATATTTCAGATAATTTAAGGACGATTTCTTTAAATTAAGAATATGTTTCTTTACTTTAAGGAAGAGAACGACTTAATTGGAGGGGCGAACATTTCCAAAAATGGTGTCCTAAATTTAATAAATATAATTTTTGTTTCCAAGAGTATAAAAATTCTTTTAATTCATATTTCATTATTTTAAAGAAATTTGTATTTAATATTGTGTAGATTACACATCCTGAATCTTAGGTTTAAGATATCCTTAACTTCTAAACTGGTCCACTAAATTATCCAATTATAATCCTTTTGCCAAATGTTTCTAATATAACGATTCAAAGTAAGATCTTCTACACAGTATATCTAACAATGGACAAAGTCATATTTACAAGTCTATATATTGGCATGAATTCATAATTGCATCGTTTTAAGCTTTTAAAAAAATTGTTTCCTTTGGAGGGTACTTAAGATTCGGTCCCGTCGTATTTACATGCTTTATTATTAAGGCCTGCATACATTTTATTTGTTTCAGGTTATTTATTTGCATGTTATTGTCAGTGTTTCACATTGTATTGGAAGCTTGTTCCCTGGTTTTCATATTTTTTTTTTAATTTTTTCTCCCAAGTCTTTTGAACACCATTTGTGATTTATTAATTAAAAAATGATAAATTATTTTTCAATTATTGTCACACCTTTGCTGTGTCAATAAAATACCAATAATATTATTTGTTTGTTCTTGTTGTCATCTTCGAAAAGACCAAAAAAAAAACAAAATTGATCTCTCCTCGTGTATGTTTTGCATTATTATTCTTTGCCAATGATTTCCCCCTGGACATATTGATTTATTTGTTTAACTAATGGCATTGTTTCTCATACCTATGGGTGTTTTTTTTCTATTGTTGATTTTTTTTCATATTTCGTCTACATTATGTGAGATCAAAGCTTTTGCGGTTTACCCCGTCTCTATTTGCCTTTCAGTCCTAGGGGATTATTATGATAAATATTTTTCTATATGAAGTTTGAAGAAGCTTAAGACATACACATATTTTTTTGACATTTATCGAATATTGATATTGACTTAAGTGTGCAGACATTTTGTCTGCCCATATGAGGAGTTTAAATATTTTATGAAAAAATAAATTAAGATTGCATTGGTGTTTATCTAAGCTCATTACGGAATTTTGTTCAAAAAAAGTATGTAAATAAAAATTAAATATTGAGAAATTAAGTGCTCCGATCAATATTTTATTTGGGGAGGGGGTCTGCATGAAGCAATAGTAAAAGATATTTTTTAATCCATCCACGGTATTACCTTTATTTGACTTCAAATATAAATCATCTCGCTGGGTGTTGATATCAGTCGATACCTCTATCGCTCTAGGACATCGGCATCTTGGAATAGTGCTCGCTCAAATGTATCCATTTTTAAAACTATTCGTAGGTTTTTTTAAGCTAAATTTTTATCATAACACTCGATAAATATGTGGTCACCAATATCAAAAACTAAAGGGTCCTGAAATTTTAAGCACCCAAACCCAAAAATTGGGTCTGGAACATTCCTTCACTATTTCTTGTGTAATTTTCTATGGAATATCAGCTAAAAGTTCAAACAAAAGACTTAAGACACAAACACACCCGAAACCCATACATGATTGACCCTATTTTCATTAAACATTCTATAAGTTATGGAACACTAAACTTGAATTCTTATCACATTAATCAATCTAAATGTTTCCAAATTCAAAATATTCAATGGTTTTTCTCAATATGAGGCCATGAGGCAAACTAGTTTTGATGATTGGAAAATTTCAATTTTTCCATTGCTTTTGATTTTAATCAAGATGCCTTATCGAAAGACACTATCTAAGTTCTTTTTTTCTACAAATAAAAATTTCATATGGCTATGTAGTTGACGGGTCTTAAAATGCAGCCAAAGAAAAATTTGATCACAAAATTTGGTTGAAACTTTTATTCATTTCTTTCAGTCTGTCTGTCACATTGACTTTTTTGTTTTATTTTTATATTTTATTTGATGATATTTAATTTAATGCAAAGCACCTGCTGTGCGAACTCACACGCCTTGGTTGGCATTGTTATCACATGATATCATCACTAGAAATTCCTCAAAGGCAAATAAATCCTAAAATTGTATTAATTAAAAAAAAAAAAAAATAATAATAATAAAAAAACCGAAAATAAACAAATCAGTTTCTCATCTTCAAGAGATTCGAAGTGGAAGTCCATAAACAATGCCACCCTGAATAATGGACAAAACAAAGAAATTTAGTGAAGTCGTAAACAAGAAGCTCATTTACTTTGGTCTGACATTTTAGACAATAAAATTTTTATATTGTTAATAGTCCATTGAGAAATAGCATTGCTAAGAACTCAGTTATGCTTGTATTGAAACTCTATAAAATCATCTTGTCATTGAATCTATAAAATATTAATTAATTGCATTTTTATTGCTAGAAATGAGATGAAAGTTATTTTTCTCTAATGTAACTCAAGCATGGTTATTTAGAAAAAAAATCACTTTCAAATAAACCTCTTTTTTGTTTCACATACATTTTTCTTTTACTTTGACCCAACTGAGATCACATATATGACGTGCATTATACGCCCTGAAAATCCTTCATCCATTATCTCTTCATTAATTGGCTTCCTTAATTACTCATATTTTTCCACTAATCGTTTCCCATTAACATTATAATCAATATCTCACTAATACCTTACATAAATATAATCCCTGAAAGCTTCAATCTAAACACAAAAATAATTTTTAAGAGGCTGCCGTGTTTCGCGCTTTTTATGAGAAATGGATTGTGAGCAGTTAACTTTCGTAAATCGAATATACAGAGATTTACAAACAAAAGACTTAAGACACAAAAATCCACTATAATCGATGCAATAAAAGGCAACAACATCATTCAAAATCAATGTCGTCAGACGCATAATCCCATCATCGAAATCGCTTATTAAAACATTAATTTTGTTTTAAAGGTAAATAAATGAAATCTTTGTTTAAACTTTCACACACCAATGGAAATATTTTACGGATTTAAAACAAAAAATATTTAGATATTTTTTTTCTTGACTTCCTATTATGTATTTTTTCCTGTGATGATAATTTTTAATTGTTTTTTAAACAGATTCTTGTTTACTTTTTAATTTGTCATCTCAATGTAATGTTATGTGTTTTTGTATATACTACTCAATGCCGGTATTTCAGCTTAAGAAGTAGTTAACGTCGCAATCACATTAGCTTAAGCATATGCTGAAAAAAATCGGTAAAAAAATAAATAAAACTCTAAAAAGTTTAAATACTGCTATATAGCCCAGGGGCTGAGAAAAGAAGCAAAGAGATTTCCTTACTTTTGGCCAAACAAATTTAAAGGTACATAAAAAAAGGCTTAACAACTACAATAGCTGTTGATTCTTAAAGTCATGACGGCAATAAGCTTTGACCCAACAGACAATAAGCTGCCAAAATCATGGTGACGGTGCTTGTACCTGGTTAGGGGCGATGAGTTGTTTATAATATACATGGACATTATTAAAGTCTTAAAGTTATAAATGTCGCATAATTCAATCTTAGCCTCATTTTATTAACGCTTTAGCTGTCGGTGCTAAAAAGGAATGACAGTCGTAACTTGGAATAATTTATAAATCTTTCAGTCCAAGTAAGTACGGAAATCTTTTATAGGTCCAAACAAGAGTTATTGCAATTGTGAGCATATGATATAGTAGATCTACATATTTTAAACCAATGTTGGAAATTAGTATATGAAAAATAATTAAATGAATATAAGAAAATAAATCAAATCAATTTCATATTGGCTTTAGACCCCGCACAGAACAAAAATTAACTATTTCATAGGACGAATGAACTACCTCGCCCTATTAAACCTCACGAAATTACAACCTCTCATAGAAGAAAAATGAACTAAAAGTCAAAATTGGCGTCAAATCATGATCATTTTAACCATATAGTAGTTCATTTTTAATATTTTTGGGAATGGGTATGAAAATTTTCTTATTCTTTAGTTCATATTGAACTTACGAGTACGTTCATTGAACTTTATGACCACGTTTAGTTCATAAAATTTTTGAGAAATACTTAACAAAAGGAAAATTTCATTAACCTGTGGAAAATTTCGAAAAAATTATAAAATTTAACTACCAAGAAATAATTTTGTTCGAGTAAAAATAAGTTAAAATTAGCGTTAGTTTAACTACGGACATTTTTTTTTCGGTGCATAAATACTATATTCGTTTTGGTAGTGCACAGAAAAAAATTACAAAAATATGTTCAATTAAAATGTTAATTGAATTAAGAACAAGTATATACAGCAGTAAGTTCGGCCTGGCCGAATCTTAAATACCCACCACCATGAACCAAATATTAGGGTTTCCTTTGAAATTTCAGGAGGACTTGAGGACACTTCCCGAAGATAAATTTAAAGATTTCACCTATGAGGACTATATCAGATTCTGGATTTATAAGAACCATTTTTGTTTGAGTTTTAGAGGAATCATTAACATCTCTTGTAAGTGTGCAAGAAAATTATAAAATAACGTCTTGATTTGAAATCTTAAATCTGTAGAAGTAAACTCTGGAAATTTTACATTGAGTTTCAAGCAATTTTCATGATCAGTGCGCCTTCTATACCCTCAAGAAGTGAAATCGGTCTATATGGATGCATTACCAAACCGACAAAAAACTAATCCGATACACGTTTTTGTGAGCCTAAAATACCAGAATATTTACAGTTTCCGGTAAATCGGATAAAAACTACGCTTTCTAGAAACCCAAGGAGTTAAATCGGGAGATCGTTCTTATGGGGGCTATACTAAAATATGGACTGATACTCACCGTTTTCGGCACACCTCTTTATGACCCGAAAATACCTCTAGATTTCCAATTTCAAGCAAATTGGATAAAAACTTCGGATTCTAGTAGCCCAAGAAGTAAAATCGGGAAATCGGTTTATATGGGGGCTAAACCAAAATATGGACCGATACTAACCATTTTCGGCACACCTCTTTATGGTCCTAAAATACATCTAGATTTCAAATTTCAGGCAAATTGGATAAAAACTACGGTTTCTATAAGCCCAAGACCCCAAATCGGGAGGTCGGTTTATATGGGGACCATACCAAAACATGGACCGATACTCACCATTTTATGCACACAATTTTTTGGTTCTAAAGTACCTCTCGATTTCCAATTTCGGGACATTTGAATAAAAACTGTGGATTCTAGAAGCCCAAGAAATAAAATCGGGAGATCGGTCTATATGGGGGCTATACCAAAACATGGGCCGTTACTCACAATATTCGGCACACCTCTTTATGGTCCAAAAATACCACTAGATTTCCAATTTCAAGCAAATTGGATGAAAACTACGGTTTCTATAAGCCCAAGAAGTAAAATCGGGAGATCGGTCTATATGGGGGCTATACCAAAACATCGACCGATACTCACCATTTTTGACACACCTCTTTATGGTCATACAATACCTCTAGATTTCAAATTTCAGGCAAATTGGATAAAAACTACGATTTCTATAAGTCCAAGGCCCCAAATCGGGAGGTCAGTTTATATGGGGACTATATCAAAACCTGGACCGATTTAGCCCATCTTCGAACTTTACCAGCCTGCAGACAAACGGCGAGTTTGTGCAAAATTTCAGCACGATTGCTCCATTTTTGAAGACTGTAGCGTGATTACAACAGACAGAGAGACAGACAGATAGCCAGACAGACGGACATGGTTACATCGTCTTAGAATTTCTCTCTGATGAAGAATATATATACTTTATATAGTCGGAAATCGATATTTCGATGTGTTACAAACGGAATGACAAACTGATTATACCCCCATTCTATGGTGGTGGGTATAAAAGTAGTTAATTAAAAATTTAATTGATTCAACAAATTTTTCAATCACAACAATTAATACTATGAATTAAGTTTTAAATTGACTTTGATAATGGATACTATCATTTCTGTGATGTGAAGACATTTCAATTAAAAATTAATTTAATCAATTAATTTCGTGATTGAATCCGAACATTATTTTTTTGTGTGTGATGAAATTCTGAGTCGATCTGGGAAAGTCCGTCGGACAATCTGCTGAAGCCTTGTTAACTTTTAACAAAATGCTAGCTATTGATTCTTAATCCTGAGGCAGGCCGCACTATGTATCCATTTTGGTTGAAATTTGACATTGGTCCATATCTATCGCATTCGTATTTTAAAATAAGAAATTGTTGTGCTTACGATATATTTATTTTTAGCATTGTATTATCTACTTACGAATTTTAAAGAAACTGGGAGGAGTTAAGTATAGTAAAATTTCCGTCGCTTGGCCACATTCTATATTGCTTAAAATATCAAGTAAATCGTATAACTAAAAACATTTTTTCAATGCTTCGAACTAGTGGGAGTCACAAAACTATTGAGTTACCTATTTGCAACACCTGAATGCAACATCTAGGCTATACACAAACTTAGAAATGTTAAAACTATACCTGAAGATTGCTTTCTTAGTGAATCGAAAGCCTAAGATCCGCAAGTAAACTTTGGTTATGTTTAAATCATTACACTATGATGTGTAAAACATTCACATGAATTTAAGTTGATGTCTGCTGGTTCAATGCTTCTTTTTGTATTACCAACTCCATAGTTGCTTGATTGCTTGCTATTATTATTATGTTTACGATGCTTTGTTATGGAGTCTTACAGTCTACCTAAGTCATTCTGAGTCTGATATTTTGTATTTTTTTATTATATTCCTTGTATTGCAGCTTTTGTTGTCTTTAAATTTTTAATGTTAAAAATTGTTAAAAATAAAAACATGCTTGATAATTTTGCAAAATGTTGTCTTCGGATGTCTGATAGCTTTTTGTTGATTTTTTATGGATTATGAACCATTCCAGGAGATAATGAAGAAATTATTGCGCATCGCATTATGTATAAAACCAACCCTAGCAATACGACAAGAGAGATCAGACAAATTTGGTTTTAGTTGAAATTATAGAGCTTTTAAAAAAAATATTACACTTTTGAAAATGTTTTGTCACATTTTTGCAAAATTTGATTGCTATAAAAATTTTATTTCTATAAACAAATTTGATTTCTATAAAAAAAACTTTGTCAAAATTTTATGGCTATAGAAAGTTTTGTTAAAATTATATTTCTATAAAAAATATAGAAACACTTATATTTATTCTATAAACAAATTTGTTAAAATTTTATTTTTATAAAAAAAACTTTGTCAAAATTTTATTTCTATAGAAAATGTTGGTAAAATTTAATTTCTATAGAAAATTTTTTCAAAATTTTAATTTTTATATTACATGTTAGCCTGATACCGAAACAGGCAATTGACGTCCAAATGCATTATATCTAATTATACAATTATTATTCGAGCTTTATGGACAGATATAGATTAAGGAACATGGTTAATAGAGCCATTGAAAAGAAAACGCCAGATACAAATCTATACACGCCTGGACTGTACATGTTTCGGTTCGGGCGAATGAACCTTTCCACAGCCTTTAGTATAGATCTTGGCTGGGAGAGATAACTCAATTTTGGGCCCTTTATGCTAACTCCTTATGGAGAAAACATTTGGGAAATTTCCTCTTACAAATTGAATCATCTTTTCTCCCACTGTACATCATCTTTTCATATAACTTACAAGTCCCTTAATCTTATTTTTATTTCGTTTTGTTACATAGTAATGCAACAACACGAAATTTATTTTTAGAAAGCTAATTTGTTAGAATTCACCTAAGTGGTGAACAGTCGAACAATGCATTTGTATCTGGCGTTTTCTTTTCAATGGCTCTATTAACCATGTTCCTTAATCTATATCTGTCCATAAAGCTCGAATAATAATTGTATAATTAGATATAATGCATTTGGACGTCAATTGCCTGTTTCGGTATCAGGCTAACATGTAATATAATAAGCAACGATGAGCCCGTCGTAAAACTAGGAAAAACACGACTAATGTACGCGTTAGAATTGTTGTTGTATCCTGGAAACCAGTTTCTGTTAATTGTCATATGTTGTAGTTGACTGTAGAAACAATAAGCATTGTTCGACTGTTCACCACTTAGGTGAATTCTAACAAATTAGCTTTCTAAAAATAAATTTCGTGTTGTTGCATTACTATGTAACAAAACGAAATAAAAATAAGATTAAGGGACTTGTAAGTTATATGAAAAGATGATGTACAGTGGGAGAAAAGATGATTCAATTTGTAAGAGGAAATTTCCCAAATGTTTTCTCCATAAGGAGTTAGCATAAAGGGCCCAAAATTGAGTTATCTCTCCCAGCCAGATCTATACTAAAGGCTGTGGAAAGGTTCATTCGCCCGAACCGAAACATGTACAGTCCAGGCGTGTATAGATTTGTATCTGGCGTTTTCTTTTCAATGGCTCTATTAACCATGTTCCTTAATCTATATCTGTCCATAAAGCTCGAATAATAATTGTATAATTAGATATTTTAATTTTTATAGAAAATTTTGTCCAAATTTTATTTCTATAGAAAATTTTGTCCAAATTATATTTCTTTACAAAATTTTGTCAAAATTTTATTTCTATAGGAAATTTTGTCAAAAAATTATTTCTATAGAAAATTTTGTCAAAATTTTATTTCTATACAAAATTTTGCCAAAATTCTATTTCTATAAAAAATTTAGAGAATAATTTGTCAAAATGTTATTTCTTTGGAAACTTTTGTCAAAGTTCTATTCCCATTCTTTAGAAAATTTTGTCAAAATTTTATTTCTTTAGAAATTTTTGTCAAAATTTAATTTCTATAGAAAATTTTGTCAAAATTTAATTTCTATAGAAAATTTTTTCAAAATGTTAATTTTAATAGAAAATTTTGTCCAAATTTTATTTCTATAGAAAATTTTTTCAAAAAATTATTTCTATAGAAAATTTTGTCAAAATTTTATTTCTATACAAAATTTTGTTAAAATTCTATTTCTATAAAAAATATAGAGAAAAATTGTCAAAATGTTCCCGTAGAAAATTTCATTTTCATTTTCAATTTCAATTTTATTTATTTTATTTTATTTCTACAAATAAATTTGATAAAATTTTATTTCTATAAAAAGCCTTTGTCAACATTTTATGTCTATAGAAAATTTGGTTAAAATTATATTTCTATAAAATGTATAAAAAAGAATTTGCCAAAAAATTATCTCTATTGAAAATTTTGTCAAAATGTTATCTCTATAGAAAATTTTGTCAAAATTTTATTTCTGTAGAAAATTTGTCAACATTTTATTTCTATAAAAAAATTTTGTCAAAATTTGATTTCTATGCAAAATTTTCTTTGTCAAAATGTTATTACTTTGGAAACTATTGTCTATTTCTATAGAAAATTTTTGTCAAAATATCATTCCCGTAGAAAATTTTGTGAAGATATTTCTATAGCAAAGTTTGCCAAAACTTTATTTCTATCGAATTTTTTTTCAAAATTTTATTTCTATAGAAAATTTTCTCAAAAATTTTATTTCAATAGACATTTTTTTTTCAAAATTTTATCAGAAGTTTATTTCTATAGAAAATGTTCTCAAATTTTTATTTCCATAAACATTTTTATTTCTAAAGAAAATTTTGTTTCTATAAAAAATTGTAGCAAAATTTTATCTTTATTGAAAGTGTTGTCAATATTTTATTTTTATAGAAAATTTTGTCAAAATTTTAGTTCTATAGAAAATTGTGTCTTTTTTTATATAAAAAATGTTATCAAAATTTTATAACACTAGAAAATTTTGTCAGAATTTTATTTCTATAGAAAGTGTTGCCAAAATTTTATTTTTATAGAAAATTTGTTCAAAATCTTATTTCTATCGAAAATTTTGTCAAAATTGTAGGCACATCATTTAAAAAAAAAAAATCTTTCAACTGGTAATTTTTTGATGAAATGCCACTCATATTACTTTGGTAATATCGCAACATGTTTTTTGAGTCTTCTTACATGAGTTTTTTTTTATTGTTCCTGAACATTTATTCATGACTTTTGACTTTGTTATTAAACGAATAACAATCGCATACCGTTTTTGTGAATTGCATGCAATTATTTCTGTTGTTTTGGCATTGAAGCATATGAGAAGGTAGAAATTTTTGGCATTTATTTTTAACAAAAAATAACGAAAACATCAAAAATTAAATAAGGTTTCATTCTATTAAAATCCTCATGTTAGCATATTTGTTTGCAACTTACTTGTTTGTCAACTTTATTGCATCAGGTTATCAATTGACCTAATGCGAAATTCTCACAGTCAATGAAAAAGCATATTTCAATTGTAGCCATGAAAGAGACGCAGTAATGAATAACATAATCTTTTAAAATAATAAGTCTGAAAAGCATAAAGGATTAATTATTGTATTTTTATGTATTTCTAATAATAAAATTTACAGAAATGGAAAATGTTTTAGTTCAAAATCTAATGAATCAGAAACTCTTTATTCAAGTTAAATAATGTGTGCAAAATATAGGTGAAAAAAGCAAGTTCTTTCTGATGCAGAGCTAAAAGTAGAATATGACATTGAATAATACCCCTCTTCAGTTGTACGAAGTCCATTTGGAAAGATAAACCCCAAAGTATGATTCACTTTGTTTTGTAACTTTTACACTGCCGCTAGATGAGCAAATCTTACATAGAGAAAACTGCAGTATCCACACCCAAAGAAAAAATACTTTTGACGAAATTTTCTTTCTATGTAGTTTTCAATTCCGGACGGTCTTTTAAATCAAAAGTAAAAATAAACCCTAATTTTATTTTGGGGTCTATTTTGATGCTTCGTTTTGACACGTTGCTCCAAACTTGTGGCCCTTTTTTATTTGGGCTGCGGGGTTCATTTTTCTGGGGCCCACCATCTTATATATACGTACTCTGAAACCTTCAAACTAAGTTATTGTGTTTAGTATACTTTAACAAAAGTCGGAAAAAGCGGAGGTGCGTTTAAATATGAGAAGTACCAAAGATTAGTTTGAATAATTTGATTTAATTTCTTCATGTTAATTTGTTCAAAATATAAGGTTAGGTTAGGTTAGCTGTAGAAGCAGTCTGTTATTTTAGGGTCACTTTCATTATTCACTATACGGTAAGTTTAGCTCAAAGACAAAGGACCTCCTTTTTAAAGCCAACTCCACACGGAGAAGCTTTAGTATACTCAGAAATATCACCAGCTATACTGAGAGGGTTTACCGTGAAAAACTTGTTGATGTTTAGTCGAAGCTGGTATTGAACCAATGAGTCATTATATGTAAGCCGGCTGCGGGAACACCGTGGTGCAATTCCCGACCAGCTTTGGTTAAGTGAGGTACCCTGCGTCAGGTCATCTCTTCACGTGTTCACTAAGGTGATTCCACTCTTGACGAAATCGGTTTATATGGTAGTTGTTTCCCCCGTTAAATCCAGTTTGTGTCTTAAATCTTTTGATTTCATATATTCCATTATAAAAAATGGATTTTAATTTCGTACATTGTTATTTATTTCCTTTAAAGTTTTGCATTCCCAAACAATTTGTACAATATTATATAATATTAATAAAAATACATTTGATGATAATAAACTGAGGCGACATTTTTTGATGTTTGGTCAAAACTGGGATTGAACCCGTGATTCATTGTATGTAAGCCGGCTGCGGGAACCACCGTGGCGCAATGGTCCAAATAATAGTAAGTATTCCATTCTCGAAAAGATTTGGAAATATAAGCTAATCCGCTTTTAAAGCTCTCTCTATGTTTTCTGTAAGGAGCTGGGCGCTTTGGAACTTTCAAGTAAATTGGTTTAAGTTCATTTTTCTAAAAGACAAACAAGTTAGAGTCCTCACTTCCCTACCAGCTTTGGTAAGGTGAGGTACCCTGCGTCAAGGCCTCTCTTTACGTGTTAACTAAAGTGATGTCACTCTAGACGAAATCGGTTTATATGGAATGTGTTTCCCCATTTATATCCAGTTTGTGTCTTAAGTCTTTTGATTTTATATATTCCATTATACAAAAATGGATTATTATTTTCGTGCATTGTTATTTATTTCCTTTAAAGTTTTGCATTCCCAAACAATTTGTACAAAATTAAATAATAGCAATAAAAATACATTTGATGATAATAAATTGTTCGTTCGTTCGTTCAATATAAAATTTATTTACAAAACAAAATGTTCAACAAAAATGTTAATGGTCGGTATGGAGGATAAAAATCTGCTTTTTTTCTCTTAATGCCACACAAAGACATTAACAAGGGCAGCTGTGAAGAAATCTCCTGAACCAAAATATTGGCAATCCATGAAGGTACTATGAGGAGTCAAGAACCATTGCCATGAAGCGACAATGCATGAAGAAACAAAAGCGATAAGTAGCATACAACATATTACAAACAACAATAGCTGCAACAAGCACATAAAACACAGACTTTTTGTCAGTCACACACAGTGCCGCACAATCACCCATGTTGTATGGGATACGATGTTTTAGTCTGTCCGTCCGTCCATCACTGACAAGTAGTAAAATATATGTACTGCAGCTCTTCGGATATGCAGTTAACTCCTCACAACTCCCACCCTGTTGGTTAAAGCGAGGACATAACCTGCATGCTTTAGTCGCTATATGTCAGTGTCAGTTAGAGCTTGGAACTTGGCGAGTTTGAAAAGCTCCTCTATGTGTTTGTCTGTAATTTATGTTAGTTGGTCTGAAATTTCTCACAGAAGACAAAAGAAATACCAAGCAAACATTTTGAAAAGAATTTTAAAAGAGCTGACATTTTGCATTTCGAACGCATTCCTTTAGGGCGAATTATCGATTGGAGTTTAAGTAGTTGTTATTGGGGTAGTGTGTGCGTGTATATGTGTTTGTCTTTATGGAGTCTGTGGCTTGGGTCAGATCACCATCAGAATCATCCTCATCATCATCAGCTGCCGTTGAAGCACCCGTGAATGGAACATCCTAGCATACTCACATGTTTGTCTGTCCATTTTGGTGAATTGGTGGGCGCAAAGTAGTGCCACACACATGCCATGCCAGGCCATAGGACAGCATAACAGCTGCAATCTGAACATAGGCAATTGTTGCACCATCAACATCACAGCAATGACAATGGCTACAGCTACAACATCATTCGAAAACAACAGCAACAGCAGCCAGAGAACAACATTCGGGGTAAAAAAAAAACTAAACTAAAGATTTTTTTAAAAACATTTAATAGCCAGCCCCTCATGGAGTGGGGTACATGGAGTTTATTTAACATTGACACTGATGATCAAGAGCGGTTCGCTTGTAAATAGTTGGGTGCCTTGATTCGGTTTCAATTTCGTATTGTATATCTTGGTTTGCACTAGTGTTGGGGTTTTTTTTTGGCCATATACTCCAAAAAATGGGTTACTAGGTTTATCAATCGCTTTGTAACATTTGAAACTAGTCACTTTTTCCAAAAAAAAGTTGGTAATGCGGGATGGTCAACAGTTAGCGTAGTTCGTAATTTTATTTAATTTTTTTTGTTGACCCAAATTAACCGCCTTTTTGCTATAGGACGCTTTGTTTAGGAGATATGAAAAAATGCGTTTTTCATATAAAAAATTAGATCACCACGAATTAATCTCCTTTTGGCTCTAGGACACTTACCCCCATTTTCATGAAGCTCCGTTAGTGCTTCGTTAGCTAACGAACTATTAAACCGTACTACGGATTTCTCTGTCATTTAGTTAAATTTAACCGGAGAGAAGCTATTTTCACTTTACTTTCTGTTAACTGGCAGTTAAAGCTTAACGGAGCTACATGAAAATGGCTGTTAGTTTAGGAGATATGAGGAAAATAAATATTTTATACAAAAACGTGGATTTTTTTTAGGGTTTGGATGGAATTTTAAAGTTTTACAGGGTGGTCATAAATCAACCTACTTTTCACCCTAGGGCGCTTAGTTTAGGAGATATAAGCAAAAGAAGTAATTCGCACAAAAACTTGATTTTTAGGATATGGATGGAGTTTTAAAATTTTGCGGGGGGATATTAATAAAATCACTTTTTCATATAAAAATTTGGATTTTTTAGGATTTGGACGAAATATTTTTTTTTTTTTGGGGGGTGACCAAAACTTTGATATTTTAGGGTTTGGTGTTAAAGCTGAGATCAAAACAACAAATATGGTTGAAGTACAAACCAACTATAATAAAACAAAACGCGAATGAAGTAAGAGGCAGCACGCTCAAAATAAACCCAGCCAACTGTACTCAAATCGATGATTTTATGGTGGCAAAGGAAAAGAGGGATATTTGTATGAATTTATTTCGGCATAAGCCGGCTATCATGCAAAACCTTTTTTCGGAGGGTTCAAGTGTGGTTCACTTTGGGTTTAGTGAACTGCCTGAATTTATTCTGATAATTGGTTGATAGTTTTGCTGCAAGTAGAAGATGCTAATGAGGAATGTGGTAATTCCGAAACGTGCGTCCATCCAACAATCTTGCAGTCTACAGGGCTTTGCCCAAAAAAATTTGACAAACATTCTTTTCCTCTGTTGGTTAAGTTACTCTTGTAGTTTAGTCAACATAATGGTTTTAAAGCGGAGATCAAAACAACTAATATGTTTAGATGGAATTAATTTTTTTTTGTGGGTGATAACGAACTAACCTCCTTTTCGATCTATATTCTGATTTCTCTGTACTGAAATTCTTGAGGAATTCCATGTATAGATTTTATAATAGAGTTAATGGGTTGTTTCGATGATTTTCTTTTTCTTTTGGGTGATCAAAACTTGGATTTTTTAGGGTTTGGATAGAATTTAAAATTTTTTGTGGGCGATAACGAATTAATCTCCTTTTCGATCTATATTTGGATTTCCCTGTACTGAAATTCTTGAGGAATTCCATGTGTAGATTTTATAATAGAGTTATTGAAGTGCCTTTTAGAACATTTTGCAAAATCTACCAAAACACCAAGAAGTCAACTAAATAGTAAAAATCTATAATTTTTGGTAGAATTTTACCAACTGTGGGAACCGTGTACCCAACCCGCCATATAGTCCAAATATTGTCCCATCTAATTACAAACTTTTCCGATCAAGGACGCATGTTATGGCTGATAAGCATTTTCATTCCAATGAGAAAGCACAAAACAGATCGCGTTAAAAAGCGAGTCGATTTTTTTGTCACGGTATCCGTGTGTTGCCACATAGAAAATATAGTGGCTGCCTAAGGACAATTATTTGATTGATCAGTTTTTTACTTTTTTGAATATAATTAATTTACCCTCCCAATATCGGTATTTACATTTGATACGATTTTAAACAAATTTCATGAATATCGGTAGAATATGTAAAAGGGAGATAGACAGCAAGAGTTACAGCCACTTAGATGTAGGTGGGTCTGAATAAGTCAATATCAGTTTTTTTTCTCAAATTTGTCGTTCGAAGAATAGCTTCCTATAAGTTGATAAATTTAAGAGATTTTAACATCTTAGGAAGATACATTTTCTTTTAAAAAAATTGAGAACCTTTTAGAATCTGGATTATAACATACGATTATAAATGTTCGAGGTAACATGGTACCACAAGAAAATAGTAGTACAAAATTTCCAAAGGAATTGTAAAAATTTTTTGGAATAATTTTACAAAACAAAAAAAAGAACAATTTCTCCCTACTAAGGCTACAATAATTTTTGATAGTATTGATAGTAATCTTAAAATTCTAGAGAATTCCAAAGATCTCGTTCCAGGAAAAATCCCATTCAGTATATTTGTTGTGGAATAAAGCTAAAAGGTAGATGGACCGTTAGCCACTCGGACCAATACGTCAAGTTGCGATTATTATACCCTAGAGTTTGCTTCTTATTTATAATTTGAAATTCCATAGGTTATATAGAAACTTCTAGCCGCCTTAACATATCAAAAATGTCTTTGCATTTATTGACTCCATGTGTCCTTTTGGTGTGTACTTCGCCAATGTGTCGCAGTTTTGTTCTCATGCATGTAATCCAACAACTATTAAGCTACAGTGATGTTGTGGCTGGTTTTGTTTCGTTTTATATTCTTGGTTATACAATTGAAGCTATTGAGACAGGATTACAGCATCTGGCAGAAAGATGCAATGTTGCCGTTGTTACTGACACTATTACCGCAACAATTCTTTTGTGGCCACAATATTTTTTTGTCATGAATTTAGTATGAAAATGAGAAGAAAAGCGACAATGAAGAGCTTCATCCCATAAAATAATGAACAGTGGATTAGTTGGATTTGTAGATTACAATCTAATTGTTAATATCAGGTGTTTTAAAATGATATCCATGATATTTGAATTTAATGCACTCAAAAAAAATTAAACTCGCCAGAAACGGAAATGTAGGAATTTTTAACTAAACTGCATTACAAACACCGTTATGTTAAAAACAATTGGTAAATATTTTTCGAAAAATTCAACAAAAATTTATTAGGCATGTAACATTTTTTTTCACATGTTAATTTTTTTTTTTTAAATTTTAGAATTGAAAAAAAAGGTGAAAATTACAAAACATTCAAGAGTGACGAACTTCTAATTAAAATTAAAAAAATTTAGGAAATTCTGAACTATTTCATAGAAATCCAAAATTAGTAAAATTTAATTTACGTATAACTTTGTTTCTCTTTTTTATTTCGTTAAACTAAAGGCAAAAAAAATATTAATGTGAAGAAAACCTTCTCATATTGGGAAAATTTTAACTAAAATATAACAATTTCCATAAACTAAAATAAAATAAAATTGACTATTGTAAACATGGGATCGATCAGAGCGAAAGTAAAGAATATCGACAATCAGCGGCGAGAGTCAAATACTTGGCTCGAAAAAAACGCAAGGACTATTTCGATAATATATCTGCAGAAGCGGAGAAGTCAGCGGCAAATGGCAAGAATGCTCGAACAACTGACGTAATCAAGGACGAAAATGGAAATGAAATTACAACAACGGCTGAACAGTTAACACGCTAGCGCAACTATTTCAACAATTCTTCTCCGACTACTACCCAAACAACTAGCTTGAGCTTGTTAACAATAGACGACTTCCAAGATGGGATATCTCGACTTCAACACCTACGTTTTCACAAATATTAAACGCACTGTCAAATTTGAAGAATTCCTTATTGCAGAAGCGCGGACACCAATTATCACAAATGTGTGAGAAGAAGAAGCTATAATGGATTGCTGGAAGGATGACGTAATTGTAACGATTCCAAAGAAAGAAGATCTCAGATTGTGCAGAAGTTGGAGGGGTATAACGCTGTTGAATGCAGTCAATAATACTGTCGACGATACTACTTAATCGCATATATCCAGCAGTAGAAACCATACTTAGGAACGAACAGGCAGGGTTCAGACCTGGAAGATCGTGCGCAGACCATATAAATACGGTCAGAATTATTATAGAGTAGTCCATCGAATACAACTGCAATGCATACCTCCTATCTGTGGACTTTGAGGGCGGGTTCGACACTGTATCCCGTCCAGCATTGTGGGATGCTCTAAGTATCATTGGAATACCGCCGAAAATAGTGAACTTAATACGAGAACGGTATAGAGATGCAAAATGCAAAGTAAGCTATAAAGAATGTGAAGACTTCGAGACAGAAGCAGACGCCAAACAGGGTTGCGTCTTATCACTCACCTTATTTCTCCTGCTCCTAAACAGTGTCATGCAACAGACAAAGGTCGAAGCACTATATGGAATACGCTGGAATATAAGAAGATTTCTATTCGACATCGATTATGCGGATGATATCTGCCTTTTTGTTCACCGATTTGAGGATATTGAAAAGAAACTCCAAGTCCTATCAAGAAATGCCAAGGCTGTTGGCCTGAAGATTAAAACAAAGTTGATGAGAATTGGAGGCAACAACGACTCACTACTCTCACTCGACGGCCAGATAATCGAAGATGTTGAAACTTTCTCAAACCTGGGTACCACCATCACCAAAGATGGAGGCTCACATGATGATATATCGGGCAGAATAAATAAGGCCCGAAACGCTTTTCATTCTTTGCAGAGGGTTTGGCGTGCAAACAACATCTCGAAAGATTTAAAACTGAAAAATTTCGACAGCAGCGTTAAGTCAGTTCTTCTATACGACTGCAGCACTTGGAATACTACACAGAATTCCCGAAGAAAGCTTCAATCATTTCACAACAAGTGCTTGAAGTAAATACTTAAAATCTTCTGGCCAAATTGGGTCACAAACGACCAACTATTAGCGATTGCTAACCGTCAGCCAATTGAAGCCGATGTACGACGACGTAAATGGACATGGATTGGGCACATTCTGGGAAGAACATGCGATGATATTGCCAGACAAGCTCTTGAGTGGAACTCCCAGGGACATAGAAATCCCGGACGGCCTAGGAATACCTGGATTCGGATGGTTAAAGCTGAGTGTACATCTCTTAACATGACCTGGAACCAAGTTAAAGCGTTGGCTAAGGACCGTACAATGTGGAGAGAATTCGTTGGTGCCCTTTGTTCTATACGAACTTTTAATCAAATTTTAAAACACACTGCCAAATTTCCACCACACCAGATGGTGGAAATAGTGGACATAGAGTAAAATTGATATTTTCTTTATGTATGTCAAATTTCACTTTATATATAGATATAGATCCATATAAATCTATTGAGCAATAGACTGAGAAGAGTGTTTTCTTTTGATGCAACAAAATTTTCTCTAAAAGTACACTAAAAAGACTAAAGGCAGTCGTTGCAACGCTTGTCATAAATCCATGTTAAGTTGCTATTTAAGAAACTACAAAGGGTAATTAAGTTTGTCTAAAATTTCCTTTCAATCGAAAGTATTTTTCTTTGACCGTAGTTACTGATATGGCCACAGAGTTAAAAAAACTGAATTTAAATCCCATTGAGGTTTTACAAAAAATTTTACGAAATCCAATATAGAATGCCGGTGCATCGGTTTGTTTTTTACTTTAAAATGTTACATTTTTTAACATCTTCGAAATTCAGGAATGTACGCTTTTGCGATCCGTATAAAAAAATTGTTTTTTACAGTTGCTTACTTAAGTTTTGATGGAATTTTCTAAAAATTGATGGTCATTTACTAACGAAAAAAAAGTTCTTTGTCCATAAAGCTCGAATAATAATTAATTGTAGTTAAATTAAAAGCATGCATTTCCATGATAATCGCCTGTTTCGGTATCCAGCTAACAAGAAACATAAACAGTGCTATACTATATTTCAAATATTTATGGAAAATTATTGTCATTTAAATCCACTGTTTGCAAAAAAAATTTTTTATTTCGTGGACTTTTACATTATTTCGGTTTTCAACTTATAGTGTTTAGATGGGAGAAGTATGATGCCATTGATGTTGTTTCATGAATGTTGCAATGTAAATTCGTAAAACAATAAAGAAATAAATTACTTTCAATTCCAGATTTTGCAATAACATTTAAACAAACAAAGCCAGTCATACAACTGCAGATCCAGTGCCATCATCATCCGCATTCACATCGTTCTCGTCATCATTGGTAGTTGTGGTGGTACTCCAAACGCCACCATTGCCAAAAAAAAAAAAAAAAACAAACTCTTATCGGCAAAACTCTATTGAAATGGCCAGAAGGAAAAGCAAGCACAAAAATTTAACATCGACACGACAAAAGCGCTGAAATCGTGGTTATGTTCAACGCTTTACGCTTGCCACACACAAACCGCAAGCACTTGTTTTTTAAACATTTTCGAATTGGTCTCCACTTCAAATAAAGTTGGTTGCTTACATATTATTGTTGTTGTTTTGAGATTTTGTTCTTTAGCCAAATGTTTTTGTTTTGTCTTTTAGTTTTGTAGGTTTCTTGATCTTCGTTTTGAGGGAAAATGGCGTTTGGGAAATTCCTTTAGTTTCATCGATCCTCATTGCCTCCATTGCCATCATCATCATTGTGGGGTGACTTACTTGTGTGTGAAATCTTTTAAGTTTTCCCTTCTTCACTGACATGAACTTTGTCCGCCTAAAATTGCAATTTTTAATGCATTTCGTGAGGATACCAGCAAATCCATTCATGTAACGAACAGGGCTGAAATAAAAGTTGGATAAGTGATGTTGGTATTATCCAATAAAGAGGCCTTTTTTGATGAGATCAATGGTATAATATTACAACATTTGATAATACAACCCCTTGATTCCGATACTGAAATGGCGAATCAACAGATGCGGTTAAACTATAACACTATCTAGCAGTGTAAATCTATATGGTGTTATAGTCACTGAAAAAATAGGGGTTTTATTCTCCACTGATGTTCTACTGCTTTTCGAAATGAGCATAAACGAACTCACTTTCTCCTTGATGGAGTTCGTGGCTTAAGTCTTTAGTTTTGGATGTAATATTTCTAATTCTTAAAGACAAATTTCAATTGTCCAACTTTTTGAATGTTGGCTTTAGCAATCCAATTTTATAAAGTTCGTTTCTTAAGTCTTTTGTTTTGATGCATTAAAATTTTTTGGTTGCCGTACTTTAATCATTGTATTGCTGTGCAAACGATGATGTAAATTTAATTGTAAGTCAATTATCTAAGAAAGTACGCGCTTTCAATAACGGAACTAGTGTCCCTAAAATGTAACAGATTTGTATTATGTCTGCTGCTTGGTAAAGTTCGTCATTCATTTTAGAATGAAGGATCTGGTAGACATATTTTAATTGGTGGTTTAGAAGACAGTTTTTAAATGGGGTCTGGGTGAAATACGGCCTAAAGGTAGAACAACTTTTCCTTATTACAAATTTGCAAGACATTTAAAGGATATTTACGTGGTTGAAAAGGATACGCAAATTTTTAAGAGTAAATGGGTGCCTTTTTTAACAGCGTGTGTAAAAAGTTAGTTTATATTATTATAAGGCTAACTAATGCTGTGTGAAAGAACTGACAATTTTTGTTTTATTTTGCCCACTGGTCAGCCGTTGCCTTTCAAAATGAATCCGTTCCTTAAATCTTTTGTTTTGATGGAATAAAAATTTTAAATAATGCAATTGTCCAATTTTTGACACTTATTGTCTACCAAACACTTATTGACTACCAAAATTTGAAGAAAATGTTACCAAAAATCTACTAAATAATTCTTATTTTGAAGTGTTTGATCAAATTTGTGTGGTTTTTGTGTTTGTCAGATATTTCATTAGAATATTTTGTCAAAATTTTATTTCTATAGAAAATTTTGTCAAAATTGTATTTCTATAGAAAATTTTGTCAAAATTTTATTTCTATTTTGTCAAAATTTTACTCCTGTATAAAGTTTTATCAACATTTCCTTTATATAGAAAATTTTGTGATCATTTTATTTCTATAGAAAATTTTTTCAAAATTTTACATATGTAAAAAATTTTGTTAAAATTTTATTTCTATAGAAAATTTTGTCAAAATTTTATTTCAATAAAAAATTTTGTCAAAATTTTAGTTTCACAGCAAATGTTGTCAACATTTTATTTCTAAAGAAAACTTTCTAAATTTAATTTTATTTCCATAGACAATTTTTGTCAAAATTTTGTTTCTATTTTGTCAACATTTTACTTCTGTAGAAAATTTTATCAACATTTTCTTTATATAGAAAATTTTGTGCTCATTTAATTTTTATAGAAAATTTTGTCAAAATTTTACATATGTCGAAAATTTTGTTAAAATTTTATTTCTGTAAAAAATTTTGTCAAAATTTTAGTTCTAAAGAAAATTTGTCAAAATTTTATTTATTAAATTTAATTTTATTTCCATAGACAATTTTGTCAAAATTTTATTCCGATAGAAAATTTTGTCAAATTTTGGAAAAAAAATTATTTCTGTAGAAAATTTTGTCAAAATTTTATTTCTATAGGAAATTTTGTCCAAATGTGATTGCTATAACAAAATTTTACATTTGTAGAAAATTTTGTTAAAATATTATTTCTATAGAAAATTTTGTCAAAATATTATTTTTATAAAAAAATATGTAAAAATTTTAGTTCTACAGAAAATTTTGTCAACATTTTATTTCTAAAGAAAATGATGTTAATTTAGTTTTATTGTCATAGAAAATTTTGTCAAAATTTTATTTCTAAAGAAAATTTTGTCAAAATTGTACTTATATAAGAAATTTTGTCCAAATTTGATTGTTATAACAAAATTTTACATTTGTAGAAAATTTTGTTAAAATATTATTTCTATAGAAAATTTTGTCAAAATTTTATTTTTATAAAAAATATGTAAAAATTTTAGTTCTACAGAAAATGTTGTCAACATTTTATTTATAAAGAAAATGATGCAAATTTAGTTTTGTTTCCATAGACAATTTTTTCAAAATTTTATTTCCATAGAAAATTTTGTCAAAATTTTATTTCGATAGAAAATTTTGTCAAAATTTTATTTCAATAGAAAATTTTGTCAAAATTTTATTTCAATAGAAAATTTTGTCAAAATTTTATTTGTATAGAAAATTTTGTCAAAATTTTACTTCTATAGGAAATTTTGTCAAAATTTTATTTCTATAAAAATTTTTGTAAAAATTTCAGTTTTACAGAAAATGTTGTCAAAATTTAATTTCTAAAGAAAAACTTGTAAATTTAATTTTATTTCCATAGACAATTTTTTAAAAATTTTATTTCCATAGAAAATTTTGTCAACATTTTATTTCAATAGAAAATTTAGGCAAAATTTTAACATATTTCTACAGAAAATTTTGTCAAAATTTTACTTCTATAGGAAAATTTGTCAAAATTTGATTACTTTAGAAAATTTTGTCAAAATTTTATTTCTATAGAAATTTTACCAAAATGTTTTTTCCAAAGGTTTTTTTTTTGTAATTTTCTTTTTATAGAAAATTTTTTTAAAAATGTTTATTTCTGAAGAAACACCTCGAAGCCGATGACCTGTAAAGTTCAAGGATAACCATCTGAAGAAACTGTTGAACGCAAATAGTCCCCAACAATCCAAAATATGTACATAAACGCAATGGCATCTCATCACGTTCAGTCAATTGGTTTTACCCAAAACCTCGGAGTATTAGAGTTTACTTGTGCATATATACTCGTATATGAAACATTTTTAGAAGGCCCATAATTTTCACTATTCCCAAAATAAATCAACGTCAATGTTCCCCATTACACCATGGATTTACTTAACTTAAAAATCTAAAAACAACAACGGTCATGGCTTTTGTTTTTGTATTTCATCTTCCTTGTTCTTGTTGGCCATGGATTGGTGGACTTTACTTACAATTGGTGGTGGTCATCAACAACAATACGATTCATTCTCTCCGCTTGCATGTATTTGAATAGTTTGCATCGAATGTTGGACATTTTGGTCTGCATGATTTCAATGGGATTCTTGCAATGGATTGGTACTTGGAACACCTTATTGGCTAGTTCTTTTATTTCATTTTTTCATGTTTTTTGGCAAATAAGGACCACCCTGCGTGTTAAACTTATAGCCGTTGGTCAGAAATGTTGTCTTTTTGTTTTATTCCTTCTTGATAGTCATACTCCATGTAAAGAAAAGTTTGTATCAAGGAGGTTAGGAGGAAGCAATGTAAAAAGTTTTATACCAACTTATATTGTGAGAACTTTTACTAGTTATATGTGTTTTTGGTTACCATTTGTTTTTGCAAAGAGTCTATGGGAAGAATACATTGCAAAATGATTGATTATTAGTATTAGAAATTCGGGCATTCAGGTCTTTATTTAAAACAATTATTGTTAAGGAGCTGAGTCTTTGCCTTAGAATCAAAACCAAAATCCTCAGGGTTTAACTCTATGGATTCAAGGGAACTTCTTTTTTAGTGTAGCCAACCGGAAATACGAATAGAATAAATTGATTCGAAATGATAATAAATTTTAGACCTTTCACACTTATTTCCACTTTCAATTCTTAGAAGTTATTCCAACAAGTTTTACTTAACCAGTATTCCACATATTCCGTAGCGACTTGATGTCTAAAGAATTCTTATGTAAATTTTTCTAGAAATTTCATATTTTAATATCTATAAGCAAGTAAGCCTGTCACTCAAATGCAAGAGAAAATTATAACAGCAACTTTTCATCAAATTAAAAAAATGCCACCTCGAAGTACATATATATCACATATTTAATTGCTTTGGCGACACTATCTAAACAGGTAAGAAAACAAAGTAACTCCAACATTCAGTACCCCATATAATAAAATAAAACATATGACAATATCTTTTCTAATCTATTAGTTCTGGGAACAATAGAAAATCTAATAAATGGACATTCTTGGCATAATTTAGCATCGATGTTACAGAAAACAAAAAAAAAGGTATTACAATGCGACAAGTGTTTATCTAAGCGTTAAGTGTTCTGCTTAACGTCTTTGATTGGCATTATTTAATTAGCACTGTAATTTCGCATTACAAAAAATAAGGTGTATAATTTTACAATTAATACCTTATAAATCATTCGGGCTCACTAATTGCTAGACTATCTAGACTTTTGTTAAATAAGCCATTAGCGAGACAAATAGAAGTCATTATAGAACAATGGGGGCAAATTCAAAATTTCCCCAACAGAACGCTTTATAATATGTGAAAAAAGTACTAAAATCAATCGTATTCAACTACACTGAGCAAATTTTGGCCCAAATATGAAAGATTATACAACCGAAGTTTTAGGACATGCAATTTACACAAATTTCATATTTCTTCAAAATAAAACAAAGGCTACATGTTATTACACTTTAAATACTAATTTATTGTACATGAAGATTAAGGACTTGGTATTATAAATTGAAGAGGAATATTGAAAGAACAATTCTGGTATGTAATTTCTATAAAAAGTTAGCATATAAGACCCAAAATGAATCCATACTTCCCGCCAGATCTATACTAAAGGCTATAAAAATTCGAAGCAATAGCAATAAAACATGTATAGCCAGGCTTTTATTTTCAATAACATATATACCAATACCATAATATTTATATTCAATAAGACGAAAACCAGCCTGCATTGCTATAAGATAGCATTATTAAAAATATGAAAAATATTTAGATTTAAAGCCATTCGGATTCAAAACCCACACATGTGCCACATTTGAAGTAGATTGGACTAAACCTGCGATCTAGATTTTGATCAAAAAATTCAGGAGACAGGTCAGAGCAATGTTGCCCACCATACGTAATCACTGTTGCCACTCGTACCAAAAATAATCTACCAAAATTTTAAAAAAATTTACCAAAAAAAAAAAATTTTTTTTGATCAAATTTTTGGCACAATTTTATTTCTATACAAAATTTTATTTCTATAGAAAATATTGTCAAAATTTCATTTCTGTAGATAATTTTGGCAAAATTTTATTTCTATAGAAAATTTTGACAAAATATTAGTTCTTTAGAAAATTTTTAAAAAATTTTACTTCTTTAGAAAATTTTGACAAAATTTTATTTCTTTAGAAAATTTGGCAAAATTTTATTCCTCTAAAAAATTTGGCAAATTTTTTTTATAAAAGATTTTGGCAAAATGTATATTTCTTTAAAAAAATTGACAGAAATTTATTGCTGTATAAAATTTTGGTAAAATTTTATTTCTGTAGAAAATTTTGACAAAATTTTATTTCTATAGAAAATTTTGTCTAAATTTGATTTCTATAGAAAATTTTGCCCAAATTTTATTTCTGTAGATAATTTGGGCAAAATTTTATTTTTATAGAAAATTTTGGAAACATTTTATTTTTATAGAAAATTTTGACAGAATTTTATTTCTGTAGAAAATTTTGGCAAAATTTTATTTTTTTGAAAATTTTGTCAAAATTTCACGTCCATAGAAAATTTTGCCAAAATTGTATTTTTAAAGAAAATTTTACTAAAGTTTTATTTCTATAGACAATTTTGTCAAAACTTTATTTTTATATTTTTATAGAAAATTTTACCAAAATTTTATTTCTATAGAAAATGTTGGGAAAATTTTATTTCTGTAGAAATTTATTGCTGTAGAAAATTTTGGAAAAATTTTATTTCTGTAGAAAATTTTGACAAAATTTTATTTCTATAGAAAATTTTGTCAAAATTTGATTTCTATAGAAAATTTTGCCCAAATTTTATTTCTGTAGATAATTTGGGCAAAATTTTATTTTTATAGAAAATTTTGGAAACATTTTATTTTTATAGAAAATTTTGACAGAATTTTATTTCTGTAGAAAATTTTGGTAAAATTTTATTTTTTTGAAAATTTTGTCAAAATTTCACGTCCATAGAAAATTTTGCCAAAATTGTATTTTTAAAGAAAATTTTACTAAAGTTTTATTTCTATAGACAATTTTGTCAAAACTTTATTTTTATATTTTTATAGAAAATTTTACCAAAATTTTATTTCTATAGAAAATGTTGGGAAAATTTTATTTCTGTAGAAAATTTTATAAATTTTATTTCTGTAGACAATTTTTGCAAAATTTTATTTCTATAGAAAATTTTGAGCAAATTTGATTTCTATAGAAAATTTTCTCAAAATTGTATTTCTAAAGAAAATTTTGTCAACATTTTATTTATATAGAAAATGTTGGCAACATTTTATTTATATAGAAAATGTTGGCAACATTTTATTTATATAGAAAATGTTGGCAACATTTTATTTCTGTAGAAAATTCTGTCAAAATTTTACTTCTGCAGAAAATTTTGTTAAAATTTTAATTCTATACAAAATTTTGTCCATTTTTTATTATTGTAGATAATTTTGGCAAAATTTTGTTTCTATGGAATATATTGACAAAATTTTATTTCTATAGAAAATGTTTATTTTTATACCCACCACCATAGAATGGTGACGGGGGTATAATAGGTTTGTCATTCCGTTTGTAACACATCGAAATATCGATTTCCGACTATATAAAGTATATATATTCTAGATCAGGGAGAAATTGTAAGACGATTTAACCATGTCCGTCTGTCTGTTGTAATCACGCTACAGTCTTCAATAATGAAGCAATCGTGCTGAAATGAAGATTTCCACAAACTCGTCTTTTGTCTGCTGGCAGATCAAGTTCGAAGATGGGCTATATCGGTCCAGGTTTTGATATAGTCTCCATATAAACCGACCTCCCGATTTGGGGTCTTGGGCTTATAGAAACCGTAGTTTCTATCCAATTCGCCTGAAATTGGAAATCTTGAGATATTTAAGGACCATGAGGTGTGCCAAAATTGGTGATTATCGGTCCATGTTTTGGTATAGCCCCCATATAGACGGATCTCCCGATTTTAGTTCTTGTGCTTCTAGAAACTGTATTTACTATCCGATTTGGCTGATATTGGAAATCTAGAGGTATTTTAGAATCATGATGAGGTGTGCCAAAAATAGGGAGTTTCGGTCCATGTCTTCGGCTTATAAAAATCGTAGTTTTTTATCCAATTTGCCTGAAATTGGAAATCTAGAGGTATCTTAGGACTACAAAGAGGTGTACCAAAAATGATGAGTATCGGTCCATGTTTTGGTATAGCCCGCATATAGACCGATCTCCCGATTTTACTTCTTGGGCTTACAGAAACCGTAGTTTTTATCTGATTTGCCTGAAATTGTAAATATACTGGAATTTTAGAATTAGAAAACATGTATCGGATTTAGTTTCTAGGGGTCCATTTGGTAAGGCCGATTTCACTTCTTGAGGGTATGGAAGGCGCATTGATCATGAAAATTGCTTGAAACTGAATATAAAAGTTCCAAATTTTACTTCTCGTAATCATTTGAATAATGGGGATAAAAATCTACAGATTTTAGATTTAAATCATGGCGTAATTTCATCATTATCTTGCACACTTACAAGAGATGTTAAGGATTTCTCTAAAACTCAAGCGAAAATGGTTCTTATAAATCCAAAATCTTGTATAGTCTTCATAGGTAAAATCTTTAATTTTATCTTCGGGAAGTGTACTGGTTGAACTGCTCTGCTTGGTACAATATCTCTCATAAAATAGAAAATTTTGTTGAAGTTGTACTTCTATAGGAAATTGTGTCAAAATTTGATTGCTATAGAAAATTTTGTAGAAATTGTTGATTTCTATCGAAAATTTTTTTCAAATTTGATTTCTATAGAAAATTTTGCCAAAATTTTATTTGTATAGAAAATTGTGCCAAAATTTGATTTCTATAGAAAATTTTATTTCTATAAGAAATTTTGCCAAAATTTGATTTCTATAGAAAATTTTGTCAACATTTTATTTCTATAAGAGGAATGTTATGCAAAATCTACCAAGACATCAAGAATTCTATCAAAATACCAAACCATAAAAAATCTACCATTTATGGTAGAGTTCTACCAACTGAGGCAACAGTGTGTGTAATCCGAACAACAAGAGCATGCATAAATGGTTTCCAAGGGAGTTTCAGTTTCATTTCATGAGAGTCGATGAATCATAGGTATATAGGCACAAAATAGCGATCAACGAGTAATCGAAATAGTGGACTGTTCCCTGCAAACTTGTTCCACAGAAGGCAAACACTGCCTCATCTCGTTTAATTGGATTTACAAAAAGTCGGGATAGGAGAAGGTTTTAAAAATTGCTAGTAATTTTTTGAACTTAAATTTATTTTTTTAAAACGTTAGGTACTCCTTATTCACTATATCAATACCATTTACGTTCTTTTTAAATTCAACTTCATTTTGTTAAAGACATTGAAATAAGATCCATTCCATGCTAAATATATTTACCAAGTGTTTTATTTAAATAAAAAACATATATAAATAAATAATCTAATTGGCTTGGCAAAGTTATGGCGTAAAAATAATATCAATACCATCAGTTGGATTCAAACAGCATGAAATGCGCTCATTTCTAACCACTTTTTTTAATGAGGTAATTTTACTGCGAATTAGCAAGTGAGCCAATACCACACTTGTTGCCTTAAGCAAAAGCAAGCAAGCCAAACCCTCTTGCTCACGGGTAATGATGATAAAATGATTTCCAATTGAAATAATTATTTAGAACGTAATTAAACTTGATAATTGATGATGCTGTCAAAAGGAGAGAATGTTATTTTTCTTTCATATAATGTTTTTTTTTTTTTTTGTTTCTTGCCTGTTCCTTCTCATTAATTGAGTTGTCTGTCATATATAGCAGTGGTGGAGGTGATTTATGAACAAGATTTATTTACTTTATATTAAAATTCATACAAATTGCCAATAATGACAACTGTTCAAACAATAGCCCAGTAAGCATCGCCATAAGGTGATACTAAACGAGTGTGATTAGTTAAATGTCATTTTGTGCAATGCCTCCCACTATGTAGCAAACGAAAGACTTAGGCAACAAACTTGCAAATGCTACATATGTATATTGTATGTTTAATGTCTGCACTGAATAATTGTGACATTTGATGTACAGCTCGGATTATTGCAGTAATTAACTAAAGTGACAAAGTGCTTGTTGTATTTAAAAACGTTATAGAGTGATTGGAAATGTAACCGTTAGCCGATCCCAAGTATTAATTAAAATAATTGTTTAATAAATTGTTTTGCATAAATGTCGATATGGACAACTTTTCACTTAAGTTTCTAATGATTAATTTATTGTATTAGAAAAAGTTAAGAAGGATGTAAGTTGTATAAATGAATTGAAAAAACAATGGAAAAAATCGTTTCTCTATATAGCACTGGACTATGGAAACTACAGAAAACTTATCTAATGTGTCAACTTTTAAATTTATGGGTTCAGGAAATAAACTACGAAGATCGGATACTTCATTTTTGAAGAAGCGGAATTATAAACACGCACGTAATGATGACGGTCCGATTCATCATATTCTGTGCTTACGTTAGGTTAGGTTAGGTGGTAGCCCGATGTATCAGGCTCACTTAGACTGTTCAGTCCATTGTGATACCACATTGGTGAACTTCTCTCTTATCACTGAGTGCTGCCCGATTCCATGTTCAGCTCAATGACAAGGGACCTACTTTTTATAGCCGAGTCCGAACCGCCGTTCGTTCCACGTTGTAATGAAACCACATAGAGATTCTGCGCTTAACCCAATACAACATTTTTAATATAGCTTGTCTCGTCGGGCCTGCAAGATATATTAACGCCGATAGGCTCATTATTCAGCGATAATCGGTCCAATGGGACGGTTTCCAAAGTTCAATTCAAAATTTCTAACACAAAATTTTAGATTTAAAGGAAACAAACAATTTGCTTAAATATCTGTCTGAGCGCCTAAGGCAATGGAATGGAAATATCACCTTTCATTGACTGAAAAAAAAAATATTGTCATGACACCAAAGATTTCTTTTCCTTAAAATACGAATGCGAATTTTGCTTAGTAAAAACGACGCATTTTTCTGACACGAATTTTGTTCCCTTGTCCAAAAGTGGATTAACTTTTTAATGAAGTCGTTTTGTCTTAATAGTTAAGTGGTTCCACTTGGGGTACATTTTTGTCAGTCTACGACTTCAGATCTAAATTTTATAGATTTATATAGTGGATGGTTATTGCTCGAAATGGATAATTATACCCTGCGCCACACTGAGGAACAGGGTATTATAAGTTAGTGCATATGTTTGCAACATCCAGAAGGAGACGAGATAGACACATGGTGTCTTTGGCAATAATGCTCAAGGTGGGCTCCTGAGTCGATCTAGCCATGTCCGTCTGTCTATGAACACATTTTTGTGATCAAAGTCTAGGTCGTAGTTCAAATCCAATCGCCTTCACATTTGGCACAAGTTCCCGTTTTGGGACAGAATAGAACTCTACTGATTTTGGAAGAAATCGGTTCAGATTTAGATATAGCTCCCATATATATCTTTCGCCGGAAATTCACTTATATGGACCCAGAAGCCAGAGTTTTACTCTAATTTGCTTGCAATTTTGCACCAGGAGAACAATAAGTACTATAGTCAGGTGTGCCAAATTTGATTGAAATCGGTTCAGATTGAGATATAGCTCTCATATATATCTTTCGACCGATATAGACTTATATGGCCCCAGAAGCCAGAGTCTTAGCCCAATTTGGTTGAAATTTTGCACTAGGAGTACAATTAGTAGTGCAGTCAAGTGTGCTAAATTTTATTGAAATCGATTCAGATTTAGATATAGCTCGCATATATATCTTTCGCCCGATTTTCCGTCATATGACCACAGAGGTCAAAGTTCTAGTCCGATTTACGTGAAATTTTGCACAGGGAGTAGAATTAAAATACTAAGTATTCATGCCAAATTTGGTTGAAATCGGTACAGATTTCTATATAGCTTCCAGATTAAAATGTTTCCCATATTTTTTTTACTAACATAGCGTACCATCCCAGGGCATTAGCAGACTTTAATTTTAAGTCTATAGATTATAAATTTTGTTCATATGGAGTCAGATTTAAATGTATGTATTTGGACAAAAACCTTTATATATAGTATCCAACAAATTTGAAGGATTTGATATAGAATCGAAAATATGGATTTACAAAGTGGTGCAGGGTATAATATAGTCGGCCCCGTCCGACTATAGATTTTCCTTACTTGATTTAATAAGTCGATGTGGGGCCTATATTATAATGAAAATAAAAATATTACCCATATTTAGTGTCAATTATATATCCAAACTAGCCCAGCAAAAAGCGTCGCCAAAAAAGTAGTGCAATTTTTTTTTTTCATTTCATTTCATTTCAAAAGCCATTGCACTAAATTTGCATCACTTCTTAAGGTGTGATCCGGTGTGTTTTGGATGCTAATTACAAAATTTTATGATATTTTTTTAAATAAATAATTTTTATAATTTTTTATGATTTTTAATGCATTTGAACACATGTTTGGCCTCGGATATTTATGCAAATTTGTAATTTTTTTAGAATGGATTTATCATTTTTTGGAGCAAAATTTACATAATTTGTATCATTTTATTAATTCCCCTTTGTTTTTAACCTATCTGAAGCAGAATAAGTTAAAATTTCCTACTAAAAGTATGGAGAAAAAATGAGAAATTTGAATTAAAATAACTTCCTGTGTAGTAAAAATAAAGAACATTTTTGGAAGAATATTTTCGGAAGTGCTTTTAAAGTTGTACCTTTAGAACAACTTCCAAATTTTTTGCTGGGAGGTCATGTCAAGTAATAATTGGTGTTGTTTCAAGAAATTGCGGTTACCATGCCCCCAAATTGAGATATCGATCTATATCAGCGCTACCAAAATGGGGGTGCCCCCTAGGGCGGCAACACGAGGTTCCAGAGGGGGCGCAGCGTCATTTTTGGTTGAGCAGGTTTTGTATCATTAAATTTGTTAAAACAACACAAATTGAAGCAAATTGGGTTGGGAAGCTCTGGTCTATATGGAAGCTTTATTAAAACACAATCCAATATATACTAAATTTCGTATACCTCTTGACGACTTTAGACCGATGTATAAAAGGAAAAAACTTTCACGAAAATTTTTCCAATTAAAATGTTAATTAAGTTTTAAAAAATATTCAATAAAAAATAAAATTTATTGAACAAATTGTTTAATTGAAAAAAAATCAATCACACAAATTAATAGTGTCAATTAATTTTTTAATTGGATCAATTAATTTTGCTACGGTGATAGCTATAATAAATCCAGTATGAGTTGACGAGTTAAAATTTGCATACAGGTCGAAGTTGTTAAGTGGGATTTTTTTTGGGATACAAAAACAAAAGACTTAAGACACAAACTTATTTCATTACTAAAAGGCAATCGCTTTTGTTTCAATGCTTCAAACTGATACGGTTCCAATAATAATTTTAGCACTATCAAAATTACTCTAATCATTTCACACTTATTTTATTGTTTGCTTCTATACGCCTGGAACTACATCGAAAAAAATGTATGGTAAAATATGTGTTTCTAAATAATCAAAATAATTTCATTATAAAATTCTAAATTCCATAAAAAAGTTTGAGTCTTTTGTTTGGCTTTCCTGAAAACCACATATCTTATCATGAAACTTAGAAAAAAATTCAAAAAAATCCTATTTAAATAATAAAACTGCTATATAACGAAATTCCTAAGTGGCGCCTATTGACCCATTAAAAAGGAACCATTTGAAAAATTTACACTCTAACACAGTAAGGATTCTAATAAAAACAGCCAGGATTAAATAACAAACAACTATTTCACCCTAACGTCGCAACACTTTTTTTTTCTTCAACATAAAAATTACTTCAAAGCGGTAATAAAAATAAAACTTTATGCCATGGTTTATTAGCAACACTTCATCACAAGAAATTTCACAGTAATTAAATAAATTTTAATAGACATTGAACAATTATTTCATACATAAAGTGAACGGACCGGAGAAAGAACGTGTCATTAAATGAAGACCAAATAGACTAAGAGATTGGACATCACCACGATTGTACTCAACACCAGCCTCCACCACAAGTATCTGGGGAAAAAGTGATTAGAGGAAAAATTCCACAAACCACAGGTATTCAAGATATTTCAGATCGGAAAGCGATTGCTCGAATGCCAGCCACCACATCAATGTGATTATTTTGCATTTAACCGTATCTAACACCATCTTCAATAGGTTTATTGTACAATGAAAAAAAAAATTCAAATTGATACAAAATTAGTTAAAATATAATTAATTTATATATCATAATTTACCACATAATTTCACCAATGTGGTATCACAATGGACTGAATAGTCTAAGTGAGCCTGGTACATCGGGCTGCCACCTAACCTAATTTACTGTGATACGAAAAGTTCGTACCTAGGAATGCTTCTTCACTTTAGCAAAACTTCTCTTTGAATATATTTTAGTTTTACATATTTTTTTTTTCTCTTTATATCTTTATTTGCAATCTATTTACAATACACAAATATTAAGCAAATTGGTTGGATGAATTTACAATACATGACATGTTATGTTAAGCTCCATTAAACTTAAATCATTAGATGAAATTGTTCAAAAACAAAATTAATATCATAAAAACATAACTTTTATACCATGAAATTTGCAGACTACATACATATAATTTTGACTTAAGTTAAAAAGGGCAAGTCGAGAACACTAAGTCTTTTCAGTCTTTTTAATTCATTTGTATCATCAAGGAGAGTTATAGCTAGAATATTCGAGTGGTTACTTAGTCTATTGAGGTAATTTGTACTAATTTTTCGTATTACATCTCGAACCATTGGGACATCAAGATCTTTGTGTATATTTTTGTTGGTCATAAACCACGGTGCACTTGTAATCATCCTTAACGTTTTGGATTGATATCTTTGCAGTATCTCAACGTTTGAGTTGCTTGCTGTACCCCAAAGTTCAATTCCATATGTCCAGATTGGTTTTAACGTTGTTTTGTATAGCAATAATTTATTTTCTAATCTCAACTGTGATCTTGGACCTAGAAGCCAGTACAATCGCTTTGTTTTAATTTCAAGCTGTTGTCGATTTGATTTTATATGCTCCTTCCACGTCAATCGTCTGTCAATATTTAGTCCTAAGTACTTTACGCAATTTGCCATTGGAATAACATCTCCATTTAGATAGACCTCCGGACAGTTACCTTTGTTAAGTGTAAATGTTACATGATTCGATTTGTCAGTATTTACTTTTATATTCCACTTTTTAAACCATGTTTCGATAGTATCTATATGGTCTTGTAATATTTCTGAGGCATCTACACATGATTTATTTACGGCCAATACTGCAGTATCATCGGCATAAGTAGCTACGGTCACCTCTTCACTAGTGGGAAAATCGCTGGTAAAAATAGTATACAATATTGGTCCTAACACGCTGCCTTGAGGAACTCCAGAATTTATACAACCAATATCAGAGTTTTCTTCATTGATACTAACATAGAAACGCCTTTCATTTAAATATGATTTCAACAATAGGTAAAAAGGTGTGGGTAGTAAGATCTTCAATTTGTATAACAGACCATTATGCCAGACTTTGTCAAATGCCTGTTTAACATCTAGAAAAATTGAAGAGCAATATTCTTTATTCTCCAAACAATCTCTAATGGTTTGAATGACTCTATGACATTGTTCAGATGTTCCGTGACCTTGTCTGAATCCGAATTGGTGATCAGGTATAATATTGAGCTCACGCAATATGGGCACCAGTCTTTTTTGTACTAGCTTTTCAAATACCTTTGATATTATAGGTAGCAAACTTATGGGTCTGTAGGAGCTTATAGAATTTTCTGGCTTTTGAGGTTTCAAAATCATGATAATTTTGGCTAACTTCCATTGAATGGGGATGTATGTCAAACGCAACGCCGCGTTGAATAGAAGAGTAAGAAAAATTATACCTTTTCTTGGCAGCGATTTCAAAATTCTTCCATCAATTAGGTCGTAACCGGGAGATTTTTTAACATTAAGTTTCTTCAACTCGTTACATACTTCATTCACAGTGAATGCTTTGATCGGACGATACATTTGACAGGGTACATCAAGAAATCCCCGAATTTTCTTATCATCAGACGCCTCACAGATAGAAAATGGTGTAAAAGTTTCCTCCAGAAGAGATTTAAACGCATCAACTTTACTTTTATCTGAACGACACCAAGTACCAGAGGCAGTTTTTATTGCAACGTTCCTTTTTTGTGGTTTCTTAAGATATTTTGTAGCTCTCCATAGATTAAATTCATTGTCTGAAGGTTCAAGGTTACGAAGAAAATAATTGACGGAGTCATTCTTGTAGCATATCAAATGGGTTTTCAAGATTCTTGTGGCTCTGTTCAAATTAGATCTGTCGGAGGGTGATCTCGTCTGTTGCCATATTTTCCGTAATCGTCGTTTTTGTTTTATTAATTTTTTATTTCGAGTGTTACTCGGTGTATCGATACATTTGTGTCTGAAATTTGCGGCGTAGCTATGGAAGCGGACTGATGTATCAAACCCGTAAACATTTCAACAGCTTCTTCTAACTCCGCACCAGTTTTTAATGAAAGATTTAAGTTTATATTATTTTCAATCCAAGATTGAAAAAGTGTAACATCGGTATTACGTGAAAATATCCTAAGTGTTTTATTTTGAAGACATGGTGACGTAGCTAAAGCAACTATTATTGGACTATGATCAGAGTTCAAATCGTGACTTTCAGATATCTGTAAAGATGTAGGGGAAATTCCTTTAAATATTATAAAATCAAGCAAATCTGGTATTTTATTGGGATCACTTGGCCAATAAGTAGGGCTTCCTGTCGACAGCACATTGTAGTGGTTATTGCAAATGCATTTGTAAAGTTCCCTACCTTTGGGATTTATCAGCCTTGACCCCCACCACGTATGTTTGGCATTGAAGTCGCCACCCGCAATGAATGAGTTTCCAATAGTTTTAAAGAAATCATTAAAATGTGCGCATTTTAAAGTGAATCGTGGTGGAAAATACACTGAGTACACTGATATGTTAGTGTTATTACAACAAATTTTAATTCCTGCTGCTTGTAGATATGGCTTAGTAAATGGTTCACTGACTTCGTATTTAATATTAGATTTTATTATTACTGCTGATCCTCCATGAGCCCGATCGTCAGGGTGATTTGTTTGGACAATGTCATATCCATATATTCTAAAATACGATTTAGAGGTAAGATGCGTTTCGGAGACAATATCAATAGCATTTGTTTTTAGAAAATATTCTATTTCATTTAAATGATTCAGAATGCCATTAGCATTCCATTCTGCTATAACAAGACTTAGTTGCATAGTTTGGTCATTATCATTGACATCATGTTCATCAACGTATTAGTAAGTTCAATTTGTTTAGCCAATATAGCTTCTATTTTCTGTAAAACATTGCCTATAGCAGATTCATCATTTCTTAGTACTTGCGCATAAGTTGCATTATTCGCTCCCATCATTTGGGGAATATTTTGGAACCTATTATCTGCTTGAGTAAATGATGAATTACTTATACGTTCTTTAACCTTGTTTATAGATGATGATCTTGTATGTAAAAGTTTTTGATAGAATGAACATCCACGAAAATTGGCGGTATGTTGCTGTGAACAATGAACATAATTACATAATTGATATATTTTTTTGTGATTTTTTAGCGAACATTTTCAATAGCGCTGTTTTTCTTTGTGCATATGTGATTGCTTTGACATTAGTCGGGGGAGTAAGTGGGGGTATAGAGAGACATATTGTCATTGTGGAATTTACACAACTTGCTCTAAATTCCTATTCAAAGCTAGACAGACAGTTAAAAAGAGAGCTTCATTGCGTTTGAAAATGCAAATTGAAATGGAGTTTTAAGTTGGAATTGGAATCATAGTTGAAATGTTACTAGCCTATGACTAGATGGATGGATGGTAATAGCAATGGCAATGATAATGCCCCCGATGACGATGACGAGGATGATGATGACGGTAAATCTGAAGCTGGCAATGTTTATTGATGATATCAAATGTTAATGAACGCCAAAGGAATGTGCCACAGAGGGAGAAAACTGGGAGGAATTTTAATCACCACACACACACACACACCACTAACTCTATGCACACGTGGTGATTTTTGTTACCCATCCCATAGTGTGTGGTTACTGTGACAAGAGAAAGATTCTCCACTTCTCTCCGGGTGGAATGTTGATCTTGCTTATCTCCTGGACAGAATGTGCATCCAAGCATACATAAGTGTGTCTGGCCGGTTAGAAAAAGAATCACATGGTGTACCACCATGAACAGGTATGCAAAAAAAAGTGAGTGCAGATTATGGGAAAATATATACAGAGAAAAAGTTTGAGATTTTCAAAAGATTTAAAATTTTTTCAAGATGATTTCCCATTAGTTGAGAAAAGTACGAAATATCACAACTCGCGAGGAACGGAAGGTTGTGCAGAAACAGAGTGGCAGAAGCAATTGCCACAGGGCCAAAAATAATCTACCAAAATTTTAAGAAAAGTTCAATAAATCTACCAAATTTAAAAAAAATCTTTACTTATTATTATTACAATTTAATACGAGCTTATTCGACATGAAAGATTGAGGAATTGATTATTTACGAAGCCATTGATTATTTACGAAGCCATTGACATTTCTTTGCTGACTAATGCAAGTTTCCATCGTCCTTAGCGTAGATCTGGTGGCGTGAGAGATGATTTATGATGTGTTCTTATATGCTAATATCCTAATGAAATTATTCTAAAAAATCTTATTTTGAAGCTTTTGATCAAATTTTTGTGGTTAGTATGAAAAAATAATCTTCTTCGAATGAATGATGGAATGGTCCCTCCTATTAGCGAACATTTTTTGGTAAAGGGTGATACGGTCAAAATTTGGTCAATATAAACTTGACGTATTTCTTTCAAATTTGCATTTAAAAAACTTGAAAACCCATCATTTTGAAGGTGTGTGTGTGTAGAATGTTGCTCTTATTTTGATTTTGGAATTCACTCTTCAGTTGTCAAAATGCCGTCCAAGCAAGAAGAGCAGCGTATCAAAATTTTGCCGGCGCATCGCGAAAATCCGAGCTACTCGCACGCAAAGCTGGCAAAATCGCTAAAAGTTGCCAAATCAACTGTTACAAATGTAATTAAAGTGTTTTGGGAACGTTTGTCGACAGCCAGGAAGTCTGGATCGGGGGGAAATCGAAAACCGGAAGCCGCTGAGTCGACAAAGAGAGTTGCCGGTAGTTTCAAGCGAAACCCTAACCTCTCTCTCCGAGATGCCGCAAATAAGCTGGGTGTATCGTCTACAACCGTGCATCGAACCAAAAAACGAGCCAGACTATCGACTTACAAGAAGGTAGTGACTCCAAATCGCGATGATTAAAAAGAAAATACGACGGCCAAAGCGCGATCCCGGAGGCTGTACACGGCGATGCTGACGAAGTTTGACTGCGTGGTAATGGACGACGAATCCTACGACGAAGCCTACGTCAAAGCCGACTACAAGCAGCTTCCGGGACAGGAGTTTTATACGGCAAAAGGAAGGGGAAAGGTAGCAGATATTTTCAAGCACATAAAACTGTCAAAGTTCGCAAAGAAATATCTGGTTTGGCAAGCCATCTGTACCTGTGGCTTGAAAAGCAGCATTTGCATAGCTTCCGGGACTGTCAACCAAGAAATGTACGTGAAAGAGTGTTTGAATAAACGTCTGCTGCCTTTCCTGAAGAAACACGGTTGTTCCGTACTGTTTTGGCCGGATTTGGCATCTTGCCATTACGGTAAAAAGGCCATGGAGTGGTAAGCCGCCAACAACGTGCAGGTGGTTCCCAAAGAAAAGAACCCTCCCAACACGCCAGAGCTCCGCCCAATTGAGAAATACTGGGCTATTGTCAAGCGGAACCTAAAGAAGCAGCAGTTCAAGGCAAACTGGCTTTCTGCGGCGAAGAAGGTGGACAAGGTGGCTGTATAAAATTTGATGGCAGGTGTCAAGCGTGAGGCCGGATTTGGAAAAGCGGAAACCTAACTGAATATTTTTCCTGAATTTTATACTAATTGAACTTGAAAAAGAAATTTAATTTGATTTTTTAAATAAACGATTTCACCGATTTACACGCGTTTTCCCTTGACCAAATTTTGACCGTATCACCCTTTATATTAATAACCCTTGAATTGTAAATGTGTCGACTTTTAAATGTTTTAACGATTTTAGCTTGCACCAACAAAGGAAATTTACTACTTCTACAAAAATTTAGCTTGTAGAAGATTTTAGCTTGCACCCACAAGGGAAAGTTACTACTTCTTCCAAAAAGGGAGAACTTACACTAAACTTTTATAGTAAGAAATAAAACGAAAATTAAAATCTCTAAAGATTTGTAGACAATTTTATTTCTATAGATAATTTTGCCAACTTTTTATTGCTATAGGAAATTTTGTCAAAATTTTATTTCCTTGAAGAGTTTTTTCAAAATTTTATTTCTATTGAAAATTTTCTCAAAATTTTATTTCTATAAACAATTTTGTTAAAATTTTATTTCCATAGAAAATTTTGTCAAAATTTTTTTCTATGGAAATTTTTATTTCTATAGAAAATTTTCCCAAAATTTTATTTCCGTAGAAAATTTTGTCAAAATTTTATTTCCACAAAAAATGTTCTCAATATTTTATTTCTATAGAAGATTTTATTTTTATAAATAATTTAGTTTATTTCTATATAAAATGTTATTTCTATAGAAAGTTTTGGCAATATTTTATTTCTATATAAAATTTGTATTTCTATTGAAAATTTTGTCAAAATTTAATTTCTATAGAAAGTTCTGTCAACATTTAATTAATATAGGAAGTGTTGTCAACATTTTATTTCTATCGAAAATTTTGTCAAAATTTTATTTCTATCGAAAATTTTGTCAAAATTTTATTTCTAAAGACAAATTTTTTCAAAATTTTATTTCTATTGAAAATGTTCTCAAAATTTTATTTCTATAAAAAATTTCCTCAACATATTATTACTATAAAAACGTTTCTCAATATATTATTTCTATAGAAAATTTTATTTTTATAGAAAATTTTGTCAAGATTTTATTTGATAGGAAATTTGGTTAAAATGTTATTTCTATATAAAATGTTATTTCTATAGAAAGTTTTGGAAATATTTAATTTCTATATAAAATTTGTATTTCTATAGAAAATTTTGTCAAAATTTTATTTCTATAGAAAGTTCTGTCAAGATTTAATTACTATAGGAAATGTTGCTAACATTTTATTTCTATAGAAAAATGTGTCAAAATTTTATTTCTATAGAACATTTTGTCAAAATTTTATTTCTATTGAAAATTTTCTCAAAATTTTATTTCTATAAAAAGTTTTCTCAACATTTTATTTCTATAAACAATTTTGTTAAAATTTTATTTCCATAGAAAATTTTGTCAAAATTTTTTTCTATGGAAATTTTTATTTCTTTAGAAAATTTTCCCAAAATTTTATTTCCATTGAAAATTTTGTCAAAATTTTATTTCTATAAAAAAATTTTCAATATTTTGTTTCTATAGAAAATTTTATTTTTATAGAAAATTTTGTCAAGATTTTATTTGATAGGAAATTTTATTAAATTTTTTTTCTATATAAAATCTTATATCTATAGAAAGTTTTGGCAATATTTTATTTCTATATAAAATTTGTATTTCAATAGAAAAATGTGTCAAAATTTTATTTTCATAGAAAAATTTTCTCAAAGTTTTATTTCTATAAAAAAATTTTGTCAAAATTTTATTTCTATAAAAAATTTTTTTCTAAATTTTATATCTATTGCAAATTTTCTCAAAATTTTATTTCTATAAAAATTTTTCTCAACATTTTATTTCTATAAAAATTTTTCGCATTATTTTGTTTCTATAGAAAATTTTATTTTTATAGAAAATTTTTTCAAGATTTTATTTGATAGGAAATTTGGTTAACATTTTATTACTATACAAAGTTTTGTCAATATTTTATTTCTATATAAAGTTTTTTCAAAATTGTATTTCTATAGAAAATTTCGTCAAAATTTTATTTCTATAGAAAGTTTTGTCAACATTTAATTGCTATAGAAAGTGTTATCAACATTTTATTTCTATAGAAAAATGTGTCAAAATTTTATTTATATAGAAAATTTTTCCAAATTTTTTTTAACAATTTTATTTCTATAAAAAATTTTGTCAAAATTTTATTTCTGTAGACAATTTTATCAATTTTTTTATAGCAAATGTTGTCAACTTTTTTTCTATAGAAAAATTTTTCAACATTTTATTTCTATAGAAAATTTTGTCACAATATGATTTCTATACAAAATTTTGTCAAAATTTTATTTCGGTAGAAAATTTTGTCAAAATTTTATTTCTATAGAAAATGTTGTCAAAATTTTATTTCTATAGAAAATTTTGTCAAACTTTGTTTTCTATACAAAATTTTATTTCTACAAAAAATTCTGTCAAAATTTTATTTCTACAAAAAATTTTGTAAAAATTTTATTCCCGTAGAAAATGTTGTTAAAATTTTATTTCTGTAGAAAATTTTGTTAAAAATGTATTTCTTTAGAAAATTTTGCCAACATTTTATTTCTATAGTATATTTTGTACCTCTTATTTGCAGAGGAATATTTTGCAAAATCTATCAAAACATCAGGAATTGTACTATTCTTCCAAGCAATAAAAAAATTTCCCATTTTTGGTAGAATTTTACCAACTGTGGTAAACGTGATGACATTATGTGCTAACTTTGAACTGCATTCAATGAAATTTGCTCCTCCAATTGAGGTCGGCTTTTATGGGGACTATACATATATAAAAAAGTGGTTCAGCATCAGCAACAACTATTTGTGCCAAGTTGATAACTTATTTCGTTTATAAGTTAACTTGATTTCAACAGACGGACGGACGTACATCGCTAGACACTAATCCGAAGATGGAGGGTATAAAAACCTTATCATTATTAACTATGATCATGATCAGTTTAAATTTTAAAAATGGCATATTCAAATTTAGAAAAAATTCTAATAGGTTTTATGAAAATTTATTTTTTTTTCTATGTGTAACTTAATAATAAAAAAAACTGAGAAATTGTGAAACGAACTATATTACATCTACCACGGAAACCAGTATTTGAAGTTATTTATAGCAGCTGAAGCATAATTCTAGTAGACCATATACAAAAATCTTAGGATGCATCTATCGGCCGACAACATTCTTGAGGAGAAAAACAAAAATAAAGACTAAACCAGAATGAAAAAAGTGAAGGTCGTTTGAAGATTGTTATGAGTTGAGAAAAGAATTTTTGTTGGATTCAAAAATCACAATTTTCATACTGCTACTGCAATACTAGTAAAGTTTTCTTTTAAAGAGAAAATAAAATAGCAGGCATAAGGTGGTTTAAATAATTTGCTTTAATTTTGTTACACTTCACAAAGGTCCAGATTAGAAAAAAGAACTGAACTTAATGAACTTCAATTCTATAACAATTTCCCTAACCATAGTTTGTTTCCCCAGAGTTTGTAGTACACATAAAGTTTTCCAATTTTACATTGAATCTTTACATTTAAAATTTAATATTCAAAATAATTCTATAGCATATATCCTCAATGTATCTACAGAAGAAAATTATTCTCGAAATCAATTAGAAAACACCTTGCTCTGGGATATCAATGTGTTCTGGAAACAGGAAAAGGTGATTAAAACATTTTTTCTTTTAAATGGTACATTTTTTCTTTCTTATCCTGACATCCTAATTGTTGTAATGTATGTCGTTTTTTTTGTTTTCTTCCATCTCAAAGATGGTTATTGGTGATGTTCCTTTCTCCTCCTATTTTGTGTTTTATAGATGTTCCGTTGTAAAATGCCGCTTCATATATTAACCACCTTTTTGTTTTTGTTATGGAAACAGGGAATTTTTCCTTACAGATTGATCTGAGTTCAGTTTTTTGTTTTTGTTGTTCCATTTTCAGTTTCGGTTGAGTTGTTCTCTTCTGTCCCGTGCTGTGTGTGGCTTCTTATCAGCACTTATGTTGCCCTGCTGCTAATTGTCTTTTAGGCCCCTTTTTCTTTGTACACCGTGTCTATGGATATTGGAGTATTGGCTTGGTCACTGCCATTGGTCTTATATGGAGTTGTTATATTTCTCAGAGTGATGTTGTTGTTGTTGTTTTTGGTGTATCAGTAGGGCTTGTTCCTGTTGCTTTTGTTGTTGCTGTTTAGTTTTAGTTGATTTTTATTACCACCAATTTGTGCTGCAACATTCTTTTTGACTGGTCCAACCACCACCACCATCGATGATGGTGGCATTACTGGCCGTTGTCCATTTACTGTCTTTCCTTCTCCTCAGCTTTTGTTTCTGACCTTTAATTGATAAGAAAAATTTGTCGTGGTGCTTCTTATTTTTTGTTGTGCTTGTTTTAATTCTCTTCCATATCATCTTTTTTTTATAAATTAATTTTGTAAGAAATTTGTTCACAGAGGGGAAGGGGGGCATAATGGAATGTTATGAGTCATACTTAATGACAAACAAGGAGATAAGACTGGGGAAGATAGAACACGCCATGAATCCTATTGCCACCATGAAGTGGTGATCTCATTACGATTGGTTTAGAATTTGGAAAACCTTGAAATGAGAGGACTGATGCATTTCATAAGTTTTTAGATTTTCGTTTAGATTGGTGGAAACCATATAGGCATGAACTTAGAGATCGAATGTGGTTGGTCATAAGATTTATTAGATTTAGTTTATTTATGCTTTTTCCAGCTTTGCATGCAGATCGTCATGAGTTCCCTGCATAAGTTTGGCCAGGTACCCTGCATAAGTTCGGCCAGGTCGAATCCTATATATTCTCCAACTCTACTTGCATAACTATAACTATAGACCGATATGGACCTAGTTAGGCATGGTTGTTAACGGCTATATACTAGCACAATGTACCAAATTCCAACTGACTCGGATGAAATTTGCTCCTCCAAGAGGCTCCAAAACCAAATCTCGGGATCGGTTTATATGGGGGCTATATATGATTATGGACTGATATGGACCACTTTTGGCATGGTTGTTAAATATCATATACTACCACCACGTACCAAATTTCAACCAGATCGAATGAATTTTCCTTCTCCAAAAGGCACCAGAGGTCAAATCTGGGGATCGGTTTATATGGGGGTTATATATAATTATAGACTGAGATGAACCAATTCCTGCATGGTTTTTGGATACCATATACTAACATCACGTACCAAATTTCAACCGAATCGGATGAATTTTGCTCTTCCAAGGGGTTCCGGAGGTCAAATCTGGGGATCGGTTTATATGGGGGCTATATATAATTATGAACCGATGTGGACCAATTTTTGCATGGTTGTTAGAGATCATATACTAACACCATGTACCAAATTTCAGCCGGATCGGATGAAATTTTCTTCTCTTACAGAGTCTGCAAGCCAAATTTGGGGGGTCCGTTTATATGGGGGCTATACGTAAAAGTGGACCGATATGGCCCATTTGCAATACCATCTGACCTACATCAATAACAACTACTTGTGCCAAGTTTCAAGTCGATAGCTTGTTTCGTTCGGAAGTTAGCGTGATTTCAACAGACAGACGGACGGACGGACGGACATGCTCAGATCGACTAAGAATTTCACCATGACCCAGAATATATATACTTTATGGGGTCTTAGAGCAATATTTCGATGTGTTACAAACGGAATGACAAAGTTAATATACCCCCACCCTATGGTGGAGGGTATAAAATTGGTCCATACGAGGAATGCTCTTTATTGTTTTTCAATATATTCCTCATTAAGATTTATACCTTTTTGCATACCTTTGAACCAATTGTCGAAGCATTTTTGCCACTCTGATTGAGGTGATGACTCCAAAACATGCATTCTGAACCGCTTCTTAGGGTGTCGAAAAACGTTGACCCTCTATTTTGTTTTTTAAAAAATAGGTGCCAAGTCAGGACAATACGGCCAATGTCCCATCAAATCGATGTGTGAGTTCTCGTATTGTCATGGAGAAGAGTGTTCTGTCTTCGCCGTCAGGACAATACGGCCAATGTCCCATCACATCGATGTGTGAGTTCTCGTATTGTCGCGGAGAAGAGTGTTCTATCTTCGCCAGTTGGTTTTTCTGATTTCTTGAAAGACAACAGACAAACAAATGGTTGTAGACCACTGATAATTGGCTGATCTGTGTTGTTCTAGTGGTAGGATTGCGGCATGTCCTCGTATTTTTGGAGCATTTCTTTTGGCCATTGACACGAGCCTTTGACAAATAGTGTGGGATCCAACGCAAAAAAAAAAACATTTTTGACGGTCAAATGTTCATGTAATATTGAATGTACGCTGGTCCCACTAATGCTTAATGCGTCTTACAGACTATAAGCTTTTCCGGACGGAATGTCTGTGTCAAATGTTCATGCAATATTGAATGTACGCTGATCCCACTAATGCTTAATGCGTCTTACAGACTATACGTTTTTCCGGACGGAATGTCTGTGTTTGTAAAGAATCTTACAGTGTGTCCAATCGCTACGACAATTCCTTGAAGACTAAACAATCGGTAAATGTGTTATCGATCCCTTAAACATGCAGCAGTATCGATTATGCCTTCGGACTTAACTTATAATGTGGCCAATATATCGGATATGTTCAACACGACCACTGTCGTCCGTATAATCTTATAGTCTGCAAGGCGCATAAGGTTGTCTCAATCTCGCTAAAGGTCCCATGACAATCTTGCAATATAAGTTGGTTCATGGTTTCCGGACCCACAACTAAATTTCGGTCCGTGAAATTTGGGTTGCAATGGACTATAACTTCGGTTGAATTCGCCATGCCATCGGTTAATAGTGGTCCTTGAAAGAGCTTCATCTAAAAAATAATAACACGAAAATATCCCCGATTTAATTCCATTTTTTGAACGAGATGAATCTTTTATGTTGCTTTAAACAACACAAATAGCGCTCGTATGTCAAAACGTATGTCAAAACTTAAGACTATAAACTTGAAACGAACCAACGTACCGCGTTTCCAAATCCCTTTTTAGAAACTTTCTGAATGGATAAAGATATGAATAGGAATCTGAGTCCACAATCTGTGATAGTTCCCGTGTTGCCAGGTTGGGGGTTTTCCCCCAAATTTAGGGGTTTTTCACACGTTTAGGGGAATTTTTAGGGGTAACATTTATTTGGGGGATTTTTGGGGGTAAAAAATCTTATACCTTATAAAGTGGAGCAATTCTCGACAAAATTTGTGGGGAAGAATCAAAAATTACCTGGCAACACTGGATAGTTAAAAGTCTTGTTTCAGCTGCCAAATTTGCACATTTTAAATCCACTTTCACGATTCGTACTCTTAAAAGCTACACAAATGGTCAAGTGGATGTGCATTCATCTCTGTTGGTCCGCAAGATATTATCCTTATTGGTCTAATTTTGCATCGCATCAAAATGTTTGGTTATAATGGCAGAAAAAAATTGGGTACATTTGGACCCCTTAATTTCTGTGATCCTTAATTTGTCAAATAAAATTGGAAATTCCAATACTTTTTACTGTAGAAAATGAAAATTAAAGACTTAAGAAACAAACTTTAAATTGTATTGTACTCTCTTGTTTGTGTCTTAAGTCTTTCGATTACCATAATCAAAAACGACAATACTTTTTATGGAAAGTAATGAAATTGCAAGGAAAATTATAAAATATCACATTTCTCTATTCTTATTACTTACCTTTTCAATTTTTTTTATTTTACCCAGATGACCCATTAAATAATGAAGAATATGGTAAAACAATTAAATTTGTTTTTTTTTTTTTTTTGGAACAAATACTTTTTATCATTCATCACTCTTCTTTTTCCGAAAGATACTCTAATATTTCCTTCAATATAGGGCCGGGAAATGATACTTTCTAAGCGTATAATACTCTCCGACACTCTTTGTTTCGTAAGCGCCACCATAGTGTCTCATATTCATATTGGATCTTAACTGAATAGTTTCTTAGATTTTCCAAGTAGATAAGAAAATTATGGTTTTTCGAAGCGCCCTGTTGTTTTTTCCAAATAGAAAGAAGGTATTTTAAAGTCAAATGACAACAGTTGTGACCAAAGGTTCTTATATGATGGTTACACTTCGACTGCCTCAAATAAGGGTCAGTTGTCAGGTATGCTGTGACCATGATCATTCTGGCATTTTAGATCAAAGTATCTTCAGTGGAAAATTGAAGGGTCTACATTGGTGATTATAATGTTCATAATTTAGATGATAGTATGCGTGAGCATATGTGTGTGCGTGCGAACATTGTTGTAACCATCATAACAAACATTAACATTTAACATATTGCCGTAGTTCTTGTGTTTGTTGTATTCTGCGATTCCTTCCTGCTGTTTTCCTTTTGCTTATCTATGATCAAAAATCTTGAGAATTTTTGAAAAGAACAACTCACATGCCCTCACACACACACACACTGATATAAAACGACGGACATAAGCAATTTCTCCCGTGTCCATTCTAAAATGATTTACATTATAAGGCCTATAATTACACCATACAACCATCGATATTATCATCTTAAGATCGAATATTGTAATCATCAATGAATGAATGAATGCATGTTCTATAGATGTATATTTGTTTTAATCATCTCCATGTCTGTCCTTCTGTGTGGGTCCTATCATCTGTTAACTAAAGTGACAATAATTTGTTGTTTTTTCTCCTCTCTAATCGATGGGGATGTGCCTTTATAGATTGAAATTGCTAGGTATAACGATAAGGCCTACAAAGGTCTCTAAAGATGATTATCAATTTGATCTTTGTGTCTTTCGTTTTCATAGTGTTTGTTGTTGCGACTGTGTATTATCTTCTTTTTTTTTCTTTGATGAAAATTGCATTTTTAATTATCTTTCTTAAGAATTAACAGCGGTGTTGCAAAGTGTTGTATAATTTCTTGTAAAACACACCCAAATGAATATCGATTTTTTTGTTTTAAATTTCGGCATTTTTGAAAGATATTAACAAGTGTTTTTTCTTCTTCATTTGTTTTCCTCTATCTATGAAATACATACAGAATACAGATACTTTTGGAGATAATCCTTATTATTAAAGTCACTGAAGTTAACCGCTCACGGATTGGTTTGCAACACATTAAACTGAGAAAATATCCAAGCGAGATGATATATACTCAAAGAGAAAAAGCGAACCTATAAGGAAAAAAATTAGATTAATTTTAGAACATTTTTAAAAGTATCAAAATGACGAAAATAGGTAAATATTTTTCAACGAATTCAAGAAAATTTAATAAACATAATCAAATTTTAATTATACAATTATTTTTCGAGCTTTATGGAACGATATAGATTAAGGAACATGGTTAATAGAGCCATTGAAAAGAAAACGCCTGGCTCTATTAACCATGTTCCTTAATCTATATCCGTCCATAAAGCTCGAAAAATAATTGTATAATTAGATATAATGCATTTGGACGTCAATTACCTGTTTCGGTATCAGGCTAACATGAAATCAAATTTTGTCACTTGCTACACTGAAAAAAATATTGTCGTGAGGTCAAAGATTTAATGTCTTTAAAATACGAATGCAAATTTTGCTTAGCATAAAAGACGCATTTCTTTAGTACAAAGTTTTTTTCCTTGACCAAAGGTCGATAAACTTTTCAATGAAGTCGTATTGTTCTTATAATTACGTGATTTGATTTAAAAATGGATATCATAACATGAAAGAAAAAATGTTTGGGCTAAGGTCAACTTGACTTTAATAATTTAGAAAAAATCTTTAAACTTAATGAAATTGTCTTTAAATTTGTTGTCTTTTTGCATCTTGACTACAAAGCAAAAAATCGTTCAAATATAGGACATGTTTTTCAACACTTTATTTGAAAGACGTTTTCTACTTGAAACACAGCATAATTTCTACTAGAAGTCGAGTCTTAATTTGGAAAATAAAGTCGTCGTTAACTTGTTTTTAAAGGACTTTGATAGCATATGAAGAAAAAAAGCTGAAAAATCGAATAATTAAAATTTGCTTCCTAGAAGCAAGTACACAAAACCCGATTTTAAAAGAGAATTGTGTCTTAAAAGTATCCTTACTTGTATTCTCCGCTTCTTTGGCTCGGAACCAATACCAAATTTTTTAAAGTAAAGACAAAATCTTTGGAACCGGGTATGCTTTTTTTTTCAGTGTAAAAAGTTTCGTCTTTTTAAGAAAACAAATTGGATTTATTATAAAATTGTCTTGTATGGATTTTTTATACCCTCCACCATAGGATGGGGGTATATTAACTTTGTCATTCCGTTTGTAACACATCGAAATATTGCTCTAAGACCCCATAAAGTATATATATTCTGGTCATGGTGCAATTCTGAGTCGATCTGAGCATGTCCGTCCGTCCATCTATTGAAATCACGCTAACTTCCGAACGAAACAAGCTATCGACATTAAACTTGCCACAAGTAGTTGTTATTGATGTAGGTCGGATGGTATTGCAAATGGGCCATATCGGTCCACGTTTACGTATAGCCCCCATATGAACGGACCCCCACATTTGGCTTGCAGACGCTCTAAGAGAAGCAACTTTCATCCTACCCGGTTGAAATTTGGTACATGGTGTTAGTATATGGTTTCTAACAACCATGCAAAAATTGGTCCGCATCGGTCCATAATTATATATAGCCCCCATATAAACCGATCCCCCGATTTGGCTTGCGGAGCCTCTAAGAGCAGCAAATTTCATCCGATCCGGCTGAAATTTGGTAAATGGTGTTAGTATATGATCTTTAACAACCATGCAAAAATTGGTCGAAATCGGTCCATAATTATATATAGCCCCCATATAAACCGATCCACAGATTTGACCTCCGGAGTCCCTTGGAAGAGCAAAATTCATCCGATTCGGTTGAAATTCGGTACGTGATGTTAGCATATGGTATCCAAAAACCACGCAGGAATTGGTTCATATCAGTCCATAATTATATATAGCCCCCATATAAACCGATCCCCAGATTTGACCTCCGGTGCCTTTTGGAGAAGCAAAATTAATCCGATCTGGTTGAAAATTTGTACGTGGTGATCGTATATGATATTTAACAACCATGCCAAAAGTGGTCCATATCAGTCCAAAATCATATATAGCCCCCATATAAACCGATCCCGAGATTTGGTTTTGGAGCCTCTTGGAGGAGCAAATTTCATCCGAGTCAGTTGAAATTTGGGACATTGTGCTAGTATATGGCCGTTAACAACCATGCATATCTAGGTCCATATCGGTCTATATATATATATATAGCCCTCAGATAAATCGATCCCCAATCACACAAAAATTGGTCCATATCAAGTTCATAATTCTATATAGCCCCCATATAAGCGACCCCCATATTTCAATTCTGGCTGTCTACGTACCGAGCAAAAGTCAATATCGATTCGTAATTATTTGTAAACTTACCTATACATACCTTTTTTGTCTAATATAAATCACGTATGGACTAACTCACAATTTAGAAAACGATGTTAAGAAGTTTTATGATAACACAACCCAAGTAATTCGATTGTGGATGACAGTCTTTCGTAGAAGTTTCTACGCAATCAATGGTGGAGGGTACATAAGATTCGGCCTAGCCGAACTTACGGCCTAGCCGAACTTACGGCCGTATATACTTATTTTAATTTATAATTTTTTGGAAATTCTCAACTATTTATTTTGTGGCATGTTAAAATTTAGTAAAATGCTTTCTATTTCATTTCGATTATGTCAAGTTGAAAAACAAGTAAATAAAACTTTCTCATATTGCACTGAAAGTTATGTCAGCGTTGCTAATAATGTTAAGTTAAAAATTTCTAAAATTAACCAAATTTTTTTTCTGGTGGGTTCACTGTTTTTTCAGTGTGGCATTTGTACGTTAATATGTTTTTTTTTTAATATATCGCAAAGAGAGAATGAAAATTTCTTAAATGAGATGTGTAACCTAATTTTAATTTTATAGCTAAATAGTTCCCTAAAAATATTTTATTTTAAAGAAACCGCATCTTTGGCTCGGAATCAATACCAAAATCTTGGATCAAATTAAACTTTTTTTTGAGTGCATATATTACGAAGTTATACATACCTAAAATACTCAAAAATGACATTAGCACTGCGGACGGACTAAGCCACCGCAAAAGTATGTGATATTGTGACCCATTATAAGTACGCAAATCGGAAAAAAACTAATTATCTTAAATACGTGTGCGAATCACGAAGTTATACCAACCTGAAATACTCAAAAATGACATTAGCATTATAGATGGACTGAACTAACGCCAAAAAATGCAGTGTCTGGGATTGATCCCGTTACTCATTGTAAGAATGCATCTACCAATGGATGTTTGCTATTCACAACTTTTAGAGAAGTTATACAAACCTGAAATACTCAAAAATGACATTAAAACTACGGTCGGACAAAACCACTACCGAAATGGCAGTGTCTGGAATTCTGGATACCATGTAGGTGGGAAGACTAACAATCACCGTACAAACAAAATCAATGCCAACTACAGGAGAAGAAATTGTCAAAATAGTAAGAATGAACTACAGAATGGTTAATATGGTAATGATTTGGTGCCAATTAATTTTTCTTTAATTTTACTTAATTTTTGCTTTTATGAGAAGCAAGAATTTCTTATATGCTGGTTACAAATTCCAAACTTCTCTCTAACAAATTTCAAAATTGGTCAAAAACCTTTGTTGTTAGCAAAGACAATAAACTTGAGGAAGATAGGAAATTGGCTTGCGTTATACCAAATATTGCATTTACCATGTTAGTTCCATACATGTTTGTAATTTTTTTATTTATTTTTCGTTTTTATTTTTTTAATGAAAAATTTAATTTTCTTAATGAAACAATGTTAAATTTTAGGCTACAACAAAAAAATTACCTTTTCCTCTTTATGGAAATTTATTTCGTGCACTAAACTTATTTTTATTTGCGTTTTAATGCTATGTCAATACTTGTCGTATACGCGTTTGGTTCGAGTATGAAACTAACACGGTAAATTTTTTGATCTCCTCAGTAGCCAATTTCCTATCTTCCTAGAGTTTATTGTCTTTGGTTGTTAGTACCTAATTTGTTTATATTTATTTTCGTAATTGATTATGATTGTAAATCTTGTAATAAATAAATAAATAAATTTCAAAATAGAAAAATGTCATTATTTTATTATGAAAATACAAATAAGTTCAATTTTCGTAAGAAGTAGTTGATATCTCCCATAAAATAAGTTAAATTTTTAGGCGTATTTAAAATTTAGTCCGTTTAAATAAAATTCTTGAGGAAAAATGGATACTCAAACCCTCTCTAATGTAGAAAATGGATATTTAAGGATATCCATAAGAAAAATCTAAAGACTTAAGAAACAAACTTTAGCTTGTAATGTAGTGTATTGTTTGTGTTTTAAATCTTTCGACTACCATACTTAAAATAGGGAATAGTTTTTATGGAAAATGCTAAAATTGCAAGAAAAAATTACACAAAACACATTTCTCATTTTACTACTTATATTTTTTTCTTATTTTGACCGATGACCCATTAAATAATGAAAAATGTGGTAATACATTTGATTTGTTTAAACAAATACTTTCTGTCTTATTCATCGATCTTCTTTTTCCGAAAGATGTTCTAATATTTCCTCATAATTTGTCTCATACTCATATTGGATCTTTAGCAGAACAGTTTCTTAGAACTTCCGGACACATAAGAAAACAAGTAAGGAAAGTCTAAAGTCGGGCGGGGCCGACTATATTATACCCTGCACCACTTTGTAGATCTATATTTTCGATACCATATCACATCCGTCAAATGTGTTGGGGGCTATATATACAGGTTTGTCCCAAATACATACATTTAAATATCACTCGATCTGGACAGAAGTTGGTAGACTTTTACAAAATCTATAGACTCAAAATTTAAGTTGGCTAATGCACTAGGGCGGAACACAATTTTAGTAAAAATTTACCCTGTTCCACAGTGTGGAGCAGGGTATAAATATGGGAAACGTTTCAATCTGAAGCAATTTTAAGGAAACTTCGCAAAAGTTTATTTATGATTTATCGCTCGATATATATGTATTATAAGTTTAGGAAAGTTAGAATCATTTTTACAACTTTTCGACTAAGCAGTGGCGATTTTACAAGGAAAATGTTGGTATTTTGACCATTTTTGTCGAAATCGGAAAAACATATATATGGGCGCTATATCTAAATCTGAACCGATTTCAACCAAATTTGGCACGCATAGCAACAATGCTAATTCTATTCCCTGTGCAAAATGTCAACTAAATCGGAGTTAAAAATTGGCCTCTGTGGTCATATGAGTGTAAATCGGGCGAAAGCTATATATGGGAGCTATATCTAAATCTGAACCGATTTCAACCAAATTTGGCACGCATAGCAAGAATGCTAATTCTACTCCCTGTGCAAAATTTCAACTAAATCGGAGTTAAAAATTGACCTCAGTGGTCATATGAGTGTAAATCGGGTGAAAGCTATATATGGGAGATATATCTAAATTTGAACCGATTTCAACCAAATTTGGCACGCATAGCTACAATGCTAATTCTACTCCCTGTGCAAAATGTCAACTAAATCGGAGCAAAAAATTGGCCTCTGTGGTCATATGAGTGTAAATCGGCCGAAAGCTATATATTGGAGCTATATCTAAATCTGAACCGATTTCAACCAAATTTGGCACGCATAGCTACAATGCTAATTCTACTCTCTGTGCAAAATTTCAACTAAATCGGAGCAAAAAATTGGCCTCTGTGGTCATATGAGTGTAAATCGGCCGAAAGCTATATATTGGAGCTATATCTAAATCTGAACCGATTTCAACCAAATTTGGCACGCATAGCCACAATGCTAATTCTACTCCCTGTGCAAAATTTCAAGCAAATTGGGGTAAAACTCTGGCTTCTGGGGCCATATAAGTCCATATCGGGCGAAATATATATATGGAGCTATATCTAAATCTGAACCGATTTCTTCCAAAATCAATAGGGATCTATTCTGAGCCAAAACACATACTTGTGCCAAATTTCAAGTCGATTGGACTAAAACTGCGACCTAGACTTTGATTACAAAAATGTGTTCACGGACAGACGGACAGACGGACATCACTATATCGACTCAAGAGCCCACCCTGAGCATTTTTGCCAAAGACACCATGTGTCTATCTCGTCCCCTTCTGGGTGTTGCAAACATATGCACTAACTTATAATACCCTGTTCCACAGTGTGGAGCAGGGTATAATTATTGGTTTTCGGGTATAAATATACCCCGATGTACCAATATTCGCAATATTTTCATTTGCCGATATTTTCTTAAGTCCAAAAACAGATTAACTTAAAATTTGGCTATACAGTTTTCTTTGATGAGATATTCAAATTGAAAACGAATTCAAATATTTTTTTCGTTGTAAGAAAAATAAATTCTTGCAATTTACTATTCGGGGTATCAGAATATAAGGGATTGAGTATTATTTATATTTAGTGTAAAATCAAGAAATAACAATAAGAAAACTCATCCTCCATTAAATTCTATTGAAATCAAAAGACTTAAGACACAACATATTTCAAGAAAATTTCAAGAAAATTGATGTCATTGCTTTACGATTTGTGCACCTGACACTCTAAACTAAACTGATACAAATGAGGCGCTTACTATCTATAATTTCATGCCAGAACACTTTCCTCACTTCCGCGATGACTCATGCCTCAAGCAATGATCAGATAAGCACAAAAAGAAACAAAATAAAATGCTTTTAGTCTAATGCAATACATCTAGATGACGCATTTTGGGGGAACAAAATCAAATTGAAATTCCTTCCATATCAAAACAAAAAAATGGAAAAAACCAAAGCGTCATCACTTCATTTTTCCTTTTTTTTGAGTTTTGTGAACACCAAAGTCCATACTGCGACAACAGCACTTAACATTAAAACTTAAGACCAGAAAACAGGATGTTGGTAATGCAACATTTTAAGATGTTACCTTAACCTCAGTTTAGTTTCGAGAAGTATGGTATGGTAGGGGGAATTGAAAAGATAATCATATATTTCGAATACTTTCAATAAAATATCCGCTCTTACTTAATAATGAAGAAGATGCCCATCAATATTGAATTGAAATTAATTTTCGAAAAAAGGAAATAAAATGAAAAATCTACGACAAGATAATTAAGATTGGTTTACTCACTCAAACAGAAACACAGCAACATGTAAAACCGACTGCTGCTGCTGCTGCTGATGATGATGATGACTCACTACATCAAGAATTTTGGGATGAAAAAAAGGAAAACTAAATAACCTTAACTAAAGTAAAAACCATTAATTTTAACATAAATGATTTGAAGGGAGAGTTTCAAAGATAAATCGGTATCGATGATGGTAATAGAAAAAAATAGTATTTCAGGGCAAAGTTTTAAGGAAAATTTGGGTGATAGCACACTGAAGCCGTGACTGACTTTTCCGTGCAGAAAGTGGAGACATCATTCTTCTCTACCACGTATATAGCCATTTGGTTATTGTCTTGGAAAGAAAGTCACAGTCCTTGGTAGCCATTAATGTTGCATTGAATGAAGCAGTATATCTGCACACTAGTTAATCTAAAAATGCGTAATATACTTTACTTTATAATATCTTCCTCTAGAGCTCCATGCCTTACTGCATCGTAACGGAGAAGTGCAATATTTAAGTTAGTTAAATCTACAATACCTCTCTTCTTGGCAAGGGTCTGTTGAAATTTGAGCAAATTTTACAAAAAATTTTGTAATATATTGCAAATTACATTTTCCGTTTTTAATCTGCCAAAAACGCGTATATATTGTTTAAAGCAGAGAATCAGATGTTCCTGTTGTTGTTGTAAGAGTGTATTGAATCTCCAGATGAAGGAACTCTGCGACTAATATCCACTCAAAAAAATTTTTACTTGGATCGTAAGATTTTGACCTTGCCTTAAGGACTTTTTATCTTGATTCAGAGCCAAAGATGCGTCTTCTTTGAAATAAAGACATTGTGTAGCGACTTATCTGGCTTTAAATCTAGGATCAATAAAATTAAAATTGCGATACAGATCTCATTTATCACATTTTCAATCTCTTTTTGCGGTATTTGAATAAAGCTATTCACGTACAAACATATAAACCAAAGATGCTAAATCCTCAACATGAATCTTAGCCTATTTTAAGTGATTTTTGCTTAAATTTATAGATTGAATATTTTGGTTAATTTAAGAGCGATTTCTTTAAATCAAAAATATGTTACCTTACTTTAAACAAATTTGCCGTAATTCAAAGACATACGACTTTAACGGAGGGATGAAAATTTCTTAAATTTGAGTCCTAAGTTTTTAGTCGGATTTATCTCGCCGTCGACTCTGCCTGCGATCTCTTTTCGTCCATATAATTAATGGTATGGCTGAGGATTTGGTGGCAGGTATTCTTAAATTTCTAATAATTGGTAAGATCTGCAAGGTAGAGGATGTTCACACGATCGCAAATGTCATCAACAATGGGCGTTTGCATATGATACAATCTTAACGTCGTCGGGGAAGTGGGAATATAAGATAGAAAATGGTTAAAAAGTGCCAGAGATGTCACCTAACCTTGGGGAACTCCCTGTTTTACTCTACGAGCTCTTGACTTCTATCACGGTTGCCACTCGAGCCAAGAATAATCTACCAAATTTTTAACCAAAAAACTATCAAATAAAAAAAATTGCAGTGTTTATAAAATTTTTGTGGTAAATAGTTTTGTCGTAATTTAATTTCCATAGAAAATTTTGTCAAAATTGTATTTCTATAGAAAATTATGTAAAAATTTTATTTCTATAGAAAATTTTGTCAAAATTTTATTTCTATAGAAAATTTTGTCAAAATTTTATTTCTATAGAAAATTTTGTCAAAATTTTATTTCTATAGAAAATTTTGTCAAAATTTTATTTCTATAGAAAATTTTGTCAAAATTTTATTTCTGTATAAAATTTTGTCAAATTTTTATTTCTTTAGAAAAATTTGTCAACATTTTATTTCTGTAAACAATTTTGTCAAATTTTTTTTTTTCAAAATTTTATTTCTATAGAAAATTGTGTCAAAATTTTATTTCTATAGAAAATTTTGTCAAAATTTTATTTCTATAGAGAATTTTGTCAAAATTTTATTTCTGTAAACAATTTTGTCAACATTTTATTTCTATAGAAAATTTTGTCAAAATTCTATATATATTTTATCTTTTTAGAAAATTTTGTCAAAATTTTATTTCTGTATAAAATTTTGGAAATCTTTTATTTCTATAGAATATTTTGTCAACATTCTATTTCTATAGAGAATTTTGTCAAAATTTTATTTCTATAAAAAATTTTGCAAAATTTTTATTTCTATAAAAAATTTTGTCAAAAATTTTATTTCTATAGAAAATTTTATTTCTATAGAAAATTTTGTCAAAATTTTATTTTTATAGAAAATTTTGTCAAAATTTTATTTCTATGGAGAATTTTAACAGAATTTTATTTCTACAAAAAATTTTGTCAACATTATATTTCTATAAAAAATTTTGTTAAATTTTCATTTCTATAAAAAATTTTGTCAAAATTTTATTTCTGTATAAAATTTTATTTCTGTATAAAATTTTGTCAAAATTTTATTTCTATAGAAAAGTTTGTCAAAATTTTTTTCTATAGAGAATTTTGTCAAAATGTTATTTATATAAAAAATTTTGTTAAATTTTTATTTCTATAAAGAATTTCGTCAAATTTTTATTTCTATAGAGAATTTTGCCAAAATTTTATTTATATAAAAAATAAAAGAAAATTTTGTCAAAATATTATTTCTATAGAAAATTGTGTCAAAATTTTATTTCTTTAGAAAATTTTGTCAAAATTTTATTTCTTTAGAAAATTTTGTCAAAATTTTATTGTAGAAAATTTTGCCAAAATTTTATTTCTACAGAGAATTTTGTCAAAATTTTATTTCTATAAAAATTTTTGTCAACATTTTATTTCTATAGAAAATTTTGTCAAAATTTTATTTCTATAGAAAATTTGGTCAAATTTTTATTTTCTATAGAAAATTTTGTAAAAATTTTATTTCTATAGAAAATTTTGTAAAAATTTTATTTCTATAGAAAATTTGTAAAAATTTTATTTCTATAGAAAATTTTGTCAAAATTTTATTTCTATAGAATATTTTGTCAAAATTTTATTTCTATAGGAAAATGTTGTCAAAATTTTATTTCTATAGAAAATTTTGTCAAAATTTTATTTCTATAGAAAATTTTGTCAAAATTTTATTTCTATAGAAAATTTTGTCAAAATTTTATTTCTATAGAAAATTATATATAATTTTCTATAGAAATAAAATATATTCCTTATTGACCAATCCTCTGATTCTATGAAAATTTTGAAATTAATATTTTCCTATGATGTACCAAATTTTTTAATATTATTTTTTTGCTAAATTATTTAATGTACAGTACAAACTCGTCTAGTCTTTATTAAACCTTTCAATGAAAATATATTTTGTTTTTCAAAAATTAAAAAATAACTATGCTGGTGTTTGTTCTTAGTACATTAACATGACCCCTGTTTGATTTTCTCATGTCCTTGCTAATAGTATTTTCCTGCCCAACCTATCGAGATCGTGTAGTAATCAATAATGTGTCATCAATAATGGTATAAAATCTACACCCCCTCCCAAACAAACACTTGAAATAACACACAAAGAGTTCCTGTAAAATCTCAAAAATTTTGAAACGCTTATCGAAATAACAATCAATCTATTCATATATCCATCAAATCCATTCACTGAATGGATTATTCGATACAGTCGATCGTTTTGTTTGATTCATAACTCTTTTTGTCAGATCATTCAGCGAGCAACTGTTCTCCAATCACCGGTACGCCTGTCCGTCCCATTAACGTCAGTCTGTCCTTCGTGACAGACATCAGATCGTTGGTTTAGTTGGTTGGTTCATTCACATCACTTGACTTCCCTAAACTCTCCCAATGATTTTTTGATTTGCGTTCACCTGTCGTTGTTACTCTCCAACCGGGAATATTTCGACACCAGCAGCTTATGGGAGCTATATAAGAAACAAGAAAACAAAAACAAGACCACTTTTCTTTGGTATTCTTAAAATGCTACTTAAGCAGCAATTATGGCTGCTTTGTAAGGCCATTGTTATTGAATTCATTTTCGAATTGATCTCTTTTGTTGTGGCTTGAATTGTTTTCGCTCGATCAACTGCTGATATTTCTATAAAGGATGTTTAATTGTACACTTAAGACAAAAGATATTCCTGGTCTGGTGGCGGTGTTGGTGGTGAAATAACATAATGTGTGGGTTTTCATTTTGGCTCGATTTCACTATTTTTTAAGATAGGTATTGTGAGACTAATGATCTGATTTGTATATGGCTCAAGAAGGGTTGATAATATGTATAAATCTAGTCAACAAAAAGTTTAAAATCAGAATAGTAACGAATGGTTTAAAGAAGAAACCAACATGAAAACAAAATAAAAACAAAACGATTGAAAGTAATTGGAAGCAAGGTGACTGATATGCAATGCAACAAGGTAATTTTATGGTTCCAAACACACACAAACAAAATCAATGAATTTTCTTGTCAATACAAATAAAATTATGTTTAAATTTGAGCTAACAACATAATTTACAGTTACGATTTTAGTAATATTTTGTCAAATTAGCAACCAATTTTGTTATATCAACAAAATTTTGTTGAACTTAAAAATTTTCTTTAACAACAATTTATAGTAAGTTCAAAACTTATAATATTATTTTGTGTGAAACAAAAAATGTTGGAAAGTAACATCACATTTTAGAATCAGAATCAAAGAATGAAGCCGTCGATCATTTTTTGCCAATCGACGTCGACGCCGAATATGTCGACAAAAATATCGATTTAAATCAGAAAAATGTATTAATAATTGTCGCATTTCTGCCAAAATTTTGAACCTTCCAACCACAATCAATGTCAAACTGCTATAATAGTTTTACAAAAATGTAGCTCAGAAATTTTTAACTAAATGTAATTTTGATTGTAAGATTAGTTGTACAACTAATCTCATTACCATTCGAATAACTTCAAATTGATTTTATAATGGATAATTGTGCGCCGCCAAATGAACAAATTTATATCGGCTTAGTCATCAAGCCGCCACGTTAAATATTGTTTGCACCAAAAGTAACGGTGGGAATTATAATTAATTTTTTGATTGAACTTTGAAATATGTGGAAACGATTATTCTGGATTAGATAAAAAATGCAGATTTCTCAATAGTTCAATAGAAACTGCGACCTAGACTTTGACACAAAAATGTGTTCACAGACAGACATACGGACGGACATGGTTATATCGACTCAGGGACCCACCCTGAGCAATATTGCCAAAGACACCATGTGTCTATCTCGTCTCCTTCTGTACCCTGTACCACAGTGTGGCGCAGGGTATAAAATTTGTTATGCAGATATTCTTTTACAATTTTGCATATTATATATTTTTTGAGGAATCGGTGTTCTTGTGTATTTAAGGGTTAAATTCCATCAGGAATAACTTTATTTCTGAATGCAATAGATCAGAATGCTCTTATAAGCTTGTTAACAATCAAATAAACTGCCATATCAGCTGTCAGACGAGCGGTTAAGAAATTACAGCAATCCAAAATTGATTACAATACATATTACCCACTCTGTATTGTCTATATTTTATATCTCTAGGGTAACGGTAATGTCGACTTTAACCCATTATTTTTTTTCATATTCTGTTTAGGTTTTCAAAATTCTGATTTTGATGCGCTTGCCATTGTTGCTGCATCATCATTGGATTCTGATTTACCAATTAGACTGTCAAAGTTGCATTTATTTTTATGTTGTGGCAATAAAGAGACCAGACCACAACAATAAAAGCCGATATGTATATCATCAGGGATCAGTGCAATGAATATCTTCGTTTGAAGTATTGTTTGGGATCGATCAATCGATCGATCGATTGGTTGATCGATCATTGAATGAATGGTCGATTTGTTGATTGGTTGAATGTACTTGGTAACCTTTTTTGTAGATGGAAGAGAATTTTGCAAGTCATATCCTATATAAGGTTGGTACTTCAATTTCCTTTTTCTTATATTTATTGGTTGTATATACGATTTAAAGTTTTCAATTGAATTTACTTTATTATGTTGGAGTCATTGAGAGGCATTGGTTTTGTGCGTTCAATCCCAGACTCTGGAAAAAGAGGAATAATCGGAAAATATCGGCATTTATGCGCCCAAGAAGCAAAATCGGTGGCGTCTTCTAGGCCCCTAGGTAATACAATCAGGAGATTTATATTTATGACAACTATATCAATGAGTGTTTTGGAGGCGATATAAAACACTAGATACTGAATTTTGGTCAAGTCCGTATAAAACCACAGCTTCTGAGATTTTTTAATAAATCAAATTAGGACAAACTATGAGATAATATTTTTGCAATTAATAAAGGGTGGTTAAATTGTAAGGGCCGATGTTGAATGTGAACCACACCTAAACTCCAAGTTTTTTCCGAATTTGATTTGACATTTCTCTATTTCAGACTTATTCAATTTGAACCATGGAGGTCGTGAATGGGCAGAATGGTTCCAAGAAATGGCAACAGTGGATGATCAATTTTCGAAGAAAATCATCTTCAGTGATGAGGCACATTTTCACCTCAGTGGATTCGTCAATAAACAGAATTGCCGCATTTGGGCGAATGAGAATCCAAGAGTGATTGTCGAAAAACCAATGCACCCATAAAGAGTGACTGTTTGGTGCAGTTTATGGGCTGGCGGCATCATCGGGCCGTATTATTTCCAAAATGTGGCCGGTCAGGCAGTTACTGTGAATTGTGTTCGCTATCGTGAGATGATAACGAACTTTTTATGTCCCGAATTGGAAGATATGGATGTGAACGATATGTGATTTCAGCAGGACGGTGTCACTTGCCACACAGCTAACGAAACAATGGCTTTTTTGCGCAACAAATTCAATGGCCGTGCTATCTCACGTAATGGCGATGTCAATTGGCCGCCAAGATCATGTGATTTGACACCGTTTGACTTTTTTCTTTGGCCAGCAATAATTCAAGAGCTATAGGATGAGATAATTAGGCACATTAACGGCATAGAACCTCCATTATGCCTCAGTGTCATCGAAAATTTGGACCATCGGATGAAGGTGTGTCACCGAGGTCGCGGCGCCCATTTGGCCGATATTTTGTTCCATACATAATTGAATAATACCAATATATCATAATAAAATAAAATTACAATAATTTCCTAAATAGTTTGTGTTTTATTCAAAATCAACATCGGCCCTTGAAATTTTAACCACCCTTTATATTGGGTCTATTAGTGTTCATAGTAAAAAATCACATTTACAAAAATTCCTTTCGAATTTTCGACTACAAAAAATCGTTCAGTCGACGTTGGCCAGCATCAAAACACAACTAGTTGATTTGACTATACAGAAAAAATAAACCCTTTTTTAGGAACAACAAACTACCCCGTGAACTAAATTGTACTTCACATTTAGAGATTTCCACAAAGCGTTGTTAAAACAAGGAAAGTTTAATGCCACACAGTATTACTCTCAATAGTACTCTCATAGAAGAAAAAATGAAATAAAAGTAGAGAAAAATCATTGGTGCCAGATCATGATCATTTGAACAATACTGTAGTTCATTCTTACTATTTTTGAGGAATCGTACGAAAATTTTCTCCTGCTTTAGTTTATATTGAACTTATGTGAACGGTCATTGAACTCTATATCCACGTTTAGTTTGAGACATACTTAAAAAACGGAATTAGGCTGTGGAAAATTTCGAAAACAAATAAACTTTAACTACAAAACAAATAATTTTTGGCAATAAAAATAAGTTAAATTTAGCATTCATTTAACTACGGACTTTTTTCATTTTACTTGCGTCAAAGTTTTACACAATTCCTTGAACAGGTTGGTATTGATTCCGAGCCAAAATTACTTAGCTCTAAATCTCTGCTAAATAAAATTAAATTTTTGATAAAATGACTAAAAATAACAAAACAAAATCCAAAAAAAAAAACTATTAACCTATATTATATTTATCTTTATTTCAAAGATTCAATGTCTCCGTCAAATTAAAGATTATTTCTTTAAATTAAAAATGTGTTTCTTTTTAAAGAAAATGTATCTTACTTAGAATACTCGATAAGGCTTTGGAGGGAAGACAATTTCAAAAATTAGTGTACTAATATAATTTGAACTTCTTGTCAATTAAAAAATCTTTTTGTTAAAGAAATTAGTACTTAACAATTGCGTGCCTTAAAATTTGGGATTCATAATATTACACACCGTTTATAATGTCTCCCTTGCCGCCTGAGCATGCAAAGGCCACTGGGGGTCGGCTAGTCCCCTCCAGTAAAATGTCAGCCACCCAGACCTATGTACGATTTTCCATGGTAGTCCCATATTTAGTGGTGAAATACTCTCTTATCACTGAGTGCTGCCCGATTCTATGTTAAGCTCAATGCCAAGGGATCTTATTTTTTTAGCCGAGTCCGAACGGCGTTCCACATTGCAGTGAAACTACTTAAACATGTCCGGTCCCAAAGATGTTGTCTTTACACTAATGATTTTGGTATTGATTCCAAGCCAAAGAAGTGGAGATAAGAATAATGGCGATTTCGATTGGGAAAAAAGGTGCAACATTCTCGAAATTGATTGCAACATATCAAGGACACTGTCATAGATTTTGGATCCTTTATACCTCACAATATTATAAATTAACAAAAACTTTAGAATTACACTATCATTTGGGCGAAATGTCAATTAGAGAAAAAGTAGTGTAACACCAAGGCAACATATTTTTTTGCGAATCGAAAACGCCCTAAGACACAATTTTCTTGCATGTGAAGATGCCCAGTTTTAAGTCGCATAACTTAACATTAAAGCCAAACGAATTAATTGATAAGTTTATCGACTTTTGGTATTCCTCTCGCCGTTTTTCGTCGTAAATAACTTCGGTTACTGTTGTTGTTAAATTTATCAGCAACGAGTTTGGTGATAAATTTTTGAATAAGTTTTTTGGTCTTTAATGGGCAACAAAGTTAAAATACGATAACTCGAAGGTGTCAAATTGAATAACGCTCGTTAATTTGAAAAAAAAAAACAAATAAGGAAAGTCTAAAGTCGGGCGGGGCCGACTATATAATACCCTGCACCACTTTGTAAATCCAGCTTTTCGATACTATATCAAATCCGTCAAATGTGTTGGGGGGCTATATATATAAAGGTTTTTGTCCCAAACACATACATTTAAATCTGACTTCATCTGAACAAAATTTATAATCTATAGACTTAAAATTTAAGTCGGCTAATGCCCTGGGATGGTACACTATGTTAGTAAAAAAATATGGGAAACATTTTAATCTGAACCAATTTTGAGGCAACTTCGCAAAAGTGTATTTATAAGATATCGGTCGATAGATATGTATTAGAAATAAAGGAAAATTTGAGTCAATTTTACAAGTTTTCGACTTAGCAGTGGCGATTTTTTAAGGAAAGTGTGGGTATTTTGGTCATTTTTGCCCAAATCAGTAAAGCATATATGGAAGCTATATAGAAATCTGAACCGATTTCAACCAAATTTGACATACATTCTTAGTATTTTAACTCTACTCCCTGTGCAAAATTTTACGTAAATCGGACTACAACTTTGAACTCTGTGGTCATATGACGGAAAATCGGGCGAAAGATATATATGGGAGCTATATCTAAATCTGAACCGATTTGAATTAAATTTAGCACACTTGCCTACACTACTAATTGTACTCCTAGTGCAAAATTTCAATCAAATTGGGCTAAAACTCCGGCTTCTGGGGCCATATAAGTCTATATCGGGCGAAAGATATATAAGGGAGCTATATCTAAATCTGAAACGATTTCAATCAAATTTTGCACACTTGACTATACGAGCAAGTGTTATGTTTGTGCAAAATTTCAAGCAAATCAGGGTAAAACTCTGGTTTCTAGGGCCATTTAAGTCCATATCGGGCGAAAGATATATATGGGAGCTATATATAAATCTGAACCGATTTCTTCCAAAATCAATTGAGTTCTATTCTGACCCAAAACAGGAACTTGTGCCAAATTTGAAGGCGCTTGGACTTAAAGTGCGACCTAGACTTTGATCACAAAAATATGTTCACAGACGGACGGGCGGACATGGCTAGATCGTCTCAGGGACCCACCTTGATCATTATTGCCAAAGACACTATGTGTCTATCTCGTCTCCTTCTGGGTGTTGCAAACATATGCACTACCCAGTAAAAAAGAGCTTCCAAAAAAGTAGTTTGGAACCCCAATCTGTGATCCGGAAATAGTGCAAACTTGGATCATCTCCAATGAATTTTACATGGGCTTGTCATAGGACGGAAGTACTCCCTTTTTGGATCCTTTGCATTGGTTTAGAAGTTGAGCCCTGGAAGTTAATGTGAATGAAGAAATTTAAAAAGCGAAAAAAAAAATTGTTTAACAATTTCACTTTTTATACCCTTCACCACTACTGTGGTACAGGGTATAATAAGTTTGTGCATTTGTATGTAACGCCAAGAAATAGTGGTCATAGACCCATCTTTTAGTATACCGATCGACTTAGAATTAAATTCTGAGTCGATTTAGCGATGTCCGTCTGTCTGTATATGTAATTTTGTGCACAAAGTACAGCTCGCAATTTAAGTCCGATCATCCTCAAATTTGGCATAGAACCGTTTCTTGGGCCAGAGACAATCGCTATTGGTTTTGGAAAAAATCGGTTCAGATTTAGATATAGCTGCCATATATATTTATCCCCGATTTGATCATAGTTAGCGTGTTTATCAACCGATTTTCTTGAAACACCGTACATCCAAATATTTTATGAGTCTCGAAAAACGTGCAAAATATCAGCCAAATCGGTTCAGATTTAGATATACCTCCCATATATATATTTCGTCCGATTTAGACTCATATGACCACAGAGGCCAAAGTTTACTACAGATTTTCATGAAGTTTTGCATAGAGAGTAGAATTGACATTCTACCAATGCTTGGTAAATTTGATTGAAATCTGTTCAGATTTAGATATAGCTCCCATATATATCTTTCGTCCGATTTGCACTTATATGACCTCAAAAGCCAGAGTTTTGCCGTGATTTGGTCCAAATTTTGCACGAGAGGTACGTTTAATGCTATAGTTATGTGTGCCAAATTTGGTTAAAATCGGTTCAGATTTAGCTATAGCTCTCATATACATCTTTCGTCCGATTTGCACTTATATGGCCTCAAAAGCCATAGTTTTTCAGTGATTTCCTTCAAATTGTGACCTGGAGGTACGTTTAATGTTGTCGTTATGTGTGCCAAATTTGGTTAAAATCGGTTCAGATTTAGATAACCCTCACATATATATCTTTCGTCCGATTTGGACTTATATGGCTTCAAAAGCCATGACTTGTTTCAAGTTTTGCACAAGGAGTACGTTTAACAGTATCGGCAAGTGTGCCAAATTTGATTGAAATCGGTTCAAATTTAGATATAGCTCCCATATATATCATTCGCCCTATTTACACTCAAATGACCACGGGGGCCAGAGTTATGCTCCAATTTGCGTGAAATTTTGCAGAGATTGCAGAATTATTATACTAACTATGCATGTAAAATTTAGTCAAAATCGGTTCAGATTATATATAGCTCCCATATATATGTACACCAGAGTTGGGAAAATATGGTAGACTATTTCATATTTTAGACCCATTTTCAATGGGATTTTCCTCCAATTGACTGGATAGTTTCCACAGAGAATATATTTAATATGATATTTAAGTGTGTCAAGTTTGATCTAATTTGCTTCAGATTTAGAAAAAGCCTGCATATATTCGTTTTTCCGGTTTATACAAATATGGCCCATATTCCCACACTTTACACAAAATTCTGTGATGATTTCCTCATATCTTAGTCCTATCCTGTCTAATGTAATGCCAGACTTTCCACAGAACGGTTGAAATAAGGTTCCAAGTCGCCCGACTTGACCAATTAATATATTACAACTCACACTTGACCACAAATCTTGGCGAGATCCAACCAATAATCTTGTAAAATCGCCAAAATAGCAAAAATTGTAAATATTACTGAAATTTTCCTATATCTAGGATACATATGTATCGCCTGATAAATCATAAAAGCTTTTTTGTACAATTACATTAAAATTTCTCTCGCTTCATATTTCCCATGTTATACCCTGCGCCACACTGTGGAGCAGGGTATTATAAGTTAGTGCATATGTTTTTTTTACTAACATTGTTTTTCATCCCAGGGCGTTAGCCGATTTAAATTTAAATTGTAGAGATTTTGTAGAAGTACAAAAAATTATCTCTATTTGTATCTAGAAATGCAAACTTTTATATAGCTTTCAGCAAATTTGAAGTAGTTGAGATGGTAACACAAATGTTTGTCTACATAGTGCTGAAGGGTATAATATAGTCGGCTCCGCCCGACTTTAGACTTTACTTACTTGTTTTTTTTTTCTTTTCTTTCAAAAATCCTTGGGAGAATAATTTCAGTGTGGTGCCAAATCGATAGTCTTGGAAGTTATTCCAGTCTTTCTGCAGGCATCTATATCTTTTCCCGCCTCGAGTTTAATATTTTTATTGATTTGTCCATTAATTATCCGCCACAGATACGTACAAATAAATTTAATAATTCAAAGCCACATACTTACACATTTAAATGCCCCCCCAGAATATTGCCTTATTTCCGTAGAGAGAAACTCAATAAAAATTTATTTTTTTTTTTATAAAATATTTTTTCTTTTTTATTTTTTTCTTTCAAAAATTTCGATTTTCATCATTCAATTTGTTTTGTTTGTTTTTATATTCTCTCCATTTCTCGGTACATCGTGTTTACAATTAAAATTATAAAAAATAATTTTTATAAATAAATAATAATAAAAAAATAAGAATTATACATCGAATTGTAGTAAGTAATAATAAAACTATCCATCTGTTCATCAAAGAAATGGAAGGCAATAAAAGTATATTTTTTCTTTGTAAAAAAACAAAAAAAAAAAAACTAAAACATTAATAAATGTATAGAAAATTATACACAGAGCAAAAACACACACAAATTAATTTTAAAGAAATTTTCAGAAAAAAATATACTTTTTGTAAAGAAAGAAAAGATAGTAAGATATATAGATGGTGGATAATTTACAATTCATATGAAAATATAAACAGGAAATATATAGAAAAATACATTGGATAGAATTTTGGAAGAAAAAATAATCTAAGGGAACTATTTTAATTATTGATTACATTTTTCGTTAGTTACTTGATAAAATAAGACTTAATAGTGTTTTTTTTTTAGATTTTATATTAAGTTCTTTTTTTTTGTATTTAAATTAAGACATACACATACGATTTATATTAATCTATAGTATATAGAGATAAAATACATTATACATTTTATTATATATATATAATCATGTAAAATTATAATAATTATCATTTATATTCATAATAATTGTAATAATAATAATAATCCTTAAATGTAAGGATATTCGCTAAAAGAGAAAATTTTAACTTAATTTATTTAAACAATACAAATTTTCCAACTTTAATTTAGGGTAAAGGGATTCGTTTATTTTTATACAACAGTAAAGTTTTATTTTAAATCAATTGTTTAAAAATTGTATTTTATTATTTTTTTTTAATTTAAAACATTTACATTTCTTTTATATTTTATTTGAGGGTTTTTCTTTATACAAAAATTTTTTCGAGTATATATTAGGAATTTTTAATAGATTTTTTGTTGTTGTGGTACAGATTTCGTTTTGTTAATTCAATGAACAAAATTTATGGATGATGGAACTTTTTTTATGAAATAATGGCACAGTGAGATTTTTTTCAAGAAATTATTTTTATTTATGGATGGATTTTGTTTAGGGACTAAACCTTCTTCTGACAGCCTAGCTGCCAAAATGGTTAGTTTTAAATTTTTACTTGCTATTGCTTTTTTTTAATAATTGAAATATTTTTTGTTAAATTAATGACTACTTTTGCAGTGTTAAAATGGAGTGTGTTAGACTTAACAAAATACCTTCATTTGATCATTTTAGATTTTCTTGTTTAATGCACTCAACTCTAGGGCTTCCTTAAATATTTAATATTTACACTTATTTAAGAAAAATAAAATTCAATAATTCAGTCCATTTAAATTGCGTTTGTTTTGTTTTTGTTGTTCTACACTTTAATTTAAACACAAAAATGTTTATAATTTTCATTTATAAAAATTATAAATTCCAAAAACAAAATCTCTTAGAAAAATTTTTTAAAGCAAAACAAAGCTGTTTTCAGAGAAAGTTACCAAAGACCCAAAGCTTTTCAAATATATTTTATTCTCTTGTTTTACATATACAAAAATGCTCTTTTGTTTGCTCTTTACATAATTTTGTGTTTTTATTATGCAGCATTTTGTTTTTGTATGCTCTCTTTTTAGCTAGCTGCTAGAAAATATCACGATTTATATATGACCATCATTAAGAGAAAATGTTTCAAAGAGATTGTTTAGACAGACAGAGAGAGAGAGAGGGTGTGTGCAAAAAAACTCCAGAGAAATATCGGTAAGAAGAACAAAATACTCAATAAAACTATTGAAAGAAATACTCAAAACTTATATAAAATCTCAATACTACCATAGGCTCTCGATCCCATACTAGCTCTTCTGATTTCGTTCTCTTTAAGATAAGCGTTTGAAAGACATTTTCAATAATTATCTATTACAGTTTGAAAATCATTGCAGTAAGGGTTTGAAAATATAGCGAATGGATATAAGCGTAAGAGTTTTCTAAAAAAATCATATTATTTTGTGGTTTTGTATAAATTACGGATAGAAAGTTTTTTTTAGAAAAATTCATATTATTTTGTGGTTTTGTATAAATTACAGATAGAAAAAAATATGCATTACGACTTTTAACTGTTTTTCTTCTATTAAAACATTTTTTAAAGGAAATTTTAGTAAGATTAAAAATTGTGTTTTTTTTTACTTTCTTATTAAAAAAACAAAAACAAATTTCTAATATTGATTAATTAATAGTTTTAGAAACCCTCTCCTATGACTTTCAAACTATCCTTTTATAAACTGAAAGCTGAGCGCTTTAAAGATCGAATGTCAAGATTTAAGAAATTTTTGCATGACGATTTTTTCTGCTATAAAAAATTTTCAGCAAATAAAACAATTTTTTCTTCTCCTGAAAGAATTCTCTCTATCACTTCCTCTCTGTCTCAATTATCATTCACAAGGTTTCTTAAAAAACATCACAGTGATCTCTTACAACGAAACATTTACTCACAATATGTCATTTGGGTTTCTTCGAATTCATTTGACCCCTCAATTTATCGACAGCCACAACCCACCACGGTCATATCTTGATAATTCTTGAGCACAACTGTACTTTGGTCATTTAAATAGAGCATAGATATGCCCTCCAACTGTGTGGGTACACAGCATGCCTTTGGTACCTTTCCTGGATTGATATTATTGACTATGGTTTGGACAACTGCATGATTGGTTGAATTAAAATGATCCGCTAGCGGAAATGGACACTTGCCCTGACAATAGAAGGCATCATAGCCTGGTGGGGCCACAATCCAATCGCTCCAACCGACATCGGTGAAATCCACATAGAGTGAATGCCGACGGCAAACATCCTCGTTATTCTTTCGTCGATGCGATCGTCGATGATGGCCAGCTCGTTTCGAGCGATTACTCACATCGCGTATGGAACGCGATTTGTGGCGTCCATCGTCGGTATAGGTGAAGAGCAGGGGTTGTTTATGCTGCCAACTATCATGTTCCTCGTCCGCACTGCGGCGTAATCTGACATGATGATGTGGTGCCGGTTTGAGGGAGCGTGATGTTCGTACCTCTACCAGTAGACCGAAATTCTTTTTCGGTGAAGCCAGCCACCGATCAACAGCAGGTTGCACATCCAAACTCACCGTTTCTGTGCTATTCAGACGTATCGTCTTATTGTCCAACAGCAAATAGCTGGGCTCTCGTTTACCCCTCACACCCACCCGGGTGATGTCATAGACAAGCACCTGATAGCGAGTGCGATTGGCCAGGCGGGGATTTAGGGAGGCATGACTAATGGCGTCACGTGTAAGCTGCAATTCGGCAGCCTTTAGCTTTTCCTCGGCGGGTATACTCTTGACGTCAAAATGTAAACGAAACCGATGATGGTGAGGAAACCTATCGTCGATTTTACTATCTGCAAAGAAAGAGAGAAAATATATTGAGATTAGTTAAAAAGGAATTTATTGGTGGGGAGAACAATAGGTTGAGGGTGGCTTTATTAGTTATGGCAGGTTAAGGTTAATTAAGAGGATAGCGCCATAGTGGCTAATCCGCTTAGAGAGAATTTTCCATTTTCCACACAGATTTCGAGATTCGGACTTTAACACACAAAGAGGCTACTCAAAAGTGACACTACCTCTAACTCGTAGAGCAATGCATTCGTCTCGGCCCTGCCCTTAGTAAACTCAACACCTTTAATGTAATTTTCAAAAGATGAGAAAAAATAACAGAAAATTTATAGCCGGCGCCTAAACAAGCCGCAATTCTCGTTTAAGGTTAACAGCAAACGACCATCATCGCGGTATGAGAACAACACAACCAATGGCAAGGCTGTTTGTAAACCTCCCACATATCCAGCCATCCATATATCAGTGTTTTTATGGATGTGCCATAAAACTTGCTAACAAAAATCTTCACACAAAACCCATTCTAACAGGTTCTCATGTTGATACTTTGGCCAACATCGAGCAAAGATGAAATGAAGCAAGATGGGTTCATTTCATAAATTCGTGGTGTTTTTTGTTTTTACAGAAATTGTTTTCACATACCCATTTGGCAGACAGACGGACGGACGGACTGGCCGGTAACCGAATAGCAGCACTATTCGCTATGTTATCCCAAATGCACCTACTTCTACTTCTTCTTGTTTTGTTGAGAAAGCACTTGAGTAACAAGCTGATCTCTTGGACCAAGAAAAACAATCTTCCTGTTCCTTTCTCCATCTCCAGACTTAAACATAACAGGTACTTTTGACCAAGGAATTTCGTTTGGCATACGTGTCATCTAACTATTCGGCACTATTTCCCACTGACCGATGAGCATATTCATAATTTTCATAGCGTGAGTGTATGTAAACACTTGAGATTCATTTGGATTCTATAAAGAATTTCCAATGAATTATGTAAAAACTACAACAACTAAATATATGATATTGTAAAATTTTCAAGGTCACTGCAAGGATAACATTAGCGTTTAGGTAGCCAGATACTTTAAATACCTGTTATAAAATTAAATCCCCCGAATTGAATCGATGTCCTTAATGATGATAAAGTCCTTTTTGGCATCATGCTATTGTTGCTATTGTTGTTGTTGCTATTGTTTATTTATTTATGATACGACCACTTGAGAATTTTGTTAAAGGTAGCTATCGTTATTGACCGGCCTTTTAGTTTAATTGTGAAAAATTATGGAAATCCCATTGTATTACTCTTAATGATTTTTCACTAATATATGTATACATATATTCGTTGTATGTATTTAAGAGGCAATGTATATATGTGAGTATAGTGATAATGCCTAGATGTGTGAACATTTGGGAAAATTTGCACAAGCTCTAAATGAGGCCATCGAAACAAGTGCATGATGAAATACTCAAGACATACATACATACTGAGTATCCTATATAAATATGAAAAAGTATGTGTAGATGTATTGGAAATATGGAAATATATACTATAGAACAATTATCAAACAAATATATATAAGTCATTCCATGATAAAAACATATGGTTATATACCAATTTATTTGTCACAATATGTATATGGGTTATTCTGATAAATAAATTGCATGATTGGAAAAACCCATTGATTTCGCAAAATTTTGAATCATTCTTAAGACTGACTTATAGCATTTTTTAATTTGTAGGTTTCAACATAAACCTCTTCTAAAAGATTGTGGAGACTTTTCGCCATTTTAAACAGGGAAGTGAGAAATAGCTAAATTTGAAATTTGAACAGTCAAGTATGATATGATAACCCTACGGTTATTAGAGGTATTCAGCACACTTGTAAGGTGTCTAAAGCAAATACATTTCTGGTATTGTGATCATATTTTTGATTGTTGGTATTATGATTATATTTGTGATAAACGGTTATATCAGTAAAAATCAGGCGATGTTTCTTCTTCTCAGGAATATCATACGCGAATGTAGAGATGAGTAATATAAAAATACGTCTGATGATTGAATATAATACGAATTAATATGACAATATAATAATAAGATAATTCATATATAGGAAGTAAATTGAAATTCTAAACGATATGAATTAAAGTTTACTTTTGAAAACGATCTAGTTTTTGAGGATAAGAGCACGACATTTTCTATATATACCTCGGTTAAGTTCAAAAAAATTGCTGTGTAAAAGTATATTGCCCAGTAAAAAAAAGCGTCGCCAAAAAAGTAATGAAAATGTTTTTTTGGATCCGGAAGTGGTACAAAATTGACGCAGAAGCGATGAATTTAACATGGGCTTGTCATAGGACGGAAGTCCTCCATTTCAACGGCTGTTGCACTGAATTTGCATCACTTCTTTAGGTGTGATCCGAATTCTATGTTTTGGATGTAAATTAAAAAATTCTGTGATATTTTGTCAAATAAATAATTTTTATATTTTTTTTTATAATTTTTAATGGATTCTAACGCTTGTCGGAAACGTTTGACCTCAAACATTTTAAAAAATTTACAATTTTTTCAGATTGGATTTAGCATTTTTTGTCGACAAAATTTAAATGATTTGTAACATTTATGAATTCTTACTCTGTTTTTAACCTATTTGAAGCAAAAAAAGTTAAAATTATCCATTAAAAGTATGACAAAAAAACAAGTTATAAAAAATTTAATTAAAGAAACTTCCCGGGTAGTTAAAATAAAGAACATCATAGAGAGTGCATCTTAGGGAAGTGCTTTTAAAGTTGTGCCTTTGGAAGAACTTCCAAAGTTTTTTCCTGGTTGTTAAACTTTGTTAGCTACTACTGCTACTCTTGCTTTGATACTATTTTAAAATGCAATTTTTATGACTTATGTTAAAAGAAATGTGACTAATGCTTTATTGAACTAACAATGTTGGAGATACTGTTTTAAGTCTTCTCAACATTTTTACTGATCAACTATACTCTTCTGAAAGAAATTTGAAATTATTTTGGAGGATTTTTTTTTGCCGGATATGAGCATTTTATTTACCATATATAGAAATAATATAGTGTTTTTCCGTAGGTTAAAAACTTATTTTCACAGGCAGTTTCGCAAGAATTTATTTTTCTTATAACGAAAAAAATCGAGATACTCTTGTACTTCAAACCAATTTAAATTTTAAACGTCTCATTAAAGAGAACTATATAGCCAAATTTTAAGCTTTGGGGTTAAGAAACCAAAATTTGGGATTCCCAATACTGGAACATGGGGGATAGTAAAAATATTCTTTGGTGCACTTCAAATAAAATTCATACCGAATAACCGAGTCTCTATGTCTTATAAGGGATTCCATAAGGGATTCTATGTCTTATAAGGGATTCCACTAATAATAATTCTACTAATAATATTTTTTGTTCAATACAGTTCACTTGCGGTAACGTGAACTAATTAAAACCAAGAGAGTTCACGTTAGCGAAAATGTTCACGTTAACGAACTTCAGCGAATTTTCGGGAGTTTTACGCGTTTTTTTTTTGTTATTAGTAATATTAAAAATTTAATTTAATTTAGTGAAAAAATTAAAAAAAGGATCGGGAAAATATCAGTGGGTATGGCATTTTTTAAGCCATTTAAATTATTAATTAAAATTTACAAAAAAAAGCTAAACTAGATCACTAAAAAATTCCGTAGGTGTATTTGAAATTGTATTTGGCATTGTGATTTTGCCTTCAATGTCAAATTTTATGTTACGGCGTTACGGAGTAGTTAGAGTCAGAAAAAGCATGTTCACGTTACGAGTGTACTGTATTAAAATTTTGTACTTGAATAAAATTTATATATAAAACGGAAATTTAAAATATTCGATACATATTAGGGAATTCATATTTTAATAATATAGCAAATTCTGTATTCTGCAAATTCTGCAAATTCTGGGTCAATCAGACTTGAATAAAACTGAAGCTAAAAACTTTAAAATTGTTCAAAGTTCTTGTAAGACCGGAGATTTATTTCTAAATCATCATTTTAAGTGAGTTCACATTATTTATAATAATAATCGAAACAGAACTAAAAACTTTAAAATATAGATTTTTTAGAAGGATACCAGCAAAAAAAAAAAATCTTCCAAAGGCACAACTTTAAAAGCACTTCCAAAAGATATACTCCTAAAGATGTTCTTTATTTAAAATATACAGGAAGTCCTTTTAATTCAATTATTTATAACTCGTTTTTTTTCTTATTTTTAATGCGTAAATTAATTTTTTGTTTTGTTTCAAAAAGGTTAAAAACAGATTAAGCATTACAAAAAATGGTACAAATTATTGAAATTTTGTCGAAAAAAATTTATAAAAACATTCAAGAAATACTGGGAATTTTTCAATATATTTTAATTCAAACATTTTAGACAAGTGTTACACAGAAAATAATATTATAATTTTTGAGCTAACAATAAATTGTTGTTACAGAAAAATTTAAGTTCAACAAAATTTTTGTTGATATAACAAAGTTGGTTGCTAAAGTGACTAAAATCGTAATTGTATTTACAAATTATGTTGTTAACTCAAATTTAAACATAATTTTAATTGTATTGACAACCAAATTAATTAATATTTTTTTGTGTGTTAGAATGTATTAAAAATTATAAAAATTATTTATTTGTGAAAATATGACAACATGTGAATTAAAAAACATCCAAAATACTGAATTCGAATCACAGAGTAAGAAGTGACGCAAATTCAGTGCAACGGCCATTGAAATGGTGGACATCCGTCCTATGACAAGCCCATGTTAAATTCATCGCTTCTGCGCCAATTTTGCACTACTTCCGGATCCAAAAATAAAAATTTTCACTACTTTTTGGCGATGCTTTTTTTACTGGGATATTATCCGGCTAACATTTAAATCTACATTTATCGCAATGGACTGAAAGTGAGCCTGAATCAAATCGGGCTATCATTTTAACCTACATTTATATAGGAGATATACCTAAATTAGGCTCGATATATAACAATGGAATGAACAGTCTAAGTGAGCCTGCAATCAAGCTGGCAGTCACTTTAACCTAACCTAACGTAGGTCCGATATGGGTGATTAAGTTCCCAGCAAAAAAAAATTGGAAGTTCTTCTTAAGGCACAACTTTAAAAAGCAATTCCAGAAATGTCCTCAAAAAATATTCTTTTTTTAACTGCACAGTAAGTTCATTTGAATCAATTTTTTATAACTCGCTTTTTTCATATTTTTGATGGGAAATTTAAAATTTTATTGTTTCAAATAGGTTAAAAACAGATTAAGAATTAATAAAATGGTACATAGTATTTAAATTTTGCCGAAAAAATGCTAAATCCTTTCTAGAAAAATTGTGAAGTTTTAAAAATATTTGTTGTCAAACGTTCCAGACAAGCATTATAATGCATTAAAAATCATAAAAAATTTTAAAAATTATTTATTTGTCCAAATATCACATAATTTCTTAATTCCCATCCAAAACACTGAATTCGCCTCACACCTTAAGAAGTGATGGCAATTCAGTGCAACGGCTGTTGAAATGGTGGACATCCGTCGTATGACAAGCCCGTGTTAAAATCATCGCTTCTGTGCCAATTTTGCACCACTTCCGGATCCAAAAAAAAATATTTTCACCACTTTTTTGGCGACGCTTTTTTTGCTGGGTTAAATGGATTACTATGTTCGAAATTTGAAGAATATTAGTTGGTTTACCTAGAGTTAAGATAGAATAGCTGTCGGTTGTTAAAAACACATACGATAGTAACAAAAACTACACGATGATATGTTTAATTCAGTGATAACGTAGCTCTTTTTATAGTCGATTCCTACACTGAAAAGAAAGCATACCCGGTTCCAAAGATTTTGTCTTTACTTTATTGATTCCGAGCCAAAGAAGCGGAGAATACAAGTACGAATACTTTCGTTTTTTTCAGCTTTTTTTCTTCATATGCCATCGAAGTCCTTTAAAAACGATTTAAAGACAACTTCATTTTCCAAATTCAGACTCGACTTCCAGTAGAAATTATGCTATGTTTCAAGTAAACAACGTCTTTAAAATAAAGTATTGAAAAACATGTCCTATATTTGAATGATGTTTTGCTTTGTAGTCAAGATGCAAAAACACAAAAAATTTAAAGACAATTTCATTAATTTTGAAGAATTTTTCTGAATTATTAAAGTCAAGTTGACCTTAGCTCAAAATTTTTTTCTTTCATGTTATGATACCCATTTTTAAGTCAAATCACTTAATTATAAGGACAAAATGACTTCATTGAAAACTATATCGACTTTTGCACAAGGAAAACATCTTTATATTAGAGAAATGCGTCTCCTATGCTAAGCAAAATTTGCATTCGTACTTTAAAGACCTGAAATCTTTGACGTCACGACAATATTTTTTTCAGTGTAATGGCGTGTAATATTAAGTGTGAAATTACTTAGAAAAGCATTGAAACTCTCAAAAGTGTCACCAGCATTACCAAGAGCCACGGTGGGGAGCCACCGTGGTACAATGGTTAGCATGCCCGCCTTGCATACACAAGGTCGTGGGTTCGATTCCTGCTTCGTCCGAACACCAAAAAGTTTTTCAGCGGTGGATTATCCCACCTCAGTAATACTGGTGACATTTCTGAGGGTTTCAAAACTTCTCTAAGTGGTTTCACTGCAATGTGGAACGCCGTTCGGACTCGGCTATAAAAAGGAGGTCCCTTGTCATTGAGTTAACATGGAATCGGGCAGCACTCAGTGATAAGAGAGAAGTTCAGCAATGTGGTATCACAATGGACTGAATAGTCTAAGTGAGCCTGATACATCGGGCTGCCACCTAACCTAACATAACCTAACCTACCAAGAAAAAAATAACAACAATTATGTGATTAAATTTAACAAATCACATTTTCTACCAAAAATTTTTAATTAAAATATTAGCAAACAAATAAATTGAGTAGACCTTAAGTGGGGTTGGTTATTGACACAATCATTTCGATGATTAAAAGAAATTTCAATTAAAAAATATTTGGGTCAATTCATGATTGAAGACAAAAAATATTTTGTGGGATATTTCATAGCCTTCGTCTTTATGCTAAAAAACCTATATTGAACCAAATTTCAATATATCGAACCAAGATTTTTATTTTCCAAAACTTACATTTTGAAAACAGGAATTATATAAAATTTATTTAACTCAATTCTTCTCAATAATAATGATCGGAAAATACTATAAAATAAAGAATAATGTTCTCAAAATGACACAATATCATTTTTTACATTTAATAAAAAAAGTTAAAATTTTTTATAACTAAAAAAATACTTTCCTCCGGAACCAACTTTTAGACAAACAATATTCTTCTTTCTTACGACTTATTTTCTTTAAGGACAAATGAATTCGAATTTATGACAAACATTGTAACGATCTTCTCAATTTTTATGTGATTTTAAAGAAAAAAAACGAAACCTTCATTTATATAAAATTACGTTCTTCACAAAAGAAATCTAATTTCAAGCAAGGGATCACACAAGGACAATAAAAAAAATTCCATATGAATTTACAAAAGAAAATTATTTACATTAAATTATAACAAACTACCGTAAAAATGGACAGAGAGAAGAATTTTATTTTCTGAGAAACTAAATCTCGGACAAACTATATTTTTTTTTTTGAGAAAAAAATTTTAATAACAAATTGACACAATCTTGGCAACACTTTCTTTTTGAATGCTCGGTCCATGCCGTTTTCACTCGGCGAAACAAGTTTTACACATTATTTTATTAATATTTAGAAAACCTTTTATGCGTTATCAGATGATGTAATATAGGCAAGAAAAACATTTAAATGCCTGGATGAAGCACTAGACTAAATTTATTTGGCCAGTTTTCATAGTGACCTTTTTGCTTAGCCAATATGTCTATTCTTACTTTTCTTTAATAATAATAAAAAAATAAAATTATATAGAAATTTTTTTTTCTTTATAATTTCCTGCCTTCCAAGTGTGCTATATTTTTTAATGTTTTTATAACTTTAGAAACGAGTTTGTGTGCTGAAATTAGTTCAACAGTTCACTAACAAATTTTCCAAATTTGAATCACTTAACTTTAGACCAAATTGTCTATAACGCTAATTTTGTAAAAAAAAAATATCCAGTAAAAAATATTTCATTCCATTTTCGCTAAGAACCTGATGCCCTCTTTTAAAAAACCGCACAATTATTTTTGTTTACAAACTATAATTTTTTTTGGGTGGAAATAATTACTTTTTAAATAAATTAAGTTTGATTTAAGGGTCATTCGTATTTGGACTACTTTTTGGGGACTTTATAGAAAACACATGGCAACGTTGGTTAGAGTCAATTAAAATCATAAGGAGTCAAATTAACATTGGCAATGTTTTTATATCTAACTAAAATCCCCAACAGAACGGCCATTAAAAGTATAGTATGTTGCCAATGATGTGAACAATTATTCTTTAATTGTTAACTAATCAAGTGTGAAGCTTATCTAAGAGCCATATAAAAAAAATATTTCATATTATAAAGAAGAAATCTTTTAGCACTTACCTTGATGCGTAAAACTTCGCACAGTATTTGCTGACTTTGTCAACAAACCAGGTTTTGGTATATTTACAGAATTCAATTCATGACCCATTATTTGGGCATACAATTGTTTCATGGCCTCCGGTATGATAATTTTCGAACGATCGATTTTTGGCGGCCGCTTCATATTGAAGAGTGATAATAAACTATTTTCAATTTCGACTAGAGTTGAGGGATCTGGCTTAAGTTTTTCGCCAATAATCTCATTATTACTATAGGTGCGTGGACCATCCTCTGGTATGACAGCATCCACTTGAGGTTCATCATCTTCGGCAATGACATCAGTATCCTCATCGGAATTGGAATCATCGGTTATAATATCAACATTTGAGGATGATGATGATGACGATGATGGGGAGGGATTTAGGGAGGTTAATGACTCTGTAGAAGATGATGTTGGCGATGCTGATGAAGATGTTTGGCTGGAGAAATTATCACTAATTGATTTGGTGGATATGGTATCAGAGTCCAAAGAATGTTGTTCGGACTGTTGTTGCGGCTGCAGCTGCTGCTGCTTCTCATGATGATGATGATGTTGACGATGTTTTTGTTGCTGTTGTGAGGCAGGTTGTGTTTGTTGCTGATGTTGGTGTTGGTGATGATGATGATGTTTTTTGTGTTGCTGTTTCTGCTGCTCAGTTGAGGAACTATGCCTTGTTTTTATAGCAGAGGAGTCCTCTGAATGTTTAGGCTTTTTGTTGTTGTTATTATTAACAATTTTTTGGTTTTCTTTTTGTTGTTGTTGTTGTGGTTGTTGTTGATTATTTTCATTAACACTTAAAGCCATATTTGTTGTTTTTGCTTTACTATTATTTTTAAGAATTTTCTTAGATTTTAATAAACTTTTCTCTTCTTCTTTGTCAACTTCTACTAGGTTTTCTTTAAACTCCGTAAGATTTTCTTTAGCTGTATTATTTTTACTATGATGTTTTTTATTATTATTATTACTATTATTATGTTTAATAATCTTGTGGTTGTTGTGATTCTCTTTCACTTGTATTGCTTGAATATCGTTTAAATCGTTTGTTTCGATTTCTTCAATATTTTTTATTTCAATAATAATGTTTTTGTTTTTGTTGTTATTATTGGAATTTTCTTCCACTTCTTCTTCTTCTTCAAACACTTGTTGTTCTTTTTGTTTTAATGCACTATCACTTTTTATGGAATTTCGATTTTCTTTTTTATGTTGAGGTTTATAAACAATCGTTTGTTGTTGTGGTTTTTGATCACCGTGAAAATCCATTAAAGCCGTCGTTGTTTTCGTTTGAACTTCGGTTTTTTCTTGTTGTTTTATAGCCGTTGAACTTATCGGCTTTTTATCATTGATTATTAATAAATCCTTTCTAATCGGTTGTATCGCTTCAATAAATCTCGATGATATTGAATTGGGATCCTCGGTGCTAGCAACTTGCACGATCGTTTGAAAAGTCGCCAGCACTGCGAGGAGTAGTAGCCATGCGCGCATGGTCGCTTGCAACTCTAAAACGATACAAAAACATGAACACACAATCGTTGTTAGTTAAAGGGTTAACACACAAGAACTAAAACTACATTTCAACAATATCTACGACTAAACTTAAAAATTTCAACGAACACCGACTAAACCTCACAATGCTCACTCACTCAAGAGAGAATGACGAGTGTGAGAGGGCGCGTGAGATGAAATAGCTAACAGTCATAAGGGGGCCACCATAGCCACCACAATGGAAAACAATAACAACAATGGGCAATGGTTGTGAAGCAGGTAAATGATTCACGAGATAGACACGAGCCACTAGCCTCCTCCTCTTTAGACCGAACAAAATCACTCATAATCGAGAGTACTCTGTTACTCTTGCTCTCACTCATGTATGTACTCTTTTACAAATAAATGTTCTCTCTCTCTCATGTTTCCATACTCTCTTTTACTCTCGCTCTCTTTAGCTCAATGTATATTCATTCGTTAGACCATTTGGAAAACCCCGTAAAATTTTTCAATCAGTCTAGAACTCTCAATTTATCTTCTCAGGCTTAGGCATAGCTTGTTCAGCATGACATGATGGTATATGCGTGTTGGGTGTGTGTGTGTGGTGTCAGTGTGCTGTTTTATGATCTTGTCTTCTCTTGTAATAAAAACAAATATACCCACCCATGTACCTGCTTGTCTGGTCGGCTATTTATGGCCCCTTTTTAGGTCTCTGATCAGTTGCACTTGCGCATTTGATATTTTCTCAACTCTCACTTTAACCAAAGCGCCAGAGATTTGCCCTTATGCAAAAGATTAATAATAAGTGGTCAAGCAACAGGTAAAAGTATTGGTATTTCGATCTGATATTTACAGATGGGTGAAATATAACAAACTCCTCTATCGAAACAGCGAATTTCTACGGATATGATTTAGGGGATATAAATAAGCAAGTGCCAGAGTTTTACCGACCATCTTATCTTGTAGTTTTGTATGTTTTAGACTATAATCTATTTTCGTTTTATAGAATTTGTTCACCTTTTTTGTATTGAGGAAAATCTCAAAACGGGACTTTGTGATTGGTTTTAGATTTTTGGCTTCAGGAAGAATATATTTAAACCATCCGTCCATCGATCTATTTACTTGTGATCAATCATTGATTAGGATTTAGATTAAATTCATTGTGTGTGTGCGTGTGACTGCCGTAACAAAGAGAGTCATCGTGATGCAATTCTTTGGGTTTTCGTGCATGGACAAAATCATGACTTTTTTCCCAATTTCTCACGAACACCTAAAGAAGTTTCAACTCTGGCGAGCAAGGCCTCTTAGCATGCAAGGAGTTATGGGATTTCTCCCAGTTTCTCACGAACGGCACATAACATGGTTTATAATATCTCAGCGACGACAGACCAATAGATCCAAGAGAATGATCAAAATCGTAAGCGTTAACCTTAATAACAGACTGGCAAATTGATAAAAAATAGAGCTCCATCAGATGCAAAAAAATCAAACTGCTTAACTTGGGACTTCCAAATGCCCCAAAAATTAAAATCTATAGAATGGTTTATATCGATGACATAATCGGTCATCCAGATAGACTACAGGTCCCGGAAAGTTAAGGTTTGTATGACTTTGGAATTAACACCATCTGTGGTGCAATGGTTAGCATGTCGGACTTGCATGCAACATGAGCCGTTCATGAGCCAGCTTCGACCGAACAGTAAAAACTTGTTCAGAGGTCACCCCCGCCAATAAAGCTGGTAACATTTCTGTGTCTTTCAAAGGCTCTCTAAGTGATTTAAAAATAAGGCCTCTTGTCGCTGAGCTAAATATGAACTGAATATTCCAAGAGAGCCTCAAATATCGAAACATTCTACTTGCAATTAAGGTACGTACCACCGGTTAAGACGTGGAGACATGTAACACTTCTGTTTTTTATATAACTTGGACAGCTTCCGAAAGCCTTGCAAATACATAAAGGTAAGTTAACTAGATAATGATTGATATGAGTTCAGTGTGGATAACTATAACTAACTTTCCAATGAAGGCACTTAAAATTGTAATAGCGCTTCGTTTCTCCATTAAAATTGATCTTCTTTTTTGTACTTTTTCAGTGTTCTTCAATCGAAACTGCTAAAGGGAGCTGTAAAGCCTATTTAAGAAGTTTATTTGGATCAATGTTGACCGACCTTCCTTAAGGATAGTACTATAAATAGTAAACATTATGAATTATATTAAAATTTACTATAAATAGGTAAGTTTACGAAATTTTACTATAAATAGATAATTTTATGAAAATTGACTATGAATATCAATTTTATTAAAATTTTATTTTATTAAAAACAAGTAAATAGTAAATTTTATGAAAACTTACTAAAAATTGTAAATTTTACGAAAATGTAAATAAATTTTATAAATTTTTTTTTTAAATAGCGAATTTTCTATTTTTTTTATAAATACTCGTACAAAAATTTGCTGTTGCTTTATGGACATTTCCTGTAACTCGAAAATATCATAAAATGTAGTTTAAAAATTTTTATGAAAATTGACTATAATAGCAAATTTTATAAAAAATTTCTATGATGACAAATTTTATAAAAATTTACTATAAGTAGCAAAGTTTACGAAAATTTTCCGTAGTTAAATTAACGCTAAATTTAACTTATTTTTATTGGGAAAAATTATTTGCTTGTAGTTAAATTTTATTATTTTTATCGCAATTTTCCACAGCTTAATGAAATCTTAATTTTTTATGTATGTCTCAAAAATTTAATGAACTAAACGAGAGTATAAAGTTCAATGACCGTACGTACACATAAGTTCCCAAAAATAGTAAGAATGAACTACTGTATGGTTAAAATGATCATGATTTGGCGCCAATGATTTTCTTCTTTACTTTTAGTTAATTTTTTCTTCTATGAGATGATACAATTTCGTAAACTGGAGTTAAAAGGTACAACAGGGCATTAAAATTTCTTGGTTTTAAAAACGCTTTGTGGAAATCTCAAAATGTGGAGTAAAATTTAGTTCAATTTTCGTGCGTGGTAGTTCATTCTTCCTATAAAACAGTTCACTTTTTTCGGTGTAAATATAAAATTTTATAAAAAATTGCAAATTTCATGAAAATTTACAAGCAATAGGAAACTTTATAACAATTTACTAGAAACAGCAAGTTACATAAAAATTTAAAATAATATAAAAATTTACTATGAACAACAAATTTTATAAACATTAATCCGTAAATAGCAAGTTTACTATAGAAAATTTTATGACCAATTACTAGAAATAGTAAATTTTACCATAATCTATCATAAAAAGTAAATATTGTGTTAGTGTACTGTATAAAATTTATGAAAATTTACTATAAATAATAAATTTTTGGAAATGTACTATAAATAGTAAATTTTTTGAAAATTTACAATAAAAATACATTTTTTGAAAATTTACAATAAAAATAAATTTTTTGAAATTTACTATAAATATTAAATTTTTGTGAAAATTTACTATAAATATTAAATTTAAATGTAAACTGTATTTTTTTACCTTACTTTTTTTACTATTTATTCTAAATATAATTTTTTGGAAAATTTACTATAAATAGTACATTTTATAAAAATTTACGTTAATTAGTAAAGTTTATGAAAACATTCTGTAAATAGGAAATTTTATAGAAATTTTTTATCAGTAACAAATTTTATGAAAATTTACTGTAAGTAATATTATGAAATAGAAAATATTTTCAAAATTTACTATAAGTAGTAAATTTTTTTAAAATTTACTATAAATAGAAAAATTTTGAAAACTTACTTTAAAAATTATTTTTGTTGGCTGATAAGTCCCCGGTCTGCACATAGATGGCGTCGCTAGTATTAAATGCATATTATTTTTATATAGTACCAACCTTCAAATGATTCGTGTCAAAATTTGACGTCTGTAAGTCAATTAGTTTGTGAGATAGAGCGTCTTTTGTGAAGCAACTTTTGTTATTGAGAAAAAATGGAAAAAAAAGGAATTTCGTGTTTTGATAAAATACTATTTTCTGAAGGGAAACAATACGGTGGAAGCAAAAACTTGGCTTGATAATGAGTTTCCGGACTCTTTTCCAGGGAAATCAACAATAATTGATTGGTATGCAAAATTCAATCGTGGTGAAATGAGCACAGAGGAAGGTGAACGCAATGGACGCCCGAAGGAGGTGGTTACCGACGAAAACATCAAAAAATCCACAAAATGATTTTGAATGACCGTAAAATGAAGTTGATCGAGATAGCAGAGGCCTTAAGGATATCAAAGGAACGTGTTGGTCATATCATTCATCAATATTTGGATATGCGGAAGCTCTGTGCAAAATGGGTGCCGCGCGAGCTCACATTTGACCAAAAACAACAACGAGTTGATGATTCTGAGCGGAGTTTGCAGCTGTTAACTCGTAATATACCCGAGTTTTTCCGTCGATACGTGACAATGGATGAAACATGGCTCCATTACTATACTCCTGAGTCCAATCGACAGTCGGCTGAGTGGACAGCGACCGGTGAACCGTCTCCGAAGCGTGGAAAAACTCAAAAGTCCGCTGGCAAAGTAATGGCCTCTGTTTTTTGGGATGCGCATGGAATAATTTTTATCGATTATCTTGAGAAGGGAAAAACCATCAACAGTGACTATTATATGGCGTTATTGGAGCGTTTGAAGGTCGAAATCGCGGTAAAACGGCCCCATATGAAGAAGAAAAAAGTCATGTTCCACCAAGACAACGCACCGTGCCACAAGTCATTGAGAACGATGGCAAAAATTCATGAATTGGGCTTCGAATTGCTTCCCCACCCACCGTATTCTCCAGATCTGGCCTCCAACGACTTTTTCTTGTTCTCAGACCTCAAAAGGATGCTCGCAGGGAAAAAATTTGGCTGCAATAAAGAGGTGATCGCCGAAACTGAGGCCTATTTTGAGGCAAAACCGAAGGAGTACTACCAAAATGGTATCAAAAAATTGGAAGGTCATTATAATCGTTGTATCGCTCTTGAAGGGAACTATGTTGAATAATAAAAACAAATTTTGACAAAAAATGTGTTTTTCTTTGTTAGACCGGGGACTTATCAGCCAACCTGTTACTTTAAATAATAAATTTCATGAAAATTTACTATAAATAGTAAATTTTATAAATTTTTTTGCAAATAGAAAATTTTACAAAAATTTACTATAAAAAGCTAATTTTATAGAATAAATTACTAGAAATAAAAAATTTTATGAAAATTTACTATAAATAATAAATTTTTGGAAATGTACTATAAATAGTAATTTTTTTGAAAATTTACTATAAAAAGTATTTTTTTTTTTTGAAAATTTACTATAAATATTAAATTTTTGTGAAAATTTACTATAAATGTTAAATTTAAATATAAACTGTATTTTTTTTTGAAAATTTACTATTTCTACTAAATACAATTTTTTTTTGGAAAATTTACTATAAATAGTACATTTTATGAAAATTTACTGTAAGTAGTATTATGAAATGGAAAATTTACTTGAAAATTTACTATAAGTAGTAAATTTTTTGAAAATTTACTATAAATAGAAACACTTTTTTAGAAAATTTACTGTAAGTAGTATTATGAAATGGAAAATTTACTTGAAAATTTACTATAAGTAGTAATTTTTTTGAAAATTTACTATAAATAGAAAAATTTTGAAAACTTAATTTAAAAATTATTTTTGTTGGAAAATTTACTTTAAATAATAAATTTCATAAAAATTTACTATAAATAGTCAATTTCATGAAAATTTACTATAAATAGTCAATTTCATGAATAGTAAATTTTATAATTTTTTTTTTTGTAAATAGAAAATTTTACGAAAAATAATTTTATAAAATAAATTACTGGAATTTTATGAAAATTTACTGTACACTGAAAAAAATATTTTCGTGATATTAAAGATTATGCAACCTAAATTTTAGGATGCGAAATTTACAAAATAATAAGGACATTTTTTTCTTTAATAATGAAATTTTAATTAAAATAAAGTTTATGATCTTTGCTTCAATTTTTTTTTCATTAAATTTAGGACACATCCCTTAAATTTAGGACGTCCCTTCGTGAAAGTCGCATGTCTTTGAACTAAAGCTAATTTTCCTTAAAGTTAAGAAACACATTTTTGATTTAAAGAAATTGTCCTTAAATTACCTGAAACATTGGAACTTTAGATTTAAGATAAAAACGCTTCAAATAGAGGCTAAGACTTATTTTGAGGATTTAGCGTCTTTGGTTTAAAGTTTTTTTGGAATTAAGAAAACAGTTTTTACTGGCATTTGTTTGTACGTGAGTACCTTTATTAATAAACCGGAAAAATTCATGAAAATTTGATATATGAGATCTAATTCCTAATTTTAATTTTATTTGTCCTAGATTTAAAGTCAGATAGGTCGCTAAAAAATTTCTTAATTTTAAAGAAGCCGCATCTTTGGCTCGGAATCAATACCAAAATCCTTAAGGTAAGGTCCAAATCTTAAGGTAAGGTCAAAATTTTTTTGAGTGTAAGTATTTATTTATAAAAATTTACAATAAATAGCAAATTATGTATATAAAAATGGTGAATAAATATGGACATCATATTATAATTCAAAGAAATTACTCTACAAACAATCATAAAAAGTGATTCCCCCATTTATATTCCACTATATGCAATAGATCAATTATGTTATGCCTTAAACAACAAAGCAACCATGCTATTTTCACTACCAAATAATTGTTTAAATGCACACCTGTATTCTTAGAACATTTCACAGGAAGCGAAACGAAGAAATATTAAAACTAAAGAATAATAAATTTCTTGGCAAAATCTTTTCATACGAAACGTAGCCAATTAAGCGCCAAATTTTCTAACGAATTTATTCCACTTTCCAAGGATTTTGCGCTGCAAGTGGTGGCAGCATGTGAAAATGAAATAATTTTTTGTTTTGTTGTATTTTATTTTTTTGTTTTTTTTTTTTTTGTTTTGAAAAACTAAACAAATCAATTGGACTATTGAATATAGCATGTCGATATATGGATATTCTTTATTGTGGATGATATACCATAGCCATCATAATGTTTGTTTCAAAAGTAGAAAAATGAACAAATTCTTGACCAATATATAGAGCCATAGAACAATTTTTTAAAAAGTGGCAAAAAAATGTCCTGCTTAAAGAGTGACTTATTTATTTTGTAAAGCATGACTGTTCAAAATCTATAAAATTTTGAAATCACTATTTCCAAATTAGTTTTAGAGTAATATAATAATTTGTTTGTGTCCTTTCCGTCCAATGTACTGAAGTCTGATGCATCGGGCTGCCACCTAACCTAACCTTTCCTTCCAAAATCACTCTTTGCGATTTACAATTCACGGGCGTAACCACTCTTAACTACTACAGAAATTTTTCTTGGCATACTTTTAGGCGGTACACATACTTTTATCGGAAGCTTGTAGTAAAAAAAGAGGCAATTAAAAAGGGGTAAACACAGTGTAAAAAGTATGACATTTGCAAGTAAATAAATTTATTAAAAAAAAAAAAATAAATAATAACCAAAATACCGGCAGAACTTTCTATAAGACTCTATTCTTAAGGGTATAACGATACTCGACCTAACGGGCTTCATGCCAATTTTTTTTCTATTCATTTAAATTAAACATAACTACAACAATTGGTTCATTTGTTTATTAAGAAAAAACGCACCAAGCCAAATCAGAGAAACGATACGAAAAAAAAAAACATTCTTATAAACAATTTATATAAAATTTTGTTTAAAACGTATTTTGTATAAACGACGTAGTATAGCGGGCATACACTTCAATGAAAAAATTTTTTTTGTGTTTTTTGGGAGGCAAAGCGTATTTGGTGTTTGGTCGTTTGGAAAAACTTTGTGAATATAGCAACCGACCGACAACAAACCGTGCCCGAGAAATCAAACAAGAAAATTTGATATTTTTAAGGTAAACAAAAATTACAAATAACAATAAATACTACAAACAAAACAGCTCAAAGGTGAGAGTAACAATTTGTACAAATTGTATACAAAATGTCTGATATATTTTTTGTTTTCGTGAAGATTAGCAAAATTTGGAAATTAAGTGAGGAAAACCACCAAAGATTCTTTATAAACCATTTACGTAATTTTTGCGGTGAAGGAAAATCGTTTAAAAGCGTGTAAGCATTGTTCGACAGATGAATATAAATTAACAAACACACAAAAATAATAAAAAAAAACTCTTGTACTTAATACACTGACAAAAAAAGCTTACTGAGTTGTAAAGATTTTTTAATTACATAAATTATTTTGGTATTGATTCCAAGCCAAATGAGCAAGAAATTATAATAATGATACATAACATATATGTAGTCTATGCTCTTGAACAGTCATGCAAAAATTGATCTATCGGTCTATAATTATATATAGCCCCCATTAAAACCGATCCCCAGATATGCCCCTAAGGACACGGTTGCCACTAGGGATGCCAGACGTGCTCTTTTAAAGAGCACAAGTGCTCTTAAAACAAGATAGGCAAAAAGAGCACACAAAAGTGCTCTATTTTTAGTTAAGTACTCTTTTTGTGCTCATTGTATGCATCACAACATATATTACTCCAACGCGATTGAATAAATGGTAAAAGTAAACTGAACATACTTAAATGTCACACTACGAGATTTTACTACGCCGTTATTTTCTAATTAAATATTGTTTTACTTTATATATCAGAGTCGAAGAAGAGCACGCCGATGTTGCTTCTTCACTTTGTACTCTGTTCTAATGTAAACAAACTTCTTTCAATAACATTTTTCACAAAAACACCAAACAAATGACTTAGCTTGATTTGAAAGTGGTTTATTTTATGTATATGTTATGAACCTTTTTTTACGTTTAAATGAATTATTATGGAACTAAATGTTATCATATTATTTGAAAAAGTATGCTCTTTTTTTCGTATGTGCTCTTTTTATAAATTGAATGTGCTCTTTTTGCCTCTTCAAAATCTGGCAACCCTAGTTGCCACAGTTGGTAAAATTTTACCAAAAAATGGTAGATTTTGAGAAACTTTTCAATAGAAATGAAATTATGAAAAAAGTTTCTATAAAAATACAATTATGAAAAGAATGGTAGAAATAAAATTGTGACAAAATTTTCTATAGAAATTAAATTTTTGAAAAAATGTCTACTTTGAGAAAATTTTCTATAGAAATAAAATTTTGAGAAAAATTTTTATAGAAATAAAATTTTGACAAAATTTTTATAGAAATAAAATTTGGACAAAATTTTCTATACAAATAAAATTTTAAAAAAATTTTTCTATAGAAATAAAATTCTGACAATGTTTTCGATACAAATACAATTTTGACAATGTTTTCTATACAAATAAAATTTTGACAAAATTTTCTATACAAATAAAATTTTGACAAAATTTTCGTTACAAATAAAATTTTGACAAAATTTTCTATACAACTTAAATTTTGACAAAATTTTCTATAGAAATATAATTTTATCAAATTTTTCTATAGAAATCAAATTCTGAGAATGTTTTCTATATAAATACAATTTTGACAAAGTGTTTTATACAAATAAAATTTTGACCAAATTTTCTATACAAATACAATTTTGACAAAGTGTTATATACTAGAGGTGTGCACGTGACGACTCACGCGTGAGTATGCGTGATTAAAAAATCAAATTGTAGTGCGTGAGCGTGAGTCACGAAAATATTATCTTCGTGAGTGTGCGTGAGTAAAGATTTACGCTACCGTGGTGCAATGGTTAGCATGCCCGCCTTGCATACACAAGGTCGTGGTTTCGATTGCTGTTTCGACCGAACACCAAAAAGTTTTTCAGCGGTGAATTATCCCACCTCAGTAATGCTGGTGACATTTCTGAGGGTTTCAAAGCTTCTCTAAGTGGTTTCACTGCAATGTGGAACGCCGTTCGGACTCGGCTATGAAAAGGAGGTCCCTTGTCATTGAGCTTAACATGGAATCGGGCAGCACTCAGTGATAAGAGAGAAGTTCACCAATGTGGTATCACAATGGACTGAAAAGTCTAAGTGAGCTTGATACATCGGGCTGCCACCTAACCTAACCTAACCTACGCTCACGAAAATAATCCCGTTCACCAACATTTACAAAGTTTCTTTTCGTGAGTGTGCGTGAGCCCTACCAAACAATATCGTGCGTGAGTAAGATTTTTCCGTCGTGAGTGTGCGTGAATAAAATATTACTCACGCGCACACCTCTATTTATTATATACATATAAACTTTTGACAAAATTTTCTAAACAAATAAAGTTTTATATTTCATGTTAGCCTGATACCGAAAACAGGCAATTGACGTCCAAATGCATTATATCTAATTATACAATTATTTTTCGAGCTTTATGGACAGATATAGTTTTGACAAAATTTTCTATACAAATAAAATTTAAACAAAACTTTCTATAGAAATAAAAATTTCAGAAAACATTCTATAGAAATAAAATTTTGACTAAATTTTCTATAAAAATAAAACTGTGACAATGTTTTCTATACAAATCAAACTGTGACAAAATTTTCTATAAAAATAAAATTTTGACAAAATTTTCTATAGAAATAAAATTTTGACAAAATTTTCTATAGAAATAAAATTTTGACAAATTTTCTATAGCAATAAAATTTTGACAAAATTTTTTATAGGAATAAAATTTAAACAAAACTTTCTATAGAAATAAAAATTTGAGAACATTTTCTATAGAAATAAAATTTTGACACAATTTTCTATACAAATAAAAATTTTACAAAATTTTCTATAGAAATACAATTTTAACAAAATTTTCAATAGAAATAAAATCGTAACAACATTTTTTATAAAAATAAAATTCAAACAAAACTTTCTATAAAAATAAAATTCTGACAATGTTTTCTATACAAATAAAATTTTGTATACAAATAAATTTTTGACAAAATTTTCTATACAAATAAAAATTTGACAAAATTTGCTATAGAAATAAAATTTTAACAAAATTTTCTATAGAAATAAAATTTTAACAAAATTTTCTATACAAATAAAATTTTAACAAAATTTTTTATAGAAATAAAATTTAAACAAAACTTTCTATAGAAATAAAAATTAGAGAACATTTACTATAGAAATAAAATTTTGACAACATTTTTAATAGAAATAAAGTTTTGATAAAGCTTTCTATAGAAATAAAATTCCGACAACATTTTCTATAAATAAAATTTTGAAACAAATTTCTATACAAAAAAATTTTTGACAAAATTTTCTATACAAATAAAACTGTAAAAATAAAATTTTGACAAAATTTTTTTTGCAAATAAAATCTTGACAAAATTTTCTGTACAAATAAAATTTTGACAAAATTTTTTATACAAATAAATTTTCTGTACAAATAAAATTTTGTCAAAATTTTTTATACAAATAAATGTTCTGTACAAATAAAATATTGACAAAATATTCTGTACAAATAAAATTTTGACAAAATTTTCTGTACAAATAAAATTTTGACAAAATTTTCTTTACAAATAAAATTTTGACAAAATTTTCTGTACAAAAAAAATTTTGGCAAAACATTCTGTACAAATAAAATTTTGACAAAATATTCTGTACAAATAAAATTTTGACATTTTCTATAGAAATAAAATTTTAACAAAATTTTCTATACAAATAAAATTTTAACACAATTTTCTATACAAATAAAATTTTAACGAAATTTTCTATAGAAATAAAATTTTGAGGAAAGTTTCTGTAGAAATAAAATTTTGAGAAAAATTTCTATAGGAATAAAATTTCGACAAAGTTTTCTATAGAAATAAAATTCCGACAATGTTTTCTATACAAATAAAATTTTGAAAAAATGTTCTATACAAAACAAATTTTGACAAAATTTTCTATACAAATAAAATTTGGACAAAATTTTATGTACAAATAAAATTTTGACAAAATTTTCTGTACAAATAAAAATTTGACAAAATTTTCTATACAAATAAAATTTTGACAAAACTTTCTGTACAGATAAAATTTTGACAAAATTTTTTATACAAATAAATTTTATGTACAAATAAAATTTTGGCAAAACTTTTTGTACAAATAAAATTTTGACAAAATTTTCTGTACATATAAAGTTTTGACAAAATATTCTGTACAAATAAAATTGTGATAAAATTTTCTATAGAAATACAATTTTAACAAAAGTTTCTATACAAATAAAATTTTAACGAAATTTTCTATAGAAGTAAAATTTTGACAAAATTTTCTATTGAAATAAAATTTTGAGAAAATTTTCTATTGGAATAAAATTTCGACAAAATTTTCTATAGAAGTAAAATTTTGACAAAATTTTCTATTGAAATAAAATTTTGAGAAAATTTTCTATTGGAATAAAATTTCGACAAAATTTTCTATAGAAATAAAATTTTCTGTAAAATAACATTTGACAAAATTTTCTATAGATATAAAATGTTGACAAAATTTATAAAATAAAATTTAAAATTTTGAAACATGTTTCTTTTTGGTAGTTTTTTGGTAAAATTTTGGAAGCTTATTTTTGGTTCGAGTTTGGTTGAAATTTGGTACGTCATGTTGGTGTATGCCTTTTTTCGACCTAGCCGAACTTTCGGTCGTATTTACTTGTTTTGTAATTTACTTTGTATATAATATATTTTACTACAAAATTATGTTAAATTAATTTACATTTGCTTAAATTAATTTTATTACATTTTAAGTTTAATTCAATTTAGTTTGATTTAATTACATTTTATTTTATACAAATTTAAGGTAAGTTTTTGTTTTATTCTTTATTTTCATTTTTATATTAACCTTAAAGAGTGGTTTAATCGTTTTCAATACTTCCATATAAAAATCATTGCTGACTGGTGTAGTTAATTAGATTTTTTTTTTCAAATCTCGTATCAATTTCAGACCCTTCCTTAATTTCCATTGAGAGTGTGAGTTTTCCCAAATTGACTTGCATGGTGGGAAATTCACGTACACTTGCGATAACCGTTATGTTTAATTTGATCTTAGCACATTTTCCTAGCACAACGATCGCAATATGGGGTGATCGATCAACTGGTGTTCACTCAAACGCACAAGGTGACAAGACGACAGAAAAATACACCGAATGTGACAAAAATGTCTATTTATTTTCACACGTGAAATTGTTGTTCGTTTTTGTGTTTTACTTCGCGCTTAGTGAACGTGTAAGCCACATTTTATGGGAAGATGTACGACGACGACATTGCTCTATAATGGTGTTAATAGATAACAAAAAAAACGGTAGTTTCCCATTCTTTGGCCACAATTCCCGATTAGACTGAGTGTATGGTTTAGCAAAGCAAACGACCAATGAGGATTTCTTGTAGACAATGAACCCGAACTTCGTGTTCTTTTTGGAGTTTATGGGAGAATGACCATTACTGGGCAAATACACACAACACAGATCTTAGAGAAAGAATTTTTCAACAAAACCAAATACTAAAAATTTTCAGAATCTAATAACAAAAAAAAAAAAAAAACAAAAGATAATACGTCACAACAATTGTCTATTTTCTTTGTTATATTTTTTTTATGATTTAATTTTGATTACATTTTTTCCCTGGTCCTTATTTCATAGAAAAATCATAACATTATTGAGCGTACACAATTCAATATGGATGTTGGAAATATTAAAACATAATTGTATGGTAGTATAACGATAATAAAAAATTCCTATAAATTTTAAGATAATAAATCAATTGACAAAGGAATTTTCGATAGCACCACTTCATATTGCGACAATGATAAATTGTCCTGAAATGGGAGTGTTGAGTGTTCTTTTAAAGGATTTTGAAATGTTGTTATTATATTCTCTGCCCTAGTAAGGGGGTATAATAACTTTGACAATCCGTTTGTACAATATATGTAGGTGGCAGACCCTATGAAGTATACATATAAATTTATGTTATTGGTCGGAGTTCATCTAGCGAGATCAGTCCGTCCGTCTGTCACGCTACTTTCTGAACGAAAATAAGCTATCGACTTGCTATTTTGATGTCGATCAGATGACATTGCAAATGGGCCATATTGGACCAATTTCAGGTATAGACCCCATATAGACTTGGTTGAAATACCATGTGAGTAACAGGTTGGCTGATAAGCCCCCGGTCTGACACATAGATGGCGTCGCTAGTATTAAATGCATATTATTTTTATATAGTACCAACCTTCAAATGATTCGTGTGAAAATTTGATGTCTGTAAGTTAATTAGTTTGTGAGATAGAGCATCTTTTGTGAAGCAACTTTTGTTATTGTGAAAAAAATGGAAAAAAAGGAATTTCGTGTTTTGATAAAATACAGTTTTCTGAAGGGGAAAAAATACGGTGGAAGCAAAAACTTGGCTTGATAATGAGTTTCCGGACTCTGCCCCAGGGAAATCAACAATAATTGATTGGTATGCAAAATTCAAGCGCGGTGAAATGAACACGGAGGACGGTGAACGTAGTGGACGCCCGAAAGAGATGGTTACCGACGAAAAATTCAAAAAATCCACAAAATTATTTTGAATGACCGTAAAATGAAGTTGATCGAGATAGCAGAGGCCTCATATCATTCATCAATATTTGGATATGAGGAAGCTCTGTGCAAAATGGGTGCCGCGCGAGCTCACATTTGACCAAAAACAACAACGTGTTGATGATTCTGAGCGGTGTTTGCAGCTGTTAACTCGTAATACACCCGAGTTTTTCCGTCGATATGTTACAATGGATGAAACATGGCTCCATCACTACACTCCTGAGTCCAATCGACAGTCGGCTGAGTGGACATCGACCGGTGAACCGTCTCCGAAGCGTGGAAAGACTCAAAAGTCCGCGCATGGAATAATGTTTATCGATTATCTTGAGAAGGGAAAAACCATCAACAGTGACTATTATATGGCGTTATTGGAGCGTTTGAAGGTCAAAATCGCGTCAAAACGGCCCCATATGAAAAAAACAAGTTAAAACGGCCGTAAGTTCGGCCAGGCCGAAGCTTATGTACCCTCCACCATGGATTGCGTAGAAACTTCTTCTAAACACTGCCATCCACAATCGAATTACTTAAGTTGCGGTAACGCTTGCCGATGGCAAGGTATCTTAAAACCTCCTAACACCATCTTCTAAATTGTATGTAAGTCCATACGTGGTATATATTAAATCAAAAACGATCGATCAAATACGTTCGTAATTCAGTTTGACAAAATAGACATAAAATTTTGACAAAATTTTCTACAGAAATAAAATTTTAACAAAATTTTCTATAGAAATAAAAATTTTGACAAAATTTGCTATAGAAATAAAATTTTGACAACATTTTTATAGAAAAAAAATCTTTTGCCTCGAGTGGCAACCACGATTATGAACCGAATAAAATTTGAACAAAATTTTCTATAGAAATAAAATTTTGACATATAGAAATAAAATTTTGACAATGATGAAAATTTGATTATGAACCGAATACAATTTTAACAAAATTTTCTATAGAAATAAAATTTTGGTAGATTATTTTTGGCTCGAGGGGCAACCATGATTATGAACCGATATGGACCAATTTTTGTGTGATTGGAGATCGGCTATATATAACTATAGACCGATATGGACCAATTTTGGTATGGTTGTTAGCGGCCATATACTAACACCACGTTCCAAATTTGAACCGGATCGGATGAATTTTGCTCCTCCAAGAGGCTCCGGAGGTCAAATCTGGAGAACGTTTTATATGGGGGCTATATATAATTATGGACCGATATGGACCAATTCTGGCACGCTTGTTAAAGATCATATACTAACACCATGTTCCAAATTAAACCGGATTGTATGAAATTTGCTTCTCTTAGAGACTTCGCAAGCCAAATCTGGGGATCGGTTTATATGGGGGCTATATATAATTATGAACCGATGTGGACCAATTTTTGCATGGTTGTTAGAGACCATATACCAACATCATGTACCAAATTTCAGGCGGAGGGGATGAAATTTGCTTCTCTTTGAGGCTCCGCAACCCAAATCTGGGGATCGATTTATATGGGGGCTATATATAATTATGGACCGATGTGGACCAATTTTTGCACGGTTGTTAGAGACCATATACCAACACCATGTGCCAAATTTCAGCCGGATCGGATGAAATTTGCTTCTCTTTGAGGCTTCGCAAGCCAAATCTGGGGATCGGTTTATATGGGGGCTATATATAATTATGGACCGATATGGACCAATTTTTGAATGGTTGTTAGAGATCATATACCAACATCATGTGCCAAATTTCAGCCGGATCGGATGAAATTTGCTTCTCTTTCAGACTCCGCAAGCCAAATCTGGGGATCGGTTTATATGGGGGCTATATATAATTATGGACCGATGTGGACCAATTTTTGGATGGTTGTTAGAGACCATATACCAACATCATATACCAAATTTCAGCCGGATCGGATGAAATTTGCTTCTCTTTGAGGCTCCGCAAGCCAAATCTTGGGATCGGTTTATATGGGGGCTATATATAATTATGGACCGATGTGGACCAATTTTTGCATGGTTGTTAGAGACCATATACGAACACCATGTACCAAATTTCAGGCAGATCGGATGAAATATGCTTCTGTTAGAGGCTCCACAAGCCAAATCTGAGGGTCCCTTTATATGGGGGCTATACGTAAAAGTGGACCGATATGGCCCATTTCCATCCGACCTACATCAATAACAACTACTTGTGCCAAGTTTCAAGTCGATAGCTTGTTTCGTTCGGAAGTTAGCGTGATTTCAACAGACGGACGGACGGACGGACATGCTTAGATCGACTCAGAAATTCACCACGACCCAGAATATATATACTGTCTTAGAGCAATATTTCGATGTGTTACAAACGGAATGACAAAGTTAATATACCCCCATCCTATGGTGGAGGGTATAAAAAGGTGTTGTTCCACCAAGACAACGCACCGTGCCACAAGTCATTGAGAACGATGGCAAAAATTCATGAATTGGGCTTCGAATTGCTTCCCCATCCACCGTATTCTCCAGATCTGGCCCCCAGCGACTGTTTCTTGTTCTCAGACCTCAAAAGGATGCTCGCAGGGAACAAATTTGGCTACTTACTTATCAGCCAACCTGTTATGTGTCCCCTAACAACCATTGCTGTGGAGTAAACGTTTTGCTCGACTCCGGCTAAACTAAAATTTTAAAATTGTAACTAAACAAAAATTTTGCAATAATGGAGATTATTCTATGTTTTAATAAAAACATTTTTAAATTTACAGATCGAAACCCTATGTTGTTAGCACCGATATTTCCTGTTTATTTTCATAATTAATTATGATTGTAAATATATAAATAAATAAATAAATAATTTTTAAATTTTGTTTAAGAAAATACGTATGTCGGTAGACTTCACGCTCGAAGATAAGTCACACCGGACAGTTATGTGACATAGTACTCACATAGAAATCGATCTTCCGATTTGGCGTTTGTATGATATACTAAAAATTATCTTCTAATTTTATACCAAACTGACTTGGAGTCACTACGTCTGCGATATTTTAAAAAACAAACTCAAGGATCACATTTCAAAGATTCATATTTTTGAACGTGTGTGTAAATACCACAAAAGGATAAGAACAGAGTCCTTCGATATTTTTGACCAGAATTCCTAAGATCTATAAAAAAAATACACACACAGAAATATTTGTTTTTTCAGCTATGATCCCAACGAAGCAGCACCATCAACATAAGCTGTGTGATATTGTAGGGCAAGTATAAGACTCAATGGTAACTTACTCAAAAAATGTTGAGTACGAGAATATCGAAAAGATTATAATCTTTATGTGAAAAATAACATGTAATTTGTTGTTCTTTTGGTGTTTGGAGTTTTGTGATTTTTTTTGTTCTGTGGCACAGGCGTTACAATTTCCAAATGCCACTGAAGGATTACCTTAATCAATTCATGGTTCAATTCTCTACAAATATGTACTATCTATTAAGTGTTTGTGGATGAACTACAATACAAAGATATTATCAAAGATCGATTGTTAGCGGCTGTTGTTGGCACATGTTCTACACAAACAACGAGAAACACGAATGTTGTGTGTCTCTAATAATCTACAATAGATGTGTTTTCTTTTAGGGAAATGAAAACAGGCATAAACCGTCATGAAGTTTTACTTGAGATTGACGAAAACAGTTTTGATCAAAATTAATTACTATCCGATTAAGATTTAGATCCCACTTATATACACTATGTGCATTTGTATGTAATGTCCACAAGGAGCAGTCTGATCATCTTCAAATTTGGCAAAGGCTATTATTTTAGAAAATCATAAGCAATCCCCAATGAGCGTTATCGATGAGAATTTCTAAAAAGTGGCACAAAAAGTCTCACACGCTATTAAAGATGGCACATTCATTTTAAAAAGTGACACACTTTATAAAGAAAAAGTAACAATTAAACGTATTTATACACAGAAAAAATTTCCTGTAGTTAAACTAACACTAAATTTAACTTATTTTTATTGTAAAAAAATTATTTGCTAATAGTTAAATTGTATTACTTTTTTGGAAATTTTCCACAGCCCAATGAAATTCTCCATTTTTTAAGTATGTCTCAATTATTTTATGAACTAGACTTGGGTATAAAGTTCCATGACCGTACACATAAGTTCAATATGAACTAAAACAAACGAATATTTTCGTACGATTCCCTAAAATAGTAAGAATGAACTACTGTATGGTTAAAATGGTCATGGTTTGGCGCCAATGATTTTCTTCTTTACTTTTAGTTCATGTTTTCTTCTATGAGAGGATGTAATTTCGTGAAGTGCAGTTAAAAGGTACAACGGGACATTAAATTTTCCTGATTTTAACAACTCTTTGTGGAAATTTCAAAATGTGGAATACTATTTAGTTCAATTTTCGCACGAGGTAGTTCATTCTTACTATAAAACAGTTTACTCTTTTTTTCGGTGTATCAATGTATTTTATAGCATAGTGAAATAATTTATTTCTATTGAGATCTTAACTCCATCTACTTGAAAATCATTGTTTGGAACTTAATAATGTGTAGAATATTAAGCCGGCATACTCGTAGTTGGTAATATTATGGGGGGAAATTAAAAGTTTCACACAAATATATAATTTCGACATGCGAACTCGATTTTTTGCTAAGAATTCAATAAAAATCTATATATAAATCGAAATGTGAACAATTATTACAGCATAAATTAATATTGTTAAAAAGTGGCACATTATGACAAAAAAAAAGTGGCGCAGAAAAGTAAAATGTATTACATTTAGTGGCAAAACAAAAAGGTGGCACCAAAGTATCACCGCTTGAAAAAAGTGGCAAATTTCCCACTAAAGTGACCCAAGGATAACACTGTCCCCATAAATTCTCCAAAAATCATTTCACCGAACATTGTCTTCTAAATTATAAGTTAGTGCATATACAAGGTGCATATGTGATATGTATTGCAATCAACTTCAGCTTGATATCATTTCTTAACCGTTAGATTTATTTCCAGTAACAGTTCATTTTATAGTTTACAAGCATTCTAAGCTATTGCAATCAAAAATAATGTTATTCGTTAGTTAGTTCAGGAGTAATAGTGTGAAGCCACTGGAAAGCCACTAGCGGCTTTCGTTGGAACCCTCAGCATTTAAATGTAAATAAATCTTTAGTTTTTCGTAACATTGCACGTTACCATATTCAAAAGCGAAGAATGACTTATTGGGAAGGCTTTGGCCCTTTAAAAACCTATTTACCACAATATAATATTGCCGTATTTTAGATATGGCGCTACAAAATTATCTAAATGCGCTAACGATCATGATAGTGAAGGCCACATTTGATCGAAATCCATGCAGCAGTGGTAGAAACTTGTTCGTGAGCCTAACATATCACGAAAACGGATGCAATATAACAGGTTGGCTGATAAGTCCCCACTCTGACACATAGATGGCGTTGCTAGTATTAAATGTATTATTATATAGTACCAACCTTCAAATGATTGGTGTCAAAATTTGACGTCTGTAAGTCAATTAGTTTGGGAGATCGAGCGTCTTTTGTGAAGCAACTTTTGTTATTGTGAAAAAAATGGAAAAAAGGAATTTCATGTTTTGATAAAATACTGTTTTCTGAAGGGAAAAAATACGGTGGAAGCAAAAACTTGGCTTGATAATGAGTTTCCGGACTCTGCCCCAGTGAAATCAACAATAATTGATTGGTATGCAAAATTCAAGCGTGGTGAAACACGGAGGAAGGTGAACGCAGTGGACGCCCGAAAGAGGTGGTTACCGACGAAAACATCAAAAATATCCAAAAAATGATTTTGAATGACCGTAAAATGAAGTTGATCGAGATAGCAGATGCCTTAAGGATATCAAAGGAACATGTTGGTCATATCATTCATCAATATTTGGATATGCGGAAGCTCTGTGCAAAATGGGTGCCGCGCGAGCTGACATTTGACCAAAAACAACAACGTGTTGATGATTCTGAGCGATGTTTGCAGCTGTTAACTCGTAATACACCCGAGATTTTCCGTCGATATGTGACAATGGATGAAACATGGCTCCATCACTACACTCCTGAGTCCAATCGACAGTCGGCTGAGTGGACAGCGACCGGTGAACCGTCTCCGAAGCGTGGAAAGACTCAAAAGTCCGCTGGCAAAGTAATGGCCTCTGCTTTTTGGGATGCGCATGGAATAATTTTTATCGATTATCTTGAGAAGGAAAAAACCATCAACAGTGACTATTATATGGCGTTATTGGAGCATTTGAAGGTCGAAATCGCGGCAAAACGGCCCCATATGAAGAAGAAAAAAGTGTTGTTCCACCAAGACAACGCACCTTGCCACAAGTCATTGAGAACGATGGCAAAAATTCATGAATTGGGCTTCGAATTGCTTCCCCACCCACCTTATTCTTCAGATCTGGCCCCCAGCGATTTTTCTTGTTCTCAGACCTCAAAAGGATCCTCGAAGGGAAGAAATTTGGCTGCAATGAAGAGGTCTGGGTCCGAATCACCTCGGTTGAGGTGATCGCCTCAGTTCACCCGAGTGCCTCCGGCAGAACCGAAGGAGTACTACCAAAATGGTATCAAAAAAAGGCCGTTATAATCCTGTTATATTGCAAAATGAGTTTGGACAAAAGTTCCAATAAAATACTACCAAAATGGTATCAAAAAAAGGCCGTTATAATCGTTGTATCGCTCTTGAAGAGAACTATGTTGAATAATAAAAACGAATTTTGACAAAAAAATGTGTTTTTCTTTGTTAGACCGGGGACTTATCAGCCAACCTGTTATATTGCAAAATCAGTTTGGACAAAAGTTCCAATAAAATTCAAAAGCTCAAGAAGTTTCTTCGCTTGAACGAAAGTTGCCTGTTACCGATGAAAAGTCATTCCAGTTGAGCAGTTTGTGAACAAACAAAATTATTTTTTTTTTACTTGCCAAAGAGGTCAGCTGAAAATGTAGACCTTCGATTGGCCACGACAACTCAAATGCCGTCAATGGTAATAGAGTGGACCGCACTAATGGACGTTGGTCGTTCATACTCATCGACCGTGGGGTCGATATAAATGCCGAATTGTAACGGGAAAATGTGCTAAAGGCAATATCAAATATTATCAAATAATACCAGCACCAAGAATTGAGTAGAAATGAGGTTGAAGCCCTGGGCAGACAAACATTTTGGCTGCAGACCATGAACATTCCAAGAGAACTCAGTACCGCTATACTCAGCACGCATCAACCAACAATAGTTTAGAAAGGAGGTTGTTCCTAAAGACAGAAGACTGAGCAGGGAAAATTTCGGACCCAGACCAGTACCAGCACCAAGAATGGAATAGAAAGGAGGTTGAAGCCCTGGGCAGGCAAACATTTCGGCCGCAGACCATGTCATTCCAACAGGAATCAGCACCATCGCACTCAGTATGCTTCAACCAAGAATGGCATAGCCATGAGAAACTTCTTTGAACGTAGGTTTCTCGCTTCATTTCTATCACACAATGACCACTAAATTTGCCGGATCTCAATTCATTGGTTTTGCATCTTGGTCGTTTTGGAAAATAAGGAATACGAATGTGGTAATCATCTCAAGATGGCGTTTTGCCATATCACAAAAAATTTGCCAGAACCACTTCCGTTCGGCGTGTGATGGCTTGGACGGCCATTTAAAGAACATAATATGTGTAAAAGCCAACTCGAACAAGTTCTAAACTGGCTCTAAAATTTGATAATATTTCCGACATTTTATTCTATCGAAAAATAAAATAAAAAAGATCCAAAATGAATCATCTCCCCCTGTCAGATCTGTACTGAAGGCAATGGAAATTCGAATTGGCCAACGATGTCTGATCTGTACTGAAGGCAATGGAAATTCGAATAAGCCAACGATGAAAAATGTATAGCCAGGCGTGTTTAGATTTATATTTGGCATTTTCTTTTCAATAACAATTCATAATTGCATTATTTATCAGGCACTCTGAATATGTGAACTATTTTTTTATACCAAATCTAAATTTCGATAGGACAAATCAGTGTATCACGCAGTAAGCCCCCTATTCAATAAATAATATTCGCTTTAATAATAACTATCTGTTGCCTCGCTACCATAACACTTATATTATTTTCAAGTTTACTCCTTCAAACGAATGATATACCTGCAGTAAACTAAAGTGAAAGGGTTAATATCACCCTCCGTCTAAAATTGGATTAGTTACCACTGTAGTTTTATATGGAATTTCCATAAAGCCATGAATCACTTCGACGATTCCACTAACACATATACTAATACGACAGAGGGATTTATTAACCATTTTACCCCATTCGCCAGGTAACCCTTTCGTCGTCACAGGTAAATCTAAGGCTATCATTGTTTAAATTCTTTGGAAATTCCTAACATAGAGGCGTTGAAATTTTAACTACAATTTTATTACAAGAAAATAGATCAACAAAATGTCACAGTGAAAACCTCCTTCCAATTTTTTGGGTTGTACAAAAATCGTTTCATAATGGAAGTCAATTGTTAGAGTTAATTCGAAATAGTTGGGGAAATACGTTCTGCCCATTAATGGATTCAAATGCTGGAAAATCCATACGAAATATTTTCTGTTGAAGATAAAGTATTTCCTTAATGAGAGAATTTCCGCAGGCGGTGACTTTCAGAAAAGTCAAGATTTAAAATTTCCCAGGCATTAATGCAATTATTACATAAACTGCTAGATGGAAAATAGGTTTTGGAATTTTTTAATTTGCTAATAATCACAGTTGGAATCCTACCAAAAATGCTAATACAAATACAATTTTGACAAAAATTTCTATAGAAATAAAATTTTGACAAAATTTTCTATAGAAATAAAATTTTTACAAAATTTTCTGTAGAAATAAAATGTTGATAAAATTTTCTACAGAAATAAAATGTTGACAAAATATTTTATAGAAATAAAATGTTGACAAAATTTTCTATAGAAATAAAATTTTGTTAAAATTTTCTATAGAAATAAAATTTTGTTAAAATTTTCTATAGAAATAAAATTTTGTTAAAAGTTTCTATAGAAATAAAATTTTATATAGAAATAAAATGTTGACAAAATGACAAAAAAAAAAAAAATACAATTTTGACAAAATTTTCTATATAAATAAAATTTTGACAAAATTTTCTATAGATATAAGGTTTTGACAACATTTTCTATAGAAATAAAATTTTGTCAAAATTTTCTACAGAAATAACATTTTGTCAAAATTTTCTAAAGAAATAAAATTTTAAGAAAATTTACTATAAAAATAAAATTTTTACAAACTTTTCTATAGAAATAAAATTTTTAAAAAAAATTCTATAGAAATAAAACATTGACAAAATTTTCTATAGAAAGAAATTTTTGACAATTTTTTTTTATAGAAATAAAATGTTTTCTGTAGAACTAAAATTTTGACAACATTTTCTATAGAAATAAAATTTTGACAAAATTTTCTATAGAAATAAAATTATCACAAAATTTTCTATAGAAATAAAATTTTATTAAAATTTTCTATAGAAATAAAATTTTGACAAAAATGTTCTATTTTTTTTTTTTTGACAAAATTGTCTATAGAAATGAAATGTTGACAAAATTTTCTATAGAAACAAAATTTTGACAATATTTTCTATAGAAATACAATTTTGAGATTATTTTCTATAGAAATAACATTTTGAAAAAAATTTACATAGTAATAAAATGTTCACAAATAAAATTTTGACAAAATTTTCTATAGAAATTAAATTTTGACAAAATTTTCTAAAGAAATTAATTTGACAAGAATACCAAATAAATTTTCTATAAAAATTAAATTTTGACAAAATTTTGATAAAATTTTCTATAAAAAAATTTGACAAAATTGTCTATATAAATGAAATGTTGACAAAAATTTCTATATAAAAAACTTTTGTTAAAATTTTCTATAAAAATAAAGTTTTTACAAAGTTTTCTGTAGAAATAAAATTTTGACAAAAATTTCTAAATTTTCATAGAAATAAAAATGTTGACAAAATTTCCATAGAAATAAAATGTTGACAAAATTTCATTAGAAATAAAATTTTGACAAAACTTTCTATAGAAATAAAAATTTTGACAAAATTTTCTATAGAAATGAAGTTTTGAAAATGTTTCCTATAGAAATAAAATTCCGACAATGTTTTCTATACAAATAAAATTTTGAAAAAAAAATTTCTATACAAAAAAACACAAAATTTTCTATAGAAATAAAATTATCACAATCAGATTTAGATATAGCTCCCATATATATCTTTCGCCCGATATGAACTAATACGGTCCCAGAAGCCAGAGTTTTACCCCAATTTGGTTGAAATTTTGCACTAGAAGTACAATTAGTAGTGTAGTCAAGTGGACCAAATTTTATTGAAATCGGTTCAGATCTAGATATAGCTCCCATATATAGCTTTCGCCCGATTTACACTCATATGACCACAGAGGCCAATTTTTTGCTCCGATTTAGTTGAAATTTTGCACAGGGAGTAGATTTAGCATTGTAGCTATGCGTGCCAAATTTGGTTGAAATCGGTTCAGATTTAGATATATCTCCCATATTAGCTTTCGCCCGATTTACACTCATATGACCACAGAGACCAATTTTTAACTCCGATTTAGTTGAAATTTTGCACAGGGAGTAGAATTAGCATTGTAGCTATGCGTGCCAAATTTGGTTGAAATCGGTTCAGATTTAGATTTAGCTCCCATATATATGTTTTTTGATTTCGACAAAAATTGTCAAAATACCAACATTTTCCTTGTAAAATCGCCAAAAAAGTTGTAAAAATTACTCTAATTTTCCTAAACTTCTAATACATATATATCGAGCGATAAATCATAAATAAACTTTTGCGAAGTTTCCTTAAAATTGCTTCAGATATCACAAAAGATTATATAGAAATTAAATTTTGAACAAAATTTTCTATAGAAATAAAATTTTGAACAAAATTTTCTATAGGAATAAAATTTTGACAAAAATTTGATAAAATCTTCTATATATATTGTTTTTTTTGACAAAATTGTCTACAGAAATGTAATGTTGACAACATTTTCTATAGAAATAAAATTTTGAAAAAAATGTACATAGTAATAAAATGTTGACAAATAAAATTTTGACAAAATTTTCTATAGAAATCAGATTTTGACAAAATTTTCTAAAGAAATGAATTTGACAAGAATACCAAATAAATTTTCTATAGAAATTAAATTTTGACAAAATTTGATAAAATTTTCTATAAAAAAAATTGACAAAATTGTCTATAGAAATGAAATGTTGACAAAATTTTCTATAGAAATAAAATTTTGACAAAAATTTTGTAGAAATAAAATTTTGACAACATTTTCTATAGAAATAAAATTTTGACAAAATTTCTATAGAAATAAAATTTTGACAAAATTTTCCATAGAAATGAAATTTTGACAAAATTTTTTATAGAAATGAAGTTGTGTTAAAATTTTCTATAGAAATAAAATGTTGTCAAAAGTTTCTATAGAAATAAAATTTTGATAAAATTTTCTATGGAAATAAAATTTTGACAAAATATTCTAAAGAAATAAAGTTTTGACATATTTTTCGATAGAAATAAAATTACTATATTAAAAACTATATTAAAAAATTTTGTTAAAGTTTTCTATAGAGATAAAATTATGACAAAATTTTCTGTAGAAATAAAATTTTGACAAAATGTTCATAGAAATAAAATGTTGACAAAATTTTCATAGAAATGAAATGTTGACAAAATTTCTATAGAAATAAAATTTTGACAAAATTTTCTATAGATATAACATTTTAACAAAATTTTCTAAAGAAATAAATTTGACAAGTATACCAAATAAATTTTCTATAGAAATTAAATTTTGATAAAATTTTCTATAAAAAATTTTTGACAAAATTGTCAATAGAAATGAAATGTTGACAAAATTTTCTATATAAAAAATTTTGTTAAAATTTTCTATAGAAATAAAATTTTGACAAAATTTTCTGTAGAAATAAAAATTTGATAAAATTTTCTATAGAAATAAAGTTTTTATAAAATGTTCTGTAGAAATAAAATTTTGACAAAAATTTCTATAAATATAAAATTTTGACAAAATTTCCATAGAAATAAAATGTTGACAAAATGTCCATAGAAATAAAATGTTGACAAAATTTCTATAGAAATAAAAGTTTGACAAAATTTTCTAAAGAAATAAATTTCAAATAAATTTTCTATAGAAATTAAATTTTGATAAATTTTTCAAAAAAAAAAAATGTTTGACAAAATTTTCTATAAAAAACAATGTTGACAAAATTGTCTATGGAAATGAAATGTTGACAAAATTTTCTATAGAAATAAAATTTTGACAAAATTTCTATAGAAATAAAATTTTGACAAAATTTTCCAAAGAAATGAAATTTTGACAAAATTTTTTATAGAAATGAAGTTTTGTTAAAATTTTCTATAGAAATAAAATGTTGTTAAAAGTTTCTATAGAAATAAAATTTTGATAAAATTTTCTATGGAAATAAAATTTTGACAAAATATTCTAAAGAAATAAAGTTTTGACATAATTTTCGATAGAAATAAAATTTTGATAAAATTTCCATAGAAATAAAATGATGACAAAATTTACATAGAAATAAAATGATGACAAAATTTTCTTTAAAAATTAGATTTTGCAAAATAATTATTTGGTAGTTTTTTTTTTGGTAAAATTTTCTCCAAATGTTGTTAGATTATTTTTGGCTCGAGTGGCAACAGTGCTACAAAACCAATATTCATAAAAAAACTCAGTCTATCCAAACTGAATGACAGAAAAACGACATGCTAGAGCTATTCTGTCACTCCAAATGGTTGTTCTATATTTTGATTTGGTACAAGCACAAATAATGATTTACAAAAAAACTGGTAACCACGATATTTTAACTATCACCCACGGTCACACTCATATTTAACAAAAACGAACATAAATCTCAACTTTCATAAATTAGGTTAACTTCCCTGATTGGGAATTTAAGTTTCCTTTCTTTAATGCCGACAATATAGTTATCTCGAATATCTCATTCTAAAACACTTGTATTAATTTAAAGTATTTAAAAACATTTTACCATAGAAATCAATGTTACAATGCCACCTTACACAATCCCCAGTAATGTGTTATCGTTCATTATTTACCACTAAATAGGTTTTATTATACCATCATATCATCTATCCAACCAAACATCCATCGATTGTATATCTTGATTACAATTGTCCGTAGTAATGTACCGGCATTTGAAAATTATTGAATTATACTTGCCAAGAGGGTAAGTAGTAGATGGATACAAATACTTAGAGATAGACCAAAGCAACGAATATGTGCACTTCAATTTTAAACAATAAACTCGATTTCCGCTTCTTGTTGCTGCCGTAATAATGGATACTTGAGATATATTCAACTGTTATTCGAGAGATTATTTATTTGGAGATGGAGTATTAGAATATGACATTTCTTGGAATATTGATAAAATGATCGTAATGTCAATGGAGCACCGTGGTGCAATGGTTAGCATGCCCGTCTTGCATACAAAGGGCCGTGGGTTCAATCCCTTCTTCGACCGCACACCAAAAAGTGTTTTTTAGCGATGGATTTCCCCTCTCACTAATGATGGTAACATTTCTGAGAGTTTCAAAGTTTCTCTAAAGGGTTCCACGGCAATGTGGAACGCCGTTCGTACTCGGCTATAAAAAAAAATTTTTTTTGAGAGAGGTCCCCAAAATTTCGAAGGCATATCCCAAAAAATTCCCAACCGAAATATTTTCCCTCTTTCTAATTACATATATGTTTATAGGCTATTTCTACATTAATATATGTTTGAATCCAAGCATCCAATCCAAGAATATTATATTTACAAAAATTGTCCAAAGCATAATATGTACTAACATATTAACATATATGTCCCAAACATGTTATGCTGGATTATGAACATTGTATGCTTGCACTTAAAAATATTGTGTTAAAAAATTTGGGTTCCAAACATATAATTTTTACACCCAAATATATGAAAAACAGTCTTTTTCGTCAGTGTAGAACCTATTTATAAACTCTTTTAATGACATCAAAATACATAGATATAGCCAATTCTGCCAATATTGGGAATTCCCCTCCTTAAAATGGGAATATGTCTTCGTGAATGGGGACGACATTTTTGAGTTGGGGATTTGTGGGGGAATTTCCATAAACTTAAGAATTTTCGAAGGGATTTTTTTCGAAATCGGTTTGGTATTATAAATCAGGTTTCTTTTTATTTCCACATTATTGAACAAGTAAGGAAAGTCGGGAGCGGCCGACTATATTTGCAGATTTACATTTTTGATACCATCTCAAATTTTTCAAATTTCTTGGGTGCTACAAAGGTTTATGGTCTCAGGGTATAATAGGTCAGACGAAAAAAAATCTCTTTAAATAAAACATTTTGTTTTCATTATACCCTGCGCCACACTGTGGAACAGAAGGAGACGAGGTAGACATTTGGTGTCTTTGGCAATAATACTCAGGATCAGCCCCTGGGTCGATCAAGCCATGTCCGTTCGTCCGTCTCTCTGTCTGTGAACACATTTTTGTGATCATAGTCCAGATCGCAATTTTAGTCCAATTAACTTCAAATTTGGTTCAGACTTAGATATAGCTCCCATATATATCTTTCACCCGATATGCACTTATAGATCCTCAGAAGCCAGAGTTTTATCCTGATTTGTTGCACAAAAACTACTATTGATAGTATCGTAAAGTGTGACAAATTTGCTTGAAATCGTCTCAGATTGAGATATATCTCCCACATATATCTTTCGCTGCATGATAGGCGATTTTGCAAAAACTATTGGCGCGAAATGTAATGAGCTGTCATGATGCGGCGGAGAAGGAATCAATTAAACACCTCTTGTGTGAGTGTCCTGCATTTTATGTAAGGCGTAAGCGAATTTAAGGGGCATACAGCTTTAGATTACTGGCAGAACTGGAAAACGTTAACTTTCCCAGCAAAAAAAATTTGGATGTTCTTCCAAAGGCACAACTTTAAAAGCACTTCCAGAAGATGCACTCCCAATGATGTTCTTTATTTTAACTACCCAGGAATTTCTTTTAATTCAATTGTTTATATCTTGTTTTTTTTTTATACTTTTAATGGGTAATTTTAACTTTTTTTGTTTCAAACACGTTAAAAACGGAGTAAGAATTCATAAAATGGTACAAATCATTTAAATTTTGTCGAAAAAAATGGTAAATCCAATCTGAAAAAATTGCGAATTTCTGAAAATATTTGAGGTCAAACGTTTCCGACAAGCGTTAGAATCCATTAGAAATTATAAAAATTATACAAATTATTTATTTGACAAGATATCACAGAATTTTTTAATTTACATCCAAAACAGTGAATTCGGATCACACCTAAAGAAGTTATGCAAATTCAGTGCAACAGCTGTTGAAATGGAAAACTTCCGTCCTATACCAAACCCATGTTAAATTCATCGCTTCTGCGTCAATTCTGCACAACTTCCGGATCCAAAAAGAACATTTTCATTACTTTTTGGCGACGCTTTTTTTGCTGGGTTATGCAGTTGCTAATGTTTTTAGAACAATCTTTTTGGTTCAACAGAAGAAAATTATCGAGAAGGTTCAGCGGTTAAAACTAGAAGTGCCCATATGTAATAGGTTAATGTGGTATCAAAATGGACTAAATAGTCTAAGTGAGCCTGACACTTAATAGGGCTTCCACTTTAACCCAACCTAACCTACGTGATATTTTGCACAGAGGCCAGAATTAATTAACTTAGTAAATTGTGAAATCGCCACTGCTAAATCAAAAACTTGGAAAAAATACTCCAATTTTGCCATACATGTAATAGATGTATATCGACCGATAAATCATAAATACACTTTTGCTAAGTTGCCTAAAAATTGGTTCAGATTTAAATATTTCCCATATTTTTTTACTAACATTGTGTTCCACCCCATGGTGTTAGCCGACTTAAATGTTAAGTCAATAGATTTTTTTTAGAAGTCTAACATATTTTATCCAGATCGGGTCAGATTCAAATGTATGTATTTGGGAATATAAACCTTTATATATATCACGCAACAAATTTGACGGATTTAATAGGGTATCGAAAATGTGCAACTACAAAGTGGGCAGGGTGTATATAGTAGGGTGTAATATAGTAGGTCCCACCCGAGTTTAGACTTTCCTTACTTATTTTAATTATTTTTTTTTTGTACACCAAAAGTCAACTAAATTAAAATAATCTAAAAAATGTCAACGGCAAACTAAATGGGTTTAAATTATGCAAAAACAAATTTACCCAGGGAACATGAAAACTAAATACATTATATCGTATAACAAAAGTAGAACAATAACAAATATCTGTTTTCATTGGTTTAACACTCAATGACCCCCAAAGCTCCCCATTCCTCTCGTTCAATATTGCAAAACTGTAAGAATATACCATTGTCATAAATTCCACAAAATGCAATGGCTACGAACACAAAAAAAAAACTAAAGATTGCTACTTTGATTGCAGCAATTAAAGAATACAAACTACATTCCCACCTATTAATTGGACACCTCGTTTGAGTCATGCGGAACACTTTTTGTTCACAATACCAAACATAAAGCAAAAACAAAAAAATGATAAGACAAAAGCAAAATTATGCTTAAACTGGCATAATTACGAAATCTGGTACATTTAATTTGAGATGCCGAAGAAAACCAAAATACACCGAAATTCAATTCAAAAAATCAATGACAAAACACATTCCGTTAAACAACCTCCCAAACCATGGATATACCCTCAGCCCCTAGAAGAAGTTGAAGACAAAGTGGATGGGTTTGTTGCCCATAGTCACCACAGGGCAGGGAGAAATACTCACAAATAATAAAATTTACAAAATAAAAATAAAACAAACAAACAAAAAAAAAACTCCCAAAAAATGCGGATAAAATATCACTAACAACGAAATAAAATGTAACTCTTAAATATATAAAATTTCGAGAGAAAAAAAAAACAAAACTGAAATAAAATTTTCAATAAAAGATGACCTAATACAAACAGACATACCGAAATATTTGGACATACGAACATATGTCCAATCCATCCAAAACAGTCCACCGGTCGTTTATTTGTCTGTCTGTCCGTCCATCCAACCGGCCATCCATCTAACCATCCATATATATATATATATATATATATATATATTTTTTTTATTAATACAAATATTTTTTTGAAGGTATAAACGCATAAACCTAATCACACATATTTATGTTCGGTAGTATGTCTGTAGACGTGTGTCCATATACATACATATGTATAATATGCTGATTTATATGATACAAAAAATATCAAATTACTATATTAACAACAATAACAAGATACACAGTAGAAACGTAAGAAGTCACACAAAAAAAAAAACCAAGAAGAAGAAGCAGAAATAACATAACTACAACAAAATTCAAACATTGTAAACTGAAAATATTTCAGATTGAGTTTATTATAATGTTGTCGTCCAATATTTGCCATCGCTCATCATCAAATGGCTAACTAGGTACGATGATGGTATATTGAGTTAAGAAAATTGAAGGAAACGTTAATTAATTAAATTCATTTTGACTTAATATACTTAATTTATTTTTGTATTTTTTTATACCCTAATCCACATACACTGTTAGAAAAATATGTTTTTCATATGTTCCGATATAAACAAAATGTGTTTCGGGCACAATTTTAAAACACAATATATTTAAGCGCAAACATGTAATGTTCCTAGACTAACACTAAATGTTTGGGACATCTATGTTAATATGTTAGAATATATTATGTTTGGGACATGAATGTTTCATAAAAATCATATGTGTGAATGCAAACATATATAAATTTACTAATTTCGACTAAACATACATATGTTGTGATATTTTATTCAAAGCGACAGAGAGAGTATAGAGAAAGAAATAGAGATGGAAACCGGGAGAGTTGACGAAAGATATCAACATAACACAGCGAGAGAATCAAAAGAGAGCGATTTCTGTGAAACCGCTTGTATGTTGTTTCGGAAAACTGTTTTATGATAAGGCCAAAAATTTGATATGCTTAAGTCTAAATATTATTTAATTTGAATAAAGAGAATGGACATTCGGAACCAAGAAAATAGACATTTGAAAAACAAACAGCATATGTTTCGACTTGAGAGCAGCATTTTATGTATGTGTGGACATGTGTTTTGTTTATCATTTTGGCATTATGGGCACAATTTTTTTCTTGGTTCGTTAAAAGAAATCAGGGGTCTTCATAAAAATAACGAAAGGGCACTATACTCTTTTTAGAGTTGGGACAGTAAAATGAAATAAGGAGGAAATAGTGAAAAATTACACAGTAAAATGTAAAAAAAAACAAAGTTTAGTTCCTCTTAATTAATAAGTAGTCCACGAGGAGTTGACGGTCACCTTCAAATATAAAAGCGGGCATTAAGTTCGAGTTTTGCAGCTAAAACAATTTAAAAAGTTTATTTTCTTTAAAATGAATTATTAAAGAAAAATAAAAGGCATTTTAGAGCGATGGTGTTAAATGCTAGTAAAAAACTGTTCACGCCTAAATAAATGTATGTTTATATTATAAAATTATTTATGTACGTTTATACTCGACTCCACGTTCTTCTTTTGTTAGAGTTTTTGAATTCCTTCCAAATTTTAAAGTTTTGTACCAAAAACAGTTTTTTGTTACAAAATTTTTATTTTTGCAAAAAAAAAAAATATTTCATCCAAAAATCAGTCAATTTCGTTTATATCAAGCTACTGTCTATAAATCTTTAATAACCCACATTTCGAAGTTTCATTATAAAAATTTAATATAGCATAAATATAAATGTGTAAATTAAAAAAAAAAAAAAGTTTTCGGTCGGAGCAGGGATTGAACCCACGACCCTTTGCATGCAAGGCAGACATGCTAACCACTGCTCCACGTGGCAAACAAATGTATGTTTCTGTTAAATAATGTTATGTTTGCATGGGCTCGTGGGCGCTGCAAACTATGCTATATAAATGTAACTTATAACGATAATTATCTGCTGGTGACCATAACAGCTACGTAGCCCAGTGGATAGTGTGTTGGCTTACAAACTGTATGGTCCTCGGTTCGATTCTCCGTGCAGGCGAAAGGTAAAATTTAAAAAAATTATAAAAGTGAATAATTTCTTCAACATTATTTGTATTACAGAAAAAGGTGCCAAGAACTAAAAAATTTCGTGGAAGTGAAAATTACGAGTATGTTAGGGAATGAGCACAATCGTCTTTGGGAAAAATTCTTCCAAGCATATAATATTTTTGGGCTCAAAATGCTTCCAAACATATAATATGTTCACATAAAACAAACATATTAATGTTTCGGCAGTATCCAATAATATATGTGCTTCCTGCAAAATATGTTTGGAACATATGTTAAAGAAGCGATTTTTTTTGAGGGTGTAGTAGTCAGGGTATAATAACTTTGATCTACCTAAAAATGTGCCTACCAGAAATATTGATTTTAGATCCCATAAAATAAATATATACCGATCGAGTTAGAATCACCTCCTAAGTCCATCTAGCGCTTGGTTTCCGTCTGTCCGTCATGTATTTGGCGTTCGCAGGATTCCGGTCGCAATTATTAACCGATTTTGATGAAATTTGGTATGTGGCGGTTTTTTGGTACAGAGACGAACGCTATTGAATTCGGATCAAATTTAGATATAGCACCCATATATATGTATCGTCCGATTTCGATATTTGGGGTCACATTACGTTTATTTACTAACCGATCGGCGTCAAATTTGCCGCAAAAGTAATCCAATTGGCCACCCTTTAAGCGTTCCAAATGTCATCGAAATCGGTTCAGATTTAACACTCTGAAAACCTGGAAGATTGCTATATTAACACATTAAAGTCAACATCTCATAACTGGACACCTCCCAAATGTGGACAAAATTTAGGTGACCGTGGGGAGCCACCGTGGTGCAATGGTTAAAGGGTGATACGGTCAAAATTTGGTCAAGGGAAAACGCGTGTAAATCGGTGAAATCGTTTATTTAAAAAATCAAATTAAATTTCTTTTTCAAGTTCAATTAGTATAAAATTCAGGAAAAATATTCAGTTAGGCTTTCGCTTTTCCAAATCCGAATTGCCAGGCCTCACGCTTGACTCCTGCCATCAGATTTTGTACAGCCACCTTGTCCACCTTCTTCGCCGCAGAAAGCCAGTTTGCCTTGAACTGCTGCTCGTCCTTAGCAGTTTTTTGGTCTTCTTTAGGTTCCGCTTGACAATAGCCCAGTATTTCTCAATTGGGCGGAGCTCTGGCGTGTTGGGAGGGTTCTTGGTTCCCAACCACCTGCACGTTGTTGGCGGCGTACCACTCCATGGCCTTTACCGTAATGGCAAGATGCCAAATCCGGCCAAAAGAGTACGGAACAACCGTGTTTCTTCAGGAAAGGCAGCAGACGTTTATCCAAACACTATTTCACGTAAATTTCTTGGTTGACAGTCCCGCAAGCTATGAAAATGCTGCTTTTCAAGCCACAGGTACAGATGGCTTGCCAAACCAGATATTTCTTTGCGAACTTTGACAGTTTTATGTGCTTGAAAATATCTGCTACCTTTCCCCTTCCTTTTGCCGTATAAAACTCCTGTCCCGGAAGCTGCTTGTAGTCGGCTTTGACGTAGGTTTCGTCGTCCATTACCACGCAGTCAAACTTCGTCAGCATCGTCGTGTACAGGAGTCACTACCTTCTTGTAAGTCGATAGTCCGGCTCGTTTTTTGGCTCGATGCACGGTTGTAGACGATACACCCAGCTTATTTGCGGCATCTCGGAGAGAGAGGTTAGGGTTTCGCTTGAAACTACCGGCAACTCTCTTTGTCGTCTCAGCGGCTTCCGGTTTTCGATTTCCCCCCGATCCAGACTTCCTGGCTGTCGACAAACGTTCCCCAAACACTTTAATTACATTTGTAACGGTTGATTTGGCAACTTTTAGCGATTTTGCCAGCTTTGCGTGCGAGTAGCTCGGATTTTCGCGATGCGCGAGCAAAATTTTGATACGATGCTCTTCTTGCTTAGACGGCATTTTGACAACAGAAGAGTGAATTCCAAAATCAAAATAGGAGCAGCATTCAGGTAAATGCAAAATTTAAACAAATACGTCAAGTTTATATTGACCAAGTTTTGACCGTATCACCCTTTAGCATGCCCGCCTTGCATACACAAGGTAGTGGGTTCGATTCCTGCTTCGACCGAACACCAAAAAGTTTTTCAACGATGGATAATCCCACCTCAGTAATGCTAATGACATTTCTGAGGGTTTCAAAGGTTCTCTGAGTGGTTTCAGTGCAATTTGGAACGCCGTTCGGACTCGGTTATAAAAAGGAGGTCCCTTGTCATTGAGCTTAACATGGAATCGGGCAGCACTCAGTGATAAGAGAGAAGTTCACCAATGTGGTATCAAAATGGACTGAATAGTCTAATTGAGCCTGATACATCGGGCTGCCACCTAACCTAACCTAGGTGACCGTGGGGTTCCACCTTTCGGAGGTTTCACTGTATATGTATTACCCGATTTTGCCAAATTTGCCCATAAGTTCCTTATTTATCAACCGATCTGACTTCAAGTTGGCCAAATCTAGTTTTCTATAGCACTTACTATATGTGCAAAAAAATCGGTTCCAATCGGTTCAGATTTAGCTATAGCTCCCATATATATGTATCGCCCGATTTTCACAAATTTGGCCATAAATCCCTTATTTATCCGACCGATCCTACTCAAACTTGGCTTACTCTAATCTTCTAAACGACTGACTCTATCTGCAAAATATCATCCAAATCGGTTCAGATTTAGATATAGCTCCCATATATATGTAGCGACCGCTTTTGAAAAATTTGTCCCTTATAACCTTATTATAGCCACCACCATATAATGGTGACGGGGGTATTATAAGTTTGTCATTCCCTTTGTAACACATCGAAATATCGATTTCAGACTATATAAAGTATATATATTCTTGATCAGGGAGAAATTCTAAGGCGATATAAGCATGTCCATCTGTCTGTCTGTCTATTGTAATCACGCTACAGCCTTCAATAATGGCGCTATCGTCGTGAAATTTGGCACAGATTCTTCTTTTGTTTGCAGGCAGGTCAAGTTCTAAGATGGACCTCCCGATTTTGGGTCTTGGGCTTATAAAAACTGTAGTTTTTATCCAATTTGCCTGAATTTGGATATCTAGAGGTATTTTAGAACCATAAAAAAGTGTACTGAAAATGGTGCCTATCGGTCCATGTTTTGGTATAGCCCCCATATGGACCGATTTTGCTTCTTGGGCGTCTAGAAAGTGTATTTTCTATGCGATTTGCCTGAATTTGGAAATCTAGAGGTATTATAGGACCATAAAGAGGTGTGCCGAAAATGGGGTGTATCGGTCCATGTTTTGATATAGCCCCCATATAGACCGATCTCCCGATTTTACTTCTTGGGCTTCTAGAATCCGTAGTATTAATCCAATTTACCTGAAATTTGAAATATTTAAATACTAGGACCCTAAGGACGTGTGCCGAAAATGGTGAGTACCGGTCTATGTTTTGAAAATGGTGAGTATCGGTACAGTTTTTAATATTGAAAATATACTGGCATTTTAGGCCCATAACAAAGTGTATATGATTTAGTTTTATCGGTCCATTTGGTAAGGCCTTCATATAGACCGATTCACTTATTGAGAGTATAGAAGGCTCGCTGGTCTGCTTGGGAAAATATCTGTCATCAAACTCCCCTGAAATTTTCAAAGGAAACTATTATATTTGATTCATGGTGGTGGGTATTTAAGATTCGGCCCGGCCGAACTTACTACTGTATATATCTAGACCCCAAGAAGTAAAATCGGGAGATCGGTCTATATGGGGGCTAAAGCAAAACATGGACCGATACACATCATTTTCGACGCACCTATTTGTGGTCCTAAAACACCTGCATGCTCCAAAACGAACGCAGTGTTTTTTATTGGCAAAGTTGTATTTTTAAATATAAATACATTTGTGTTGTGGCAAATGGTACTATAACTTTGCCACGTTTGCCCGCCCCCACCTATTTTGTTTAGCCTGAAGAAAACAACTGTAACAACAAAAGAAAACTTCGTTGATTTAAAATTTCGTTTCCCACAAAAGAAAACGAATTTTTGCCTGTGTGGCTTAATAGGCAAAATACTTTGTGAGTTTCATTCAACTGACGGCAGCCCTTCATAATTTGCACACTACTCTCGTAAGCCGTAGCCAAAGCCATAGTTGTCACTTAAATCGGGTTTAGTAGAAGGCTAACAAAAACGACAGTACAAAAAAAAAAAAACAATGTTGGAAAAACTCACCTCAGGTTGTTTGAAACAAAAGTTTTCGGTTACCGTGCAGTAGACCCCGATGATGATACGTGGTATATATGGGTGCATACATGTATGTCCGTATTGGCTGTGTCTCAACTGGTCAAAATAAATCTACTGGTGATAATGTTTAAATTACCAACAACCAAAAACTAATAACAAAGTTGAGGTGACTTCTTTGCTGCTTGGCTGCATTCAGAAGATACAGTTATGGAAATGTATCTTTTTTTTTCAGGTCTGTTCAAATTCCGTTTTACAGCGGCTGCGGTAGATATCAAATATTTTTGTTTGACAAACATTCACGTTGGCAACGGAGAGTAGCAACACCGCAACACTGCATTGCTAAAGACGAAGCTACTCAAGTTCATGCCATTTTTGGATTTAAGATCAAATCACACAACAACGCACACACAACACAATTTAACCAACATTGAATTTGGTTTTTGGTATCTTCGTTTCGACTATCGTTTGGTTTGTTGGGTGGCATGGGCATTTGAATGCTTAGGAATTTCGAGAATGTTGAAGAGTATTTTGAATTGTTGGATTTGTTTGTTGATCGAGATCGGGAAATTAAGACCGATTACTTCCGTTTTCTTGTAGCTATCACAAATCACTGCAAAGAAATGAAAGAGAAAACAGAAAAAAAAAACGAAACGACAATTTAGACCAAGTAAATATTTGGATAATTTATTAATATATTATGGAATTATGGAATTTTTCCCAGTTGCCCAAATTCGTTGGATTTAAACGCCTGATCTAGTTCGCATATCTCCGATAACATAATTTTTTTTTTTTTTTTGGTTTTTATTAAAAATAAATACACCTTGACTTGTAGTATTGACACTTTTCGAGTGAAAAGGTGAATTTTCAATAGGCACACAAACAACAAATAAACAAGGGCGTTTGACAATAAAATGTGTACAAACATATAAAGTTACAGCCATTCTTTATTATTACAAGTATGAAAAGGCCACTGTGACACGGGTTTTTTTTTCTAGGCAAACAAAATTTACAAATACGAAAAAATCTAGAATATAAGAATATTTCTTACAAATATGTATTTATAAGGAATCAAAATAATTAAAAACAAGTATAAACGTCCGACCAGGCCGAATATTATGTATCGCCTACTATGCGTATTGGTTTCTAAATTGTACCTTAGCCCATATGGAATCTATGTTAGATACAAAGACAGAATAAATAGTTATACAAGCCTTTTAAGTTCTTGATCCGTTTATATACTGAAAAAAATATTTACGTGATATTAAAGATTATGCAACCTAAATTTAAGAATGCGAAATTTACAAAACATTAAGGACAAATTTCTTTAAGATAATGAAATTTTAATTAAAAAAAAGTTTATAATCTTTACTTAAAATTTTTTCCATTAAAGTTAGGACACACATTTTGTAAATTTGCGTACCTCTATTAAAGTCGCATCTTTAAAGTAAAGAAACACATTTTTGATTTAAAGAAATTGCCCTTAAATTAACTGAAATATTGAAACTTTAGATTTAAGATAAAAATTATCACAATGGACTGAATAGTCTAAGTGAGCCTGAATCTTAATCGGGCTGCCACTTTAAGATAAAAATGCTTCAAATATAGGCCAAGACTTATTTTGAGGATTTAGCATCTTTGGTTTAAAGTTTTTTTTTTGAATTAGGAAAACATTTGTATACCCTCCACCATAGGATGGGGGGTATATTAACTTTGTCAATCCGTTTGTAACACATCGAAATATTGCTCTAAGACCCCATAAAGTATATATATTCTGGGTCGTGGTGAAATTCTGAGTCGATCTAAGCATGTCCGTCAGTCCGCCCGTCTGTTGAAATCACGCTAACTTCCGAACGAAACAAGCTATCGACTTGAAACTTGGCACAAGTAGTTGTTATTGATGTAGGTCGGATGGTATTGCAAATGGGCCATATCGGTCCACTTTTACGTATAGCCCCCATATAAACGGACCCTCAGATTTGGCTTGCGGAGACTCTAACAGAAGCATATTTCATCCGATCCGGCTGAAATTTAGTACATGGTGTTGGTATATGATCTCTAACAACCATGCAAAAATTGATCAACATCGGTCCATAATTATATATAGCCCCCATATAAACCAATCCCTCGATTTTGCTTGCGGAGCCTCAAAGAGAAGCAAATTTCATCCGATCTTGATGAAATTTGGTACATGATGTTGGTATATGGTCTCTAATAAACATGCACTGAAAAAAATATTGTCGTAAGGTCAAAGATTTCATGTCTTTAAAATACGAATACAAATTTTGCTTAGCATAGAAGACGCATTTCTCTAAAATAAAGTTATTTTCCTTGTCCAAAAGTCGATAAACTTTTCAATGAAGTCGTATTGTCCTTATAATTAAGTGATTTGACTTAAAAATGGGTATCTTAACATGAAAGAAAAAATTTATAGGCTAAGATCAACTTGACGTTAATAATTCAGAAAAATTCTTTAAATTTAATGAAATTGTCATTAAATTTGTTGTCTTTTTGCATCTTGAATACAAAGCAAAAAATCGTTCAAATATAGGACATGTTTTTCAAAACTTTATTTTAAAGAAGTTTTTTACTTCAAACATAGCATAATTTCTACTGGAAGTCGAGTCCTAATTTGGAAAATAAAGTTGCCGTTAACTCGTTTTTAAAGGACTTTGATAGCATATGAAGAAAAAAAGCTAAGAAAGCGAAAAATTAAAATTTGCTTCCTAGAAGCAAGTACACAAAACCTAAATTTAAAAGAGAATTGTGTCTTAAAAGTATCCTTACTTGTATTCTCCGCTTCTTTGGCTCGGAATCAATACCAAATTTTTTAAAGTAAAGACAAAATCTTTGGAACCGAGTATGCTTTTTTTTCAGTGTGCAAAAATTGGCCCACACCGGTCTACGAGCCTCAAAGAGCAGCAAATTTCATCCGATTCGGCTGAAATTTGATACATGATGTTAGTATATGGTCTCTAACAACCACGTAAAAATTGGTCCAAACCGGTCCATAATTATATATAGCCCCCATATAAACCAATCCTCAGATTTGGCTTGCGGAGCCTCTAAGAGAAGCAAATTTCATCCGATCCCATTGAAATTTGGAACATGGTGTTAGTATATGGCCGCTAACAACCATACCAGAATTGGTCCATATCGGTTCACAATATTGGTTGCCACTCGTGCCAAAAATAATCTACAAATATTTGTTTCTATAGAAAATTTTGTCAAAAGTTTATTTCTATAGCAAATTTTGTTAAAATTTTAGTTCTATAGAAAATTTTGTCAAAAGTTTATTTCTATAGAAAATTTTGTCAAACTAAATTATATACGTATTTAATCGGTCTTCTTTGATATAATATATACCACGTATGGACTTACTTACAATTTAGAAGACGGTGTTATGTTAGGCGGTTTTAAGATACCTTGCCATCGGCAAGCGTTACCGCAACTCAAGTAATTCGATTGTGGATGGCAGTGTTTAGAAGAAGTTGCTACGCAATCCATGGTGGAGGGTACATAAGCTTCGGCCTGACCGAACTTACGGCCGTTTATACTTATTTATCCGTTATAATTTGGATTTTTAAACTGGCATTGGTTTGTACGTGAGTACCTTTATAAATAAACCGCGAAAAGAGTGTGAAAATGCCATCCTAATTTTAATTTTATTGATCCTAGATTTAAGGCCAGATAGGTGGCTAAAAAATTTCTTTATTTTAAAGAAGCCGCATCTTTGGCTCGGAATCAATACCAAAATCCTTAAGGGAAGGTCAAAATCTTTGGATCCAAGTAAACTTTTTTTTTTTGTTGAGTGTATAGAGGAGCCAATTTTCGCGTGCTAGTGAGACAAATTACCACCGGATCGGATGAAATTTACTCCTCCAAATTTGAAGTCGTGGGGACTAAGAGTGCGATCTAGACTTTGAATACAAATATGTGTTCACAGACAGACAGACATGGCTAGTTAGACTCAGGAGCCGGTCTTGAGCATTATTACCAAAGATACACTACAAAAAATTTTACTTGGTTCCAAACATTTTGACCTTCGCTTAAGGATATTGGTATTGATTTCGAGCCAAAGATGCGGCTTCTTTAACATCAATACATTTTTCAGCGACCTATTTGGCTATAAAACTACACTCAAAAAAAAAGTTTACTTGGATCCAAAGATTTTGACCTTCCTTTAAGGATTTAAAATAACGAATTTTTTTCGACCTATCTGGCTTTAAATCTAGAATCTGTAAAATTAAAATTAGGATACAGATCTCATTTATGGAATTGTCATTCTATTTTACCGGTATATTAATAAAGCTATTCACGTGCAAATAAATGCCAGTTTATCCAAATCCAAATTATGACGGATACTCCATATATATAAAAAATAAAAAAATATTTTCCTAATTCAAAAAAAAAAAAAAAACTTTAAACCAAAGATGCCAAATCCTCAAAATAAGTCGTAGCCTACATTTGAAGCGTTTTTATCTTAAATCTAAAGATTCAATGTTTCAGTTAATTTATGGACGATTTCTTTAAATCAAAAATGTGTTTCTTTACTTGAAGGAAAATTTGCCTTAATTTAATGACATGCAACTTTAACGAAGGGGCAAATTTTCAAATTGTGTGTCCTGAAATTTAATGAAAAAAATTTTTGAAGCAAAGATTATAAACTTTCTTTTAATTAAAATTTCATTATTTTAAAGAAATTTATCCTTAATATTTTATAAATTGCGCTTCCTAAAATGTAGGCTTTTTTTAGTGTAGGATCAATAAAATTAAAATTAGAATAGAGATTTCATTTATCGAATTTGCATTCTCTTTTCGCTGTATATTAATAAAGCTATTTACGTACAAACAAATGCCAGTTTAGAAATCCAAATTATAACAGATACTTCAAAGTTAATAGCGATTTCTTAATTCCATAAAAAAAAAACTAACCCAAAGATGCTAAATCCTCAAAATAATATTTAGCCTATATTTGGAGTGTTTTTATGTTAAATCTAATGATTCAATATTTCAGTTAATTTAGGGCCGATTGCCATAAATCAAAACTGTGTTTCTTTACTTTAAGGAAAATTTGACTTAGTTCAAAGACATACTTATACGGAGGGACGCAAATTCCTAAAAAATTTTTTTGAAATAAAGATTATAAACATTATTTCAATTAAAATTTCATTATTTTTAAGAAATTTTTTCTTAATATTTTGTAATTGTCGCATCCTAAAATTTGGGTTGCATAATATTTAGTATATTTAAATTTTTTTTCAGTAAATATTTTTTTTAGTGTACCATGTGTCTATCTCGTCTTCTTCTGCGTGGACCAATGAAAATTAGCCCCAAAACCTGAATGAAATACGACCCCAAAAACTTATATTAAAAACCACAACAACACCAAATTTTTAGTTTTTTGTGGGAATTGACTTCATTTTATGTTTGTGGACCATTTGTATTACGAAAATAAATCCCAATATTTCACATGAAAATAAGACCCAATTTTCTTTTGACAATTTTGCGTGGACGGTCTTTGGTCGAGGTTTAAAACTAACTCCTATGAACAAATTGGGCTAATGTGATTTCCAACATATTCATTCTGGGTAACACATATTTATTTTTTTTCATAAAATGCCATACATTTTTCATCAGTTCGGGTTAATTTACAACCGGCCTTTTAAGTCAAAAGAGAAGAATATCGGTCCTAATTTTCTTTTGGGGACGATTTTCATGTTTCAGTTACATTTTGTTGGGGTTCATTTTAATGGGTCTCACATGCATTACGAAGCGCCAGCCCTCATTTGTGTCCTGTTTCATGTGGGTTTTGAGGCTCGTCTTCCAGGTACCCATTTTCTAGCTTAAAATTTTTGGATATAAGTAGCCGTCCGTCCGACCATCCGTTAAACCCACCCAATTATGTCCTTCGTTTGAACCAACCAAAAACTTTAGGCTTTATGACAACTCATAAAGATTGCCTCCTACCAATCCGACACACTATTTTGCGAAGCTCTGAAACACTTAATTTTTTTTTTAATTACTATTTCCTAAGAAATGATCGTATATAGGACTGAAGGTAATTTTTTTATGTATGTTATTTATTAAAAATATTAGTTTAATACTCAGCTACACTATATTTATATCTCACAATTGTGAGTTTTTTTTTTTGTTACTTTGGATTTTCTTCTAAATACTATAATCTTATTCCATTTCTCTAGCTCATAAATAAATAATTCCAAGATTTAGTTTACATATGAGATATCTCATTTCATAATGACCACATCTTCTCAGACATCCAGGTGTTCAATTATATTCGATTTAATTGTTGTTCTTTTCAATTCTTCGTTTATGATAATAAAATATTCAATTTGTATATTACTTATACACTATCTTCGTTGTTGTTGTTATTGCTTGTTGTAGATGTTTTGTTGGTTTTTTTATTATTGTATTTTCAATTTACAATCTACTGTTTTGTGGCTCTAGTTGATCGTTTTGTTGTTGTTGGAAAGAAAACATTTTTTTCCGCTTCTCTAAAAATTTTTTTACGAGCCATACATAACAAATTTATTTATTATTTCAATTAGTAAACGAACGTGAGTTGAACTACATTTTATTGATTTTCAAATTGGGCAGATTCCATTCAGATAGTTGTAACACTGCGGGAAAATTAAAAAGGTGCAGTGTAATAAGCAGCTGTGGTCCAAAGCTTGGAATTAAACTGAAGATTGTAAACATTTCTGTAAAATATGCATAGTATTGTAAGCAACGAGATTGTTCGTGAGTTTCCAGAATTTTCATGGGCCACAACACACATGTGGGAAATGTTCTCTTATAAATTAATTCTGATAGATTCTATGTTTAGCTCAATGATAGAAGAAGACCCGTTTAAAATAGTAGAGATGTACGTGACACGAAATTGTCGTGACACAGACGTGAACCTCACGAATGAAGTACGTGAGCATAAGTCAAATAAGTATTCTGTTCGTGAGTAAAAACTACGCTTACGAAAATAATCAAGATACCAAACATAATCCCGCTCACGAATTGTATTATTGCAGATTTCAATCATGCTCTAGTTTTTCCATCACGTTCACCAGGTAAAATGATCAGACAAATTTAGGATTGATTGATAATATTTAATGACGACTACCACATGATTCTCGTGGGTGAATAGTTTTCAACTCTCCAGACTATCTACATTTAAGGATTTTGATATTGAGTCTGAAGAAGCGACTTTTTATACCCTGCGCCACACTGTGGAACAGGGTATTATAAGTTAGTGCATATGTTTGCAACACCCAAAAGGAGACGAGATAGACACATGGTGTCTTTGACAAAAATGCTTAGGGTGGGCTCCTGAGTCGATATAGCCATGTCCGCCTGTTCGTCTGTCCGTGAACTAGAGGTGTGCACGTGACACGAAATTTTCGTGACTCACGAAAATTATCGTGACTCACGCGTGAGCCGTGAGTCACGATGGAGTCAATCTCGTGAGCGTGCGTGAGCGTGATCAAGCTGAAAATTTTCGTGCGTGAGCGTGAGTCACGAAAAAAAATTATTCGTGAATGTGCGTGAGTAAAAATGTTTGATAATTACACTCACGAAAACAAAATCACGCTCACGATTTGAATCACGATAACTACTTTAATCACGCTCACGATTTAAATCACGCTCACGATTTTAATCACGCTCACGATTTGAATCACGCTCACGACTTGTATCACGCTCACGATTTGAATCACGCTCACGAGTTGAATCACGATCTCGATTTGAATCACGATCACGATGTCAATCGCATGGATTGTGTAATAGTTTTTTTTCATTTAAAATTAATTGATTAAAAAAGTAATGTTGAAGCGCTGGTTTTCGGTGCAAAACCGAGTATAGTGCCGTTCCTTAAACAATAAAACCTTTTATAAAATATTGCTTTGTTTTTTTTTTCTAACGAAAATGAGAAATATTGTCGAAAAAGTGTACCATAAAACATTTGTAGATTAAATAAAATTCGATTAACGAGTAAAGTAGAAAGTCGGGCCGGGCCGACTACATCATACCCCAAATCACCCCTACTGAATTAGTGAACATTGTTTGTAGGGTATCAATGATATAGGTTTGGGAAAACCACATCTCCAGATTTAATAATATTACTGGGTACATGGGAGTTTTATCATAATCTGAACAGAAATGTCTTATATTAACATAGGAGTATAGTTGATTCTGAACCTACAGAGTTATTTAGTATGCTACTAATATTGAATCCTTTATTAAAAAAACTGGAAATCGCTCAATTAGTGTGGGTAATAAATTCAAATTTCTGAAAATAGGGTAATAGATTTATGTAATAGCTACATACAAGTCTCAATACGATCGGCTAATACATGTTTATTTGAAATTTGAGCAACATAGGTTAATAAATAAGAGTATTATGGTCAAATTTGGGAAAATCGATCGATGCATTTATATGGGAGCTATATCCATATATTGGTTGATACCACAGAGGGCTGCCTTGTGCTAAATTAGAGTAAGATCGGGTATTAGATAAGGCTACTATGGTTAGAAATAAAGTTACAAGGGGTACATTTTTCAAAAACGGGCGAAAAATATATATAAGAGCTATATCTAAATATGACCCGATTTGGATTATATTTTGCAGGTTTTGTTGATATTACAGGAGATTACCTTGTGCTAACTTTGAGTAAGATCGGTTAATAAATGAGGCCACAATGGTCAACAATAAGGTTATAAGGGGCAAATTTTGAAAATTGGGCGCTACATATATATGGCAGCTATATCCAAATCTGCACCGATTTGGATGATATTTTGCACATAGAGTCAGTGGATTACATTGTGACAAATTTGACGCCGATCGGTTAGTAAATGAGCGTAATCTGACCCCATTTATCGAAATCGGGCGATACATATACATATATGGGAGCTATATCTAAATTCAATAGCGTTCGTCCTTGTGCCAATAAAGAGCCACATACCAAATTTAATCAAAATCGGTTAATAATTGCGACCGGAATCCTGCGAACAACAAATACATGGACGGACGGACACCAAGGGCTAGATCAACTCAGGTGGTGATTCTGAGTCGATCGGTATATATGTATTTTAATTTCCATTAAGTTAGCATAGAACAATATTTTAGTTCATTCGTACTAAGAAGTATTCAAACTTTCAATTAAGCCAACTGCCTAAACATTTGAGAATAACAATTCGAAAATTACCAAGAAGTATTTATTTTTGTCATTACAAATAAGTCATTATAACTCACCGCAATGTAATGCAACGTGTAATGACAGCTTTACTCCTGGTAATGCCAATTCTAATGAGATGTGGTTGCCTAGTTTTTGCTGGGTATATATATTATTTATCGTCAAATTAGCATTTCTACAGTCGTGAATGTGCGTAAATACTTCACAAAATTTTTCGTGCATTTGTAACAATTCTCTGTCGCGAGTGTGAGCGTCAAGAACAATTTTCGTGCGTGAGTTTTGGAAAATAAATTCCTTCGTGAGTGTGCGTGAGCGCCTTGAAATTTTTTCGTGCGTGAGTGTGCGTGAGCAAAAAATTTCTTTCGTGAGTGTGCGTGAGCGTGAATGCCTCGAATTTTTTTCGTGCGTGAGTGTGCGTGAGTAGAATTTTTCTATCGTGAGTGTGCGTGAGCGTGATTTGTTAAAATAAATTCATTCGTGAGTGTTCGTGAGCCTGAGCGGTTCGAAAATTTTTCGTGCGTGAGTGTGCGTGAGTAAGATTTTTCTGTCGTGAGTGTGCGTGAGCGTGAGTAAAATATTACTCACGTGCACACCTCTACCGTGAATACATTTTTGTAACCAAGGGATTAGGTAGTAATTTAAGCCCAATCCACTTCGAATTTGGCACAAGTATGTGTTCTGGGTCAAAATAGAACCCTATTGATTTTGGAAGGAATCGGGTCAGATTTAGATATAGCTCCCATATATATCTTTCGCCCATATGCTCTTATACGGCCCTAGAAGCCTGAGTATTACCCCAATTTGGTTGAAATTTTGCACTAGGAGTACAATTAGTAGTATAGTCACATGTGCAAAATTTTTTTGAAATCGGTTCAGATTTAGATATAGCTCCCATATATATCTTTCGCCCGATATGGACTAATACGGTCCCAGAAGCCAGAGTTTTACTCCAATTTGGTTGAAATTTTGCACAGGGAGTAGATTTAGCATTGTAGCCATGCGTGCCAAATTTGATTGAAATCGGTTCAGATTTGTATATAGCTCCCATATATAGCTTTCGCCCGATTTACACTCATATGACCATAGAGGCCAATTTTTTACTCCGATTTAGTTGAAATTTTGCACAGGGAGTAGAATTAGCATTGTAGCTATGCGTGCCAAATTTTGTTGAAATCGGTTCAGATTTAGTTATAGCTCCCATATATAGCTTTCGCCCGATTTACACTCATATGACCACAGAGGCCACTTTTTTGCTCCGATTTAGTTGAAATTTTGCACAGGGAGTAAAATTAGCATTGTAGCTATGCGTGCCAAATTTGGTTGAAATCGGTTCAGATTTAGGTATAGCTCCCATATATAGCTTTCGCCCGATTTACACTCATATGACCACAGAGGCCAATTTTTTGCTCCGATTTAGTTGAAATTCTGCACAGGGAGTAGAATTAGCATTGTAGCTATACGTGCCAAATTTGGTTGAAATCGGTTCAGATTTAGATATAGCTCCCATATATAGCTTTTGCCCGATTTACACTCATATGACCACAGAGACCATTTTTTAACTCCGATTTAGTTGAAATTTTGCACAGGGAGTAGAATTAGCATTGTAGCTATGCGTGCCAAATTTGGTTGAAATCGGTTGAGATTTAGATATAGCTCCCCTATATATGTTTTTCTGATTTCGACAAAAATGGTCAAAATACCAACATTTCCCTTGTAAAATCCCCACTGCTTAGTCGAAAAGCTGTAAAAATGACTCTAATTTTCCTAAACTTCTTTTACATACATATCGAGCGATAAATCATAAATAAACTTTTGCGAAGTTTCCTTAAGATTGCTTCAGATTTAAATGTTTCCCATATTTTTTTTTTTTTTACTAACATTGTGTTCCACCCTAGCGCATTAGCCGACTTAAATTTTGAGTCTATAGATTTTGTAGAAGTCAAATTCTGTCCATATCGAGTGATATTTAAGAATCAAATTCTGTCCATATCGAGTGATATTTAAATGTATGTATTTGGGACAAACCTTTATATATAGCACCCAACACATTTGACGGATGTGATATGGTATCGAAAATTTAGATCTGCAAAGTGGTGCAGGGTATAATATAGTCGGCCCCGCCCGACTTTAGACTTTCCTTACTTGTTTTAAAATAAATATATAATTGAGGAAGGCAATAAAGTTATAAGTAGGTCACAGAATATTCCACTTTTAATTTTAGGATATGCTTACATACAAAGCCACCGTGGTGCAATGGTTAGCATACCCGCCTTGCATACACAAGGTCGTGGGTTCGATTCCTGCTTCGACCATACACCAATAAGTTTTTCAGCGGTAGATTATCCCACCTCAGTAATACTGGTGACATTTCTGAGTGTTTCAAAGCTTCTCTAAGTGGTCTGACTGCAATGTGGAACGCCGTTCGGACTCCGCTATAAAAAGGAGGTCCCTTGTAATTGAGCTTAACATGGAATCGGGCAGTACTCAGTGATAAGAGAGAAGTTCACCAATGTGGTATCACAATGGACTGAATAGTCTAAATGAGCCTGATACATCGGGCTGCCACCTAACTTTCATTCAAAATAAAATTCAATATTTTTTTTTTTTAACTCAATTCAAATTTTAATTAGAAGTGGAGACAAAATTCAATTAAAAATTTAATTGACATAGTTATTTTTTTTTCTCAGTCGCAGCAGATAAATGTTCGTTTAAAATTCCAAGCTACAACAGACCCTTCAAAATAAAACATTTCATTGAGCAGAAAAACATTTAAATCATCGATGCAACGCACAAAAAAAAATTCTTTCCCATGAAAAGATATATCAGAAAACTGGAAGATTTATTTTAGTGGAAACAGTGTTTCTTCAATTTAAATAAATAGTGACTTAAATAAATAATCTTTAAGTTAACAGAGTATTGAATTTTTGCATTTAAAACAATATTTCAAACTTTAATTTCAAACAAAAAAAATACTTCAAATATAAGTTCGGATATATTTTGGTTTAAAGATTGTTTGAAATTAAAAAAGTCATATATCACTTTGAAATATGTGTTAAAATTTGGATTTTTAAACTGAAATTTATTTGTATGTAAATACCCTACGGGAAATGGATCAACCACAGAACCGGTACAGGACTAGTCCCTGGTGTGTATGGACCAGTCTCAATTCTGATCAAAACGTCATTGACGGGGTAAATTTACATTTTAGGACGCGTCTTGGACTCATCCCAAAGAACACGCCCTGGGACAATTTAGCAGGAGCACGCCATAGACAGGTCCTCAGGAACCAATCGCGGACAAACTCTTAGAAATCTGTTTCAATTTGGCCTCTTAATCGAACCCGAAATGAAAAAAAAAAACAAGTATATACGGCCGTAAGTTCGGCCAGGCCGAAGCTTATGTACCCTCCACCATGGATTGCGTAGAAGCTTCTTCTAAACACTGCCATCCACAATCGAATTACTTAAGTTGCGGTAACGCTTGCCGATGGCAAGGTATCTTAAAACCTCCTAACACCGCCTTCTAAATTGTATGTAAGTCCATACATGATATATATTAAATCAAAAAAGATCGATTAAATACGTATATAATTCAGTTTGACAAAATTTTCTATAGAAATAAAATTTTGGCAAAATTTTCTATAGAAATAAAATTTTGACAAAATTTTCTATAGAAATAAAATTTTAACAAAATTTTCTATAGAAATAAAATTTTCACAAAATTTTCTATAGAAATAAAATTTTCACAAAATTTTCTATAGAAATAAAATTTTGACAAAATTTTCTATAGAAATAAATTTTTGACAAAATTTTCTATAGAAATAAATGTTTGACAAAATTTTTTATAGAAATTAAATTGTAACAAAATTTTCTATAGAAATAAAATTTCAATAAAAATTTTCAATAGAAATAAAATTTTAACAAAATTTTCTATAGAAATAAAATTTTGACAAAATTTTGTATAGAAATAAAATTTTGGTAGATTTTGGCTCGAGTGGCAACCATGATTATGAACCGATATGGACCAATTTTGGTATGGTTGTTAGCGGCCATGTACTAACACCACGTATCAAATTTGAACCGGATCAGATGAATTTTGCTCCTCCAAGAGGTTCCGGAGGTCAAATCTGGGGATCGGTTTATATGGGGGATATATATAATTATGGACCGATATGACCCAATTTTTGCATGGTTGTTAGAGACCATATACTAACACCATGTGCCAAATTTAAGCCGGATCGGATGAAAATTGCTTCTCTTTGAGGATCCACAAACCAAATCTGGGAATCGGTTTATATGGGGGCTATATATAATTATGGACCGATGGGGTACAATTTTTGCATCGGTGTTAGAGGCCATATACCAACACCATGTACCAAATTTTAAACAGATCGGATGAAATATGCTTCTCTTATAGGCTCTGCAAGCCAAATTTGGGGGTCCGTTTATATGGGGGCTATATATAATTATGGACCGATATGGACCAATTTTTGCATGGTTGTTAGAGACCATATACTAACACCATGTGCCAAATTTAAGCCGGATCGGATGAAAATTGCTTCTCTTTGAGGATCCACAAACCAAATCTGGGAATCGGTTTATATGGGGGCTATATATAATTACGGACCGATGTGGACCAATTTTTGCATGGATGTTAGAGACCATATACCAATACCATGTACCAAATTTTAGCCAGATCGGATGAAATATGCTTCTCTTATAGGCTCTTCAAGCCAAATTAGGGGGTCCGTTTATATGGGGGCTTACGTAAAAGTGGACCGATATGGCCCATTTGCAATACCATCCGACCTACATCAATAACAACTACTTGTGCCAAGTTTCAAGTCGATAGCTTGTGTCGTTCGGAAGGTAGAGTGATTTCAACAGACGGACGGACGGACGGACGGACATGCTCAGATCGACTCAGAATTTAACCACGACCCAGAATATATATACTTTATGGGGTCTTAGAGCAATATTTCGATGTGTTACAAACGGAATGACAAAGTTAATATACCCCCCATCCTATGGTGGAGGGTATAAAAACTTTTGAAATATGTCGTTATTCAGATAATTTTATTTCAATAAATGTGAAAATGCTTGATATTAGATTAAGATTTTAATATCAAGCAAGTACGGAAATAAATAAATTACGACTATTTAAAAATTGCAACTAACTGGAGCACAGATACCAGTTCTGTGATAGGTCCGTCAGTGGCAATTTGCACCAATTTCCCGTAGGGTAGCAAAAAGAGAATGAAAATTCGATAAATTTAAACTAATTTTAATTTTATAAAGAATAGATTTAAATTTTTACCTCATCATCTTTGGCTCTGAATCAATACCAAAAAACTCAATGGAAGATCAAAATCTTTAGATCCAAGTAAACTTTTTTGTTGAGTGTGTGTGTGTGTACAATACATACAGACAGGTGATGAAAAAATTATATAATATAAAAAATTGGCAAACAGAAGCGGTCAAAATTTTCGTCATACACGCAAAGAAAAAAAACGTTTGGAAAACGTGTACCGAAAACGTTTTTCTTTTGTTAGAGTTTTCTGAATTGCTTCGAAAATTTTTAACTTTTATCACCAAAAAAATTCGTTTGTTACAAAATTTTTATTTTTTTCAATAAAAAAAGTTATATTTGAAACAACAACACAGTCCATTTCGTTTATATCAAACACTGTTCTTTTCTGACTTTAGTGCTTTAATAAGACACATTTTACAGTTCAAAATTTAATATAGTACAATGTAATGTTGAACATTTTTTCGGAATCTTTCGAACATATCTGGAATATATGTAAAAAAACGAACAAACAAAAAAACTTTGGTCAAAGCAGGGATCGAACCCACGACCCTTGGCATGCAAGTCGGACGTAGCAACCACTGCTCCACGGTGCCAAACTAAATGTTTGTTTCTGTTAAATAAACTTTGTTTATTCGGTTCGTGGGCGCCGCAAGCTATGCTATATAAATATAACTTATATGGATAATTATCTATTGATGATCATAACAGGTACATAGCTCAGTGGTTAGTGTGTTGGCTTACAAAGTGCTTGGTCCGCGGTTCAATTCTCCGTCCAGGCGAAAGGTAAAAAATTTTAAAAATTTATAAAATCGTATAATTTCTTCTACATTGTTGGTATTACAGGAAAAGGTGTTATGAACTAAAAAACCTCGTGGATGTGAGAAAGATGTGAGGGAAAATGCAATTATCAAGAAAACAATGATTTTTTTTTTGAGTTAGTCTTTATGAAATTATTTTTACATCCTGGAAAAGAATAAACGTTTATCACAAAAAGTATATACTTTTCTTCCAAATACACTTCCTTAAGGCGAAAAGCAAATGAGAAACGAAGTTTGTTTGTCTAAAATTTCGTTTGGGAGGAAAGAATTATTTTTTTGGGTGTATAAAGGCTAAGATTTATTTATGTTCACATACTTAAGTAAAGGATACATTAATGGATATGTTGAATTTAATTTACTTTGTTGCTAAAATAATGACAACATTTTTTTATGTTTTAAACTTAAAACAACAACTGTATACTAAATCTGCTTTATTGTAATTGTATTGTTTTTTTTTTTTTTTTTTTTTTGGTTTGTTAAAAAATAAGCACAAGGAATTTTTATCTAAGGAGAATTATATTATATTAAGATGTTTATTTTTCTATAGAACTAAAACACATTTTTGTGGTCACAAATATTATATAATTAATTTGTAATTCTTCTTTTTTTAATTTCTAGTTTTTAAAATATTTTTTATTACTTTTTAGGTTGGATGCATTTTGCCGAAGTCACACATTTTATTATCTTCAATGTAATTTTCGTATATCTTTGAAGTTTACGATTTATTTTCGATTCAAAACTCTTGCGCTTAGTTTCATTATTAGACGTATGTATTTTGGGCTTTCAATTCGTTTTTTTTTTTAATTTGTAATTTATGTTTATTCATTGTATTGTCGCTATCGGTGTTCTTATTTTATTTAGTATTTATTTTATTTAATTATCTTTTGCTCTCTCAAAATGAAAACAACAATAAATATCAGTTAGTTGGTAGTAGAAGAAAAACAAAAAAAAAAAACAAATTTTGTTTTAAACTCGTTCATTGCCGTAGAACGACTAAACAAACGCCTTTCTGTCTACCTGAAACAAAAAGCCAACACACATACACGCACATCTATACAAAATTCATACATGCAAACACAACGAAGACGAGAAGGAAGAAGAAGAAGACGACGGCGATCAAAAACCCAATATTCCACTAGGCAGAGGCACACTGGCTGGCATCATAGAGATAATACAGGGCCCCACACTTATACACCATCAACATTCCACGACGATGCGGCGACGATCGCATTTACAACCGATCTCCTACAAGACTTTATAAAGTGATCGCACACACACACACGTACACTCAGCCAAACATGCCATCAGCAAAAACATATCGCGCATTATAGTATCTGCCGAAAGTCACAAACACCTGTATACCACATCAAAACTTAAAGCATGCGAACGATCGATCGATCGATTGTTTCGTTATTTCATCTTCCACCATAAAGTCTGTTCGATCGGACTGTCTGAAAAATCTGAATAAAAAAAAAAATAGTCCATACTCTACGCTACACCTCTCTCGGGTCCGGGCTTTGCCTGGCATGGCATGGCTAACAAAGTAGCTGTCTGACAGAGCTCTTAACTCAAATCGGAGTAGACCGAACGACCACAAACAACAAAATCATTAAAAATTTAATCAAAATCTACATTCAAACAAACTCAAAGTTCATTGTGTACTGAGAACCCCTTAGCCTCATCAGAGAAAGAGCATGTGTGTGAGTGCGAGAGAGCATCTGGCTTGTGGTTATTCTCTTTAAGCTTTTGGCTGAATTTCCCACACAACCATTTTAACGCCACCGCCACCAACGATTACAACAAACATCCAGTGGTCGAGTACAAAACATTCTTACATAGCGGCGCCTAAGTTGCCGCAATAGACAGAGAACCTTAGCGCCGCTTACAACGAGAAGCCTACATGACCAACTATTCGAAAAGAATATTCAGTCAATTGTGACAAGAGAATAACATCACTTTCGATAGCTAATACCCAGTAGGGTATTCGAGGTAATATTTCTATAGAAGGTTAGGTGGCAGCCCGATGTATCAGGCTCACTTAGGCTATTCAGTCCGTTGTGATACCACAGTGGTGAACTTCTCTCTTATCACTGAGCGCTGTCCGATTCCATGTTAAGCTCAATGAAAAGGGACATCCTTTTTATAGTGAAACCACTTAGAGAAGCTTTGAAACACTCAGAAATGTCACCAGCATTACTGAGGTGGGATAAATCACCGCTGCAAAACTTTTTTGGTGTTCGGTCGAAGCAAGAATCGAACCTACGACTTTGAGTATGCAAGGCGGGCATGTTAACCATTGCACCACGATGGCTCCCGTGGAAGTTTTATTTCTATAGAAAGTTTCGTCAGAAAATGTTGCCGAATTGTTATTTCTATAGAAAATTTCGTTGAAATTTTATTTCTATACAAAATTTTATCAAACTTTTATTTCTATACAAAATTTTATCAAACTTTTATTTCTCTAAAAAATTTTGTCGAAATTTTATTTCTATAGAAAATTTCCCCTAAATGTTATTTCTATGGAATATTTCGGGGAAATTTTATCTCTTTGGGAAATTTTAGGAAATTTTTTCATAGAAATTTTCGACGAAATTTTTTTCTATAGAAAATTTCGACGAAATTTTGTTTCTATAGAAAATTTCGACGAAATTTTGTTTCTATAGAAAATTTCAGGGAAATTTTATTTCTATAGAAAATTTCAGCGAAATTTTATTTCTATGGAAAATTTCGTCAAAATTTTATTACTTTAGAATTTTTTTTTCGATATTTTGTATCTATAAAAAATTTCGTCGAAATTTTATTTCTACAGAAAATATAGTCGAAATGTTAATTCTATAGAAAATTTCGTCGAAATTTTATTTCAATAGAACATTTCCTCGAAATTTTGTTTCTATAGAAAATTTCGTCAAAAATTTATTTCAATAGAAAATGTCATCGACATTTTATTTCTATAAGAAATTTTGTCAAAAAAAAATTCGACAACATTTTCAATAGAAATGAAATTTCGACGAAATTTTCTATAGTTGTATTTCTATAGAAAATTTCGTCGCTATTTTATTTCCATAGAAAATTTCATCGAAATTCTATTTCTATAGAAAATTTCGTCACAATTTCATTTCTATAGAAAATTTTGGGAAAATTTTATTTCTGTAGAATATTTCCGGGAAATTTTATTGCTATAGAAAATTTAGGGGATTTTTTTATAAAAATTTTGCGACGAAAATTTTTCTAAAAATTTCGGGGAAATTTTATTTCTATGGGATATTGCGGGGAAATTTTTTCTATAGAAAATTTCGACGAATTTTTTTTAGAAAATGTCGACGAAATTTTTTTCCATAGAAAATTTCAGCGAAATTTTATTTCTATAGGAAATTTCAGTGAAATTTTATTTCTATAGGAAATTTCAGTGAAATTTTATTTCTATAGAAAATTTCGTCAAAATTTTATTACTTTAGAATTTTTTTTCGAAATTTTGTATCTATCGAAAATTTCGTCGAAATTTTATTTCTACAGAAAATATAGTCGAAATGTTAGTTCTATAGAAAATGTTGTCGAAATTTTATTTCAATAGAAAATTTCGTCAACATTTTATTTCTATAAAAAATTTCGTCAAAATTTTATTTCGAAATTTTATTTCTATAAGAAATTTTGTTAAAATATTATTTCTATAGAAAATTTCGTCGAAATTTTATTTCTATTGCAAATGTTGTCGAAATTTTATTTCTATTGCAAATGTCGGCGAATTTTTATTTCTATAGAATTATTATTTCATCGAAATTTTATTTCTATAGAAAATTTTGTCAAAATTTCATTTCTATCGAAAATTTCGGGGAAATTTTATTTCAATACAATATTTCCGGGAAATTTGATTGCTATAGAACTGTAGGGGATATTTTTATAGAAATTTTGCGACGAATTTTCTTATAGAAAATTTTAGCGATTTTTTTATTGAAAATTTCGTCAAAAATTTATTTCTATGGACATCTTTTCGAAATTTTATTTCAATAGAAACTTTAGTCGATTTTTTTTTTCAATAGAAAATTTCATAGAAATTTTATTTCTATGGAACATTTCATGGAAATTTCTATATTTCTTTTAAAAAAATATTTCTATAAAAATTGTTGTGAAAATTTTATTTCTATAAAAAAATTATCGAAATTGTATTTCTATAAAAAATGTCCACATTTTATTTCTATAGACAATTTTGTTGAATTTTTATTTCTATAGAAAATTTTTTCAAAAAAGGTGAACTCTCTCATAGAATTATTATGGTTGGAGAATTTTTCCTTTACTCTAATAAATTTCTGACTACGTTAGTTAAATGAACTAAAAAACGGGCGAAAAATTATACAAAAATTAAGTATAAAAATTTACTAAATTCGTATTTCTTACAAAATAGTTCATTATTTCTTTAAATTTGTAAATTTTACTACCATCATTTACGTCCATCATGAACTTCGTATGTTACTATAGACATTCTTGCATTTTTGAATTCCATTTTTTTCCTTCAAACTACAACATTTTCTTTAACAAGTGAAAAAAATTATTTATGTCTAAGAATTTTTTTTAATTTGTCGAAAAATATTTACTTATTTTTATGATATCGGCATGATGCCAGCGTTTTTAATACTGTTTAGTTACAATTTTCTAAAAATATTCAAAATGTTCTAAATTTAACCAAAAGTTTTCTTCTTGGTGGGTTTACTGTTTTTTTAGTGTAGAAAATTTCGTCAAAATTTAATTCTATTGAAAATTTCGTTAAAATTTAATTCTATAGAAAATTTCGTCAAAATTTTATTTCTATAGAAAATTTCGTCAAAATTTTATTTCAATAGAAAATGTCATCGAAATTTTATTTCTATAAGAAATTTTGTGAAAATTTTATTTCTATACAAAATTTCGTGAAAATTTTACATCCATAATTGAAATAATTACAACTTTGTATAGAAATATTCGTATTCACAAAACTACAACATAAACATTTTAATAATATGATGAAATATTAATATTCATATGTTCATTTCTCTTAAACACATAGCTAGATCTCTTATTTTCCCAACCATATGTCTCTTCAAACTGATGCTCAATATTTACTCAGTCCCAAAATTATCTTGTAAATATTTTGAGAAAATATCTCTTTATCATTAAGTCTGAGTATCTATTATGAGATAATAATGTCCACTCTATTCTCTTTCACTCATACTCACATCCAATTAATGAAAAGAGACAAAAGAATCTCAATACCTGTTGCTGATCGTCTCTTAGATACAATAGCTCTTTGGTGCTCTTGTGAATTTTTCTCATGTTATTATTACTCATATTTGCGTAATATTAAATAACTGGGCCTATTTTTTCTCATTCTCATTGCATTGATGGGCTATGAGTTGAGTCAAAGATCATTTCATTTCGATGATTCGTTACGATGGTGGGGTACTTTAATTATTAATAACAATAAGACACTTGCAAAACAATGTTGTTGAGAATCAAATGCAATTAAATGAGACTATTTCTATAGTCTTGCTTTATATTCTAGTGCATACCGACCGAATTGGAATAGATATCTTAGCTAGATTTGGTTTTGTCTTAATATGGTTTTCCATTAATTAGCATAACATTATTTATTTATAGATTGCATTGCATTTAGTTTTTGTAGCATTTTTATATTATTTGCATTTGTTCTCGTGAGTTAATAGGAATTTTAATTGGATTTTTATTTTGTAAATGAAAAAAAAAGGAAATATATAAAATAAATTGTTTATATTCTCAAAACTAGTTCCGTCGGCTAAATATTTGTTTATAAACTATTGAGGTGATGTAGAGTTTGATTATCGTTTTGAATACAAACATTACAACTACACTAAAAAATGTGAACCCACCAGGAAGGGAAATGCAGGTTAATTTTAAAAATTTTTTAACGAAACTATATGAAAATCTTGTGTCAAGAATAAGACACAAGATTTTTTTCAAAGAAACTTTAATAATTTGAAGAAAAAATTCTAACTACAAATTACAACTTTAAAGAAAATTTCATAATTTGAAAAAAAATTTAACTACAAATTACAAAAACGTGCACACAGAAAAATATCAAAACAATATGATTAAGTTGAAAAAATTTTTATTTAAAAAATTAATTGATACAATAAACTTTTTCATTAAACTCGAAAGACTAAGTCAGTTAGAAAAGGGGATGTCCATTTTTTTAATTTTTAATTAAAATGTATTTCAAACAATCAATATTTTAATCAAACTAAAAACGCAGTCGGTTAAGAAAGTAATTGAAAATAGTTACGTGTTTAATTAAAAAGTTTAACACCAACTAAATTTCAAATTGAATCAATTAAAAAGTGATTAGAAATTTTTTAATCAAGTATTTTTCATGCCCAATTAAAATTGTGATCGAAACTATCGTTTTTTTGATTGAAGACATTTCAATTAAACAATAAATTCGATCAATTATCTTCGTGATTGGCTCAGAAAAAAATTTGTGTGTATAACGCCATTCGAAAAATTTTAGTATATTCTGAACTAGTTGGAGGAAATTTGAATATAAACAAGTAAGGAAAGTCTAAAGTCGGGCGGGGCCGACTATATTATACCCTGCACCACTTTGTAGATCTAAATTTTCGATACCATATCACATCCGTCAAATGTGTTGGGTGCTATATATAAAGGTTTGTCCCAAATACATACATTTAAATATCACTCGATCTCGACAGAATTTGCAAGACTTCTACAAAATCTATAGACTCAAAATTTAAGTCGGCTAATGCACTAGGGGTGAACACAATGTTAGTAAAAAATAAATATGGGAAACATTTAAATCTGAAGCAATTTTAAGGAAACTTCGCAAAAGTTTATTTATGATTTATCGCTCGATATATATGTATTAGAAGTTTACGAAAATTAGAGTCATTTTTACAACTTTTCGACTACGCAGTGGCGATTTTACAAGGAAAATGTTGGTATTTTGGCCATTTTTGTGGAAATCAGAAAAACATATATATGGGAGCTTTATCTAAATCTGAACCGATTTCAACCAAATTTGGCACGCATAGCAACAATGCTAATTCTACTCCCTGTGCAAAATTTTAACTAAATCGGAGTTAAAAATTGGACTCTGTGGTCATACTAGTTTAAATTGGGCGAAAGATATATATCGGAGATGTATTTAAATCTGAACCGATTTCAACCAAATTTGGCACGCATAGCTACAATGTTAATTTTACTCCCTGTGCAAAATTTCAACTAAATCGGAGCAAAAAAATGGCCTCTGTGGTCAAATGAGTGTAAATCGGGCGATAGCTATATATGGGAGCTATATGTAAATCTGAACCGATTTCAATCAAATTTTGCACACTTAACTGCACTACTAATTATATTCCTAGTGCAAAATTTCAAAAAAATTGGACCTCAACTCTGGCTTCTGGGACCGTATTATTCCATATCGGGCGAAAGATATATATGGGAGCTATATCTAAATCTGAATCGATTTCAACCAAATTTGGCACACATAGCTATAATGCTAACCAAATTCGGCCAAAAATCTGGCTTCTGTGGCCATATAAGTCCATATCGGGCGAAAGATATATATGGGAGCTATATCTAAATCTGTACCGATTTCAATCAAATTTTGCACACTTGATTATACGACTAAGTGTTATGTTTGTACAAAATTTCAAGCAAATCGGTATAAAACTCTGGCTGCTGGGTCCATATTAGTGCATATCGGGCGAAAGATATATATGGGAGCTATATCTAAATCTGAACCGATTTCTTCCAAAATCAATAGGGTTCTATTCTGACCCAAATTAGGAACATGTGCCAAATTTGAAGGCGATTGGACTTAAATTGCGACCTAGACTTTGATCACAAAAATGTGTTCACAGACAGACGGATGGACGGACATGGTTATATCGACTCAGGGACCCACCCTGAGCATTATTGCCAAAGACACCATGTGTCTATCTCGTCTCCTTCTAGGTGTTACAAACATATGCACTAACTTATAATACCCTGTTCCACAGTGTGGCGCAGGGTATAAAAAAAATTGTATGCTTCTTTGAGTCTATTTTTTTCAGGTTTCTTTAAGATTCTCATAGTTGGGAAATTTTACCTAAAATAAATTTTAATTTGTTTTAGTACCCCCTTTTTGAATTTACATATTATCCACCCTCAAATTCAAGTAAATTAATTAAGAGATTTTTTATAAAATGTTTGTATTATGAATTCTTTAGGGCATTTATAAGGCTAGCAAATCATTTATCATCTGGGGCGTACTATCCTTTAGGTTAGGTTAGGTTAGGTTAGGTTATGTGGCAGCCCGATGTATCAGGCTCACTTAGACTATTCAGTCCATTGTGATACCACAGTGGTGAACTTCTCTCTTATCACTGAGTGCTGCCCGATTCCATGTTAAGCTCAATGACAAGGGACCTCCTTTTTATAGCCGAGTCCGAACGGCGTTCCACATTCCAGTGAAACCACTTAGAGAAGCTTTGAAACCCTCAGAAATGTCACCAGCATTACTGAGGTGGGATAATCCACCGCTGAAAAATTTTTTGGTGTTCGGTCGTAGCAGGAATCGAACCCACGACCTTGTGTATGCAAGGCGGGCATGCTAACCATTGCACCACGGTGGCTCCGTGGTGCAATGGAGCCTTTACACAGGATTCAACTACACTTTAAAAAACACACTAGGAAGGAAAACTTTGGATATTAAAAAAAATTTAGACGTAATTATTTAAGTATTTAATGAAATCTCATAGTTTGAGGAAAAAATGGATTTCAAAATTACAGCCATGAGCATTTTAAGGAGAAAGTCTTTAACTTTGTAAAATATAATATCTCGTTGAAAATGATCATTGAAGGTGTATCGAAATATCCCAGAAAACAAAAACAAAACAAACAAATTTTCAAGAATAAAATAATTAAGAACCACAACACCAGACTTTTCATTAGCTCATGACCTCAAGCCAAACAAAAACATAAAATTGTAAAAAAGCTTTTCAGTGCCATACGAAGTTCACTATAGTCGCATTTGTGGTAAAATTTACAATTTTTTCAGAAATTCTAAACTATTTTGTGGGATTGGAGGAAAATTAAATGGAAATTGGGGCTTCCAGAATTTAGGTTAGGTATAATACCAGCCAAATATTTTAGGCTCACTTAGAACATTCACCACAGGTTGTGAACACCTCTTTTATCAATGACTGGGGACCTCTTTCGTATATTCACATATTATGGGGACCTCTTTCGTATTTTCACATATTAGTTAAACCATTTAGAGAAGCTGGGATACACTCAGAAATCTCAGAGTGGGCATATACCACCACTGAAAAACTTTTTGATTTTCGGTTGAAATTGGAATTCAATCAACGACCCTAGGTATGTAAGGCGACAATGCTAACCATTGCACCACGATAGATTTAGAATCTAAGAAAGTAAAATTGTTATTTCAGTTTAAATTTTAGCATAAAAAACCCTCATGTGTCCAAAATTTCATTCCTCCGAAAACAAAAATTTCTCTTTCCGGTGCAGATTGATTTGAATGCGGTTTATATCTAAAATTGAGCCGATCAGAATAAAAATGTTCTTTTTGGATCCGGAAGTGGTGCAAAATTGACGCAGAAGCGATGAATTTAACATGGGCTTGTCATAGGACAGATGTCCACTATTTCAACAGCCGTTGCACTGAATTTGCATCACTTCTTAAGGTGTGATGCAAATCCGGTGTTTTGGATGTGAATTAAGAAATTTTGTGATATTTTGACAACTAAATAATTTTTAAAATTTTTTATGATATTTTAATGCATTATAACGCTTGTCTGGAACGTTCGATAACAAATATTAAAAAAAAATCTTATTTTTTCTAGAAAGGATTTAGCATTTTTTAGGCGAAATTTAAATAATTAGCACTATTTTATTAATTCTTAATCTGTTTTTAACCTACTTGAAACAATAAATATATAAAATTCCCATTAAAAATACGAAAAAAGCGAATTATAAAAAAAGTGACTCAAATGAACTTTCTGTGCAGTTAAAATACAGCACAACTTTGGGAGGACATTTTTTGAAGTGCTTTAAAAGTTGTGCCTTTAAAAGAACTTCCAAATATTTTTGTTGTGACATGGTAGATATATTTTTTATGAAAAATAGATTTTATTAAAAATCTAAAAAAAAACATTTTGTTGACAGAAGAAATTGTTAGATAATTCAGAGATGTTTTGTGTTGCATTTTGAAATTATACCAAAGTTACAGAACTATTATTAACAATAAATATTTTAAATTCCCATTAAAAATACGAAAAAAGCGAATTATAAAAAGTGACTCAAATGAATTTCCTGTGCAGTTAAAATACAGAACAACTTCGGGTGGACATTTTTGGAAGTGCTTTAAAAGTTGTGCCTTTTGAAGAACTTCCAAATATTTTTGTTGGGATATGGTAGTTATATTTTTTAAGAAAAATAGATTTTATTAAAAATCTAAAAAAAAAACATTTTGTTGACAGAAGAAATTGTTAGATAATTCAGAGATGTTTTATGTTGCGTTTTGAAATTATATCAAAGTTACAGAACTTTTATTAATTCATTTGTATTTAACACAACCACCCGACGCGCTTTCAACTGTTCATTGTGGTGTATAGTATTAACTGTCCTAGATAGTGATAAAGTAGATAAGAATGTTTTGCAATTTCAAGTTCAAAGTCAAATAAAATTCCAAAATTATTTTAATTATTCAATGAGTACATTGAAAATAATCATTAATCACAATTATTACAAAAATAATCAAAATATTATAATCAAGTATAAAATTAGTCATCACACTTACACATTCATTTGTTTTAGTAATTTATGTAAACTATAGTATAATTTTAGCATATTTCATCTTTCTTTTTTTTTCACAAAAAACAGTCACCAATGTAGAGGAAAATCTCCCCTTGTAAAATCAATAATGTTTGTTTTTTCTTTCTTCTTATTTTTAATTGAATACTTGCTACACCACTTTGTGAATTTTAAACGACTTTGCCGAACACAAAATGTCTCGCGGGAAACGGAAACTGAACCAATGCCAAGTTCATTGAAAGATGAATTGAAAAAACCCAAACTGTCTGACTGAAAACAAAATCCATGACTAAAGAGAATGTTCATGAAGAATGTAAAAACAAAAAACAAAAAAAGCACACACACTCAATGATTATAGGGATATGGATGGTGAAATTCACACTCACATAGGCATAATGACAAAACAAAAAGTTTCTTTTTCACCACTACCACAAGCAAGGCTTTAAGAAACACAAGAACTCTCATATAATAAACAGGGCTTGGAAGCATAGCTGGTTATAGTTCTATGTGTGTATGTGTGGGTTTGTGCATTCGTACATAATGATCGACCACCCGCGTGACTTAAAACGAATGAAGAACGAAGGCTAACTACATCACAATGACGACGACAACGCCAACGATTCATGGACTAAAAATTCCTCTTCATTTAGATACACTCTCCCTCTCTCACATACATTTTGTGCTTATTGATGCATACAAAGCCCAACGAATACCTAACAACACGTTGACGTCCACTAACAAGGTACAACAATAGCAACAATCGAATAACATCCAACAACAAACAGCCAGAACATAATCGAAAACAATGCAGATCCTTTTATAAACCCAATTGGATGAGTTGTTATCATTATTATTGGTGGTGGTGGGGATGCTGTTGTTGTTAGAGGTATTTAGTATTCAATGGTCCACAGTATTTGAGGAGCCATTATAGCAGTTCACGCTGAAACATCAAAAACGAAAACAAACAAAAAAAAAACATCATAATCGGAAGAAGACAAACAGGCATCATGGTCGTGCAGGACGACAACGATAGCCAAGAAATTTTAAACTTGAAAAATAATAAAAATGTTGAGCGAAACAGAAATGTTTTAGAAAAACATTTTATTGGTTAACAAGGGCAAAAGGAATCGACTTCGTTGATCATTATTAGCTTCATTTATTTGGTGTATGTAATTAAAAACGTAGAGAACAAATTTAGACAAATAAGCTTTAATTAATGGGAAATTCTTCACCTTCTGTTTTTGAAAGATGAATTTAAAGTATTGCATTTAAATTTATGTTTTTTGGATCTTTAGTTTCAAATGAAAGTTCTACGTTGATACGAGCTTGATATCTATTGCATTTAAACCAAATTTTTATTTATGCTTATGGTTGAGCAACCTCAGAAACTAAAGTTTAGTTTTACAAAAATTAGGAATCGAAAATTTTTTAAATAAATTTTTAATTGTTTTTAAAACTTTTTATTTAGCTAATTATATATAGAAAAAAAAAATCACTAAAAGTCATAAAGAAACATTCATTTAAATTTCAATTCTTTCCTCCCACACGAAATTTTAGACTAGAGGTGTGCACGTGAGTAATATTTTGCTCACGCACACTCACGACGGAGAAATCTTATTCACGCACACTCACGCACGATATTTTTTGGTAGGACTCACGCTCACGAAAAGAAAATTTGTACTCACGCACACGCACGCACGAAAATCTTTTAAATGTCGTGACTCACGAAAAATGTCGTGACTCACAAAAAACGTCGTTACTCACGAATAATTTTATGAAAGGTGTTTACAGACAGACGGACGGACGGACGGACATAGTTAGATCGACTCAGGGGCCGACTCAGAACATTATTTCCAAAGTCCATTCTCCTGGGTGTTGCAACAATATTCTTTAACTTATAATACCCTGTTCCACCGTGAATAATTGAATGGACTAATTAATTAATATCAGAAAAAAATGTTCGAACCAATTTCCAGATTTTAATTTTTTTTAGAATTTTGTATGGAAATGTTCATATGATAGTGCTAAAAATTTTATTTTCCTAGAGAAAATAAAATATATGCTCATTTGTATTTATAATGAGATATTTTTGATTTTTTATTTTCCTATAAAGGACATTTCCATATGTTCTTTATACCAATGTATTTCATATCCTTGTCTCGCCATCCGGTAGACAATTTAGACTCAAGTGAAATTATATCTCATAATTCTTAAGAAATCGACACTTTAATGCTTCCGGTTCAGTTACTTATTCATTGTGCTCTTCTCTTTTGTAATACCAAAGAGTCGCTTTCGTTTGTGATTTTTAGCCTTGATCCTTGTCGTCGCCAATCACATAGAGTTGTTTTTGTGTGTACTCAAATATCCTTCATTTGCTATTCCACCACACTCATCGGGTCTGTCATTTGGTTTTTGTGTGCCTGTCAGTGGAGAGAAGATGTCAAGTAATGCCGTCAACTTAAGTAGCCATGCGCTAATTTTCTACCACATTAGATCTACTCCTCCTTCTCCTCCTATTTCTAGAGTATTGGTCAAATTAGTTGGAAATCTGATGCGGAAAATTAGTAAGTCAAACAAAATATTTTGGGTCATATTGTCATGGGATGGGTGATGTGAAGTGGATCGACCACCACCACCACAAGTATTAGACATACGAAAATATTTAGTGGTATAATGATCGGTAAGGGGGAAAAAGGAATTCATTTAAATTGGGTCCATTGTCTTGGTTGATATCTTAAAATCACTTCAAATGACAGTTTGTCTTTTGTACTGGAATCTAGGGTTCTACTCAATCTGTCGATTTTGATGGCTTGAGGAGAATTCTCGTTTATGGTAAATAATTTTGTGCCGCCTGACTGAGTTTTCAATATTGATTTTTGTCTTATTTTCTGATTGGGATGTCTTCAAGCATGATGACACTAACATGGATGGAAGGCTAATTGTAGTTAGGATTTATTTTTTAGAAAGAAACATTTTTTCAGAATTTGTCAAAATTAATTTCAAACAATTTGAAAGATGATAGTTTAAAGGCAAAAAAAGTCTAAATAAAATATGGACGCTTGACTATCTTCTAATATAGATAACCATACAAGAACATACGAATTTGGATTTATAATATATATCCAGAAGGAGTTTTAAACTATTATAACTATTTCAATACAGGCCTTCTTTCTTTGACTTCTTTAATAGCATCCATTCCAATTGGATATAAATGCAAAAGTCACGATTTCTTTGTAAAAAGAATGTTTGAGGAATGTATCGCATCGAATGTGGTTTGAAACAAATAAAAAACTAAAAAAAACACACCTGTTAATATAAGCGCCAGGCATTCTTCGCCAGGGGCTTGAATTTACAACGACTCTAGAGGCAAGTTACATATTCTTAAAATATGCAAGAATGTGCAGGAACATACTTATGGCCAACATATATATATATGTATATACACAATCACGTTCTTATAATGAAAACCAACAGTGTGACAATTATCCAAAATTCGTTAAAATTTTTTCAATATGGAAAATTTTGTAAAAATATTATCTCTATAGAAAATTCTATCTCTATAGAAAATTTTGTGAAAATTTTATCTCTATAGACAATTTTTTCAAAATTTTATCTATATAGAAAATTTTGTAAAGTTTTTATCTCTATAGAAATTTTTTGACAAAATTCATCTCTATCGAAAATTTTGCCAAAATTTTATCTCTATAGAAAATTTTTGACACAATTTTATCTCTATAGAAAACTTTGGACACAATTTTATCTCTATAGAAAATTTTGTAAAAATTTTATCTCTATAGAAAATTTTGTCAAAATTTTATCTCTATAGACAATTTTTTTAAAATTTTATCTATACAGAAAATTTTGTAAAGTTCTTATCTCTATAGAAAATTTTGTCAAAATTTTATCTCTATAGAAAATTTTGTCAAAATTTTATCTCTATAGAAAATTTTGTCAAAATTTTATCTCTATAGAAAATTTTGTCAAAATTTTATCTCTATAGAAAATTTTGTCAAAATTTTATCTCTATAGAAAATCTTGTCAAAATTTTATCTCTATAGAAAATTTTGTCAAAATTTTATCTCTATAGAAAATTTTGTCAAAATTTTATCTCTATAAAAAAATTTGTCAAAATTTTATCTCTAAGAAAATTTTGTCAAAATTTTATCTCTACAGAAAATTTTGTCAAAATTTTATCTCTATAGAAAATTTTGTCAAAATTTTATCTCTATAGAAAATTTTTAACAAAATTTTATTTCTATAGAAAATTTTTGACAAAATTGTATCTCTATAGAAAATTTTTGAAAATTATCTCTATATAGAACATTTTGTCAAAATTTTATGTCTATAGAAAATTTTGTCAAAATTGTATGTCTATAGAAAATTTTGTCAAATTTTTATCTCTATAGAATTTTTTGTCAAAATTTTATCTCCATAGAAAATTTTGTCAAAATATTATCTCTATAGAAAATTTTATCAAAATTTTATCTCTAGAGAAAATTTTGTTAAAATTTTACCGCTATAGAAAATTTTGTCAAAATTTTATCTCTATCGAAAATTTTGTCAAAATTTTATCTCTACAGAAAATTTTGTCAAAATGTCATCTCTATAGAAAATTTTGTCAAAATTTTATCCCTATAGAAAATTTTTGACAAAATTTTACCTCTATAGAAAATTTTTGACAAAATTTTATCTCTATAGACAATTTTGTCAAAATTTTACCTCTATACAAAATTTTTGACAAAATTTTATCTCTATAGAAAATTTTTGACAAAATTTTATCTCTATAGAAAATGTTTAACAAAATTTTATTTCTATAGCAAATTTTGTTAAAATTTTATCTCTATAGAAAATTTTGTCAAAATTTTATCTCTATAGAAAAATTTGTCAAAATTGTATATAGAGATAAAATTTTGTCAAAATTGTATTTCCATAGAAAACTTTGCCAAAATTTTATTTCTATAGAAAAATTTGCCAAGATTTAATTTCTTTGAAAATTTTGTCAAAATTTTATTTCTGGAAAATTTTGCCAAAATTTTATTTCTATAGAAAAATTTGCCAAAATTTTATTTCCATAGAAAATTTTGTTAAAATTGAATTTCTATAGAAAATTTTGTCAAAATTTTATCTCCATCGCAAATTTCATCGAAATTTTATCTCTATGGAAAATTTCGCGGAAATTTGGTTTCTATAGTAAATTTCATTACAATTTTTTGGTAGTGGAATTTGATTCGTAGCACTGTAATCATTATTCACGAAACTAAGTGGTATGGTTATGTGTTGGTGTGTGAATGAGTTACCCAAACTTAATGTTCGAGTATATCTCTGAACAATTGCAGAAAAGACTTTGTGTCGTCGTTGCCGTTTGTTGATCGTTGTACCTCTGGCATAGCTAGGCCTACGTTGTTGCTATTATTGTAGGGAGGCAGTTGGTCTCTGATGTTTGTCTTTTTATTTTTGTTTTGCACGCTGGCAGTATTTTTTGCAGATGTGGTGGCGGTAGCTTTCTGTAAGACTTTTCGTCGTCAGTAATCTGGACCCGAGACGATGACTTCAGGTCGTTTAGTCTTCCAGCTTTATTTTGTGGTTTATTTATTTGCAGAAGTTTTGCATTGTAGATTTTTTTGTAGTGGTAGTTTTTTTGTGTTGGATTCTTGCTGTTGTTGGATAAGTTTTTGTTTACTTCTGTTGTTTTTGTTTTTATTTCTGTTTGCTTAAAGGCCATTAGCGCAAAAAGTAGGTGGAGTTGTAGATTCTCAAAAAAAAAAGAAAACAAAATAATAGCAACAATACAAATGCTAAGATCAACAATATCCACTATAACAATAGCAACAACAACAACCAAAACTAAACAAATAGTAGATTTTTTTTTGCCAGAGTCCTGAGATCTGTTCAATTATACATTCGTTTTGTATAAGAATGGATTTTTACTTTACAGAATCCCAGATCAGCCTTTAGGACGTCGCTTAGCACAGTGGAATACTTTTCGACTTTTTTTCGAACTTGTGTGTAGAGAAAAAATTTTGACAAAATTTTTTTATAGAGATAAAAGTTTGATAAAAATTTTTTTAGAGATAACATTTTGACAAAATTTTCTATAGAGATAAAATTTTGACAAAATTTTTTATAGAGATAAAATTTTGACAAAATTTTCTATAGAGATACAATTTTGATAAAATTTTCTCTAGAGATAACATTTTGACAAAATTTTCTATAGAGATAAAATTATGACAAAATTTTCTATAGAGATAAAATTTTGACAAAATTTTCTATAGAGATACAATTTTGATAAAATTTTCTCTAGAGATACAATTTTGACAAAATTTTTATAGAGATAAAATTTTGTCAAAAATTTTCTATAGAGGTACAATTTTGACAAAATTTTCTATAGAGATAAAATTTTGATAAAATTTTCTTTAGAAATAAAATTTTGACAAAATTTTCTATAGAGATAAAATTTTCTTTACAGATAAACTTCTGACAAAATTTTCTATAGAGATAAAATTTTGACAAAATTTTCTATAAAGATAACATTTTGATAAAATTTTCTTTAGAGATAAAATTTGGACAAAATTTTCTATAGAGATAAAATTTTGACAAAATTTTCTAAGAAATAAAATTTTGATAAAATTTTCTATAGAGATAAAATTTTGACAAATTTTTCTAAAGAGATAAAATTTTGATAAAATTTTCTTTAGACATAAAATTTTGACAAAATTTTCTATAGAGATAAAATGTTGACAAAATTTTCTATAAAGATAAAATTTTGACAAAATTTTCTATAGAGATAAAATTGTGAAAAAATTTACTATAGAAATAAAATTTTCTACAGAGATAAATTTTTGTCAAAAATTTTCTATAGAGATAAAATTGTGTCAAAAATTTTCTATAGATATAAAGTTTTGTCAAAAGTTTTCTATAGAGATACAATTTTGAAAAAATTTTCTATAGAGATACAATTTTGAAAAAATTTTCTATAGAGATAAAATGTTGACAAAATTTTCTATAGAGATAAAATTTTGATAAAATTTACTTTAGAGATAAAATTTTGACAAAATTCTCTATAGAGATAAAATTTTGACAAAATTTTCTATAGAGATAAAATTTTGACAAAATTTTCTATAGAGATAAAATTTTGACAAAATGTTCTATAGAGATAACAGTTTGATAAAATTTTCTTTAGAGATAAAATTTGGACAAAATTTTCTATAGAGATAAAATTTTGACAAAATTTTCTATAGAGATAAAATTTTCTTTAGAGATAAAATTTTGTCAAAAGTTTTCTATAGAGATACAATTTTGATAAAATTTTCTATAGAGATAAAATGTTGATAAAATTTTCTTTAGAGATAAAATTTTGACAAAATTTTCTATAGAGATAAAATTTTGACAAAATTTACTATAGAAATAAAATTTTCTACAGAGATAAAATTTTTACAAAATTTTCTATAGAGATAAAATTTTGACAAAATTTTCTATAGAGATAAAATTTTGACAAAATTTTTTATAGAGATAAAATTTTGACAAAATTTTCTATAGAGATACAATTTTGACAAAATTTTCAATAGAGATAAAATTTTGACAAAATTTTCTATAGAGATAAAATTTTGACAAAATTTTCTATAGAGATAAAATTTTGACAAAATTTTCTATAGAGATAAAATATTAACAAAATTTTCTATACAGATAAATTTCTTACAAAATTCGAATTTCAACGAAATTTTCAATGCATCTGTTGTAGTGAAATTTGATTGTAAAATTTCCGCTACAGTTCTGTGTCTTTCCTTACGTTTCCTTCGATTGTACAAGGCATTTTATTTGGCTTAAAGCCTGCAGCAAGTCATCCATCCTTGTAGCCAGTCAGATAGTTTAAGTGGCATAATTCTCTTTCCACCACTACATTCAAAGCCATGTACTCCTCTGGAATCTGTTTAGCATCGTTATGTCTTTTGTTTTTTCATCCAGTCCAATGTAGATTTTTAAAACAATTTTTCGCTGTTCCATGTATGTGAGTTGAATAGAGGGACTTTTTCGAATTTCTTTTTTTATGATTCGTTGAGGCGGTGAGGTATATTAAGAAGAAGTAATGCTGTTTTGTTTTTTTTATTTTTTGGTTTGGTCTCATGCTCTTTGAGATACATGTAATAGTAATTTCATGCATGCTACCCCTCCTTCTCCGTGTATATCCTGATTAGGCTGTTTTACTGCATTAGTTGATTTTTAATATCCCAAATGATTGATCGTCATTATGTCTGTACCTGTAGTTTGAGTTTTCGAAGTAGACATTTTGTCGTGCAATGGAATGGAATATGACTTAGACCAGTGGACGACACAAATATTGTGGCTTTTATGGTAAGCGAAGCCAGCAAAAACCGGGTAACCATATGTAATTTTTTTAATATTACGAATAATCAAAATTTCATAGCATTACAAAAGCTTTAAAAGTAATGCATTATTTTTAGCATTACCAGTAATTGGTCTTTATTACTTGTCACATTGGCAAAGTTGAAAAATAATGCATAACCAGCATAGAAAAAATATAAATAATATTTTTGCAATTACATTTTGAATTGAATTTGAAAATTTTTTCAATTAAAGGGTCAATTGATTCAATTAATTTTTTTATCAAAATAAAATTCAATCACAAAAATACTTGCAATTTTTTTATTGAATCAAATTATTTTGTGATTAAAACCAAAAAAAAAAAAAAAATTAAATTAATAAAGGTAGTTTAATATTGGAGCCGTTTTATTTTTTTTTTTAATTTAAAATAAGTAGGTAATCAAAATCTTATTTACGACACTCAAAAGAAGTTAACCTCAATCCAAATCGGTATCCTAATTTAAGTTGAATAGAGATTAGTTTTAAAGCTGGTAGGCTTCCCAAAAGTTGTATTTATTTTAAAGAAACTGTATCTCTGGAAGGGAATCAACACCGAAAGCCTTAAGGGAATGCCAAAATCGTTGGCTTCAAGTAATTTTTTTTTTTGTGTAGAGACAACGTGACAATTCTTCGAGAAAGAGGGCAAGTCGAACCCATGACCGTAGCAAATCATACATACTAACCATTACCCATACATCCATGTATATCTTTTGCCCGATTTGCACACATAGGTCCCTAGAGGCGAAAGTTTTTTTCCGATATACGCGAGACTTTGCACAGAGATTAGAATTCACATTTACATATAGCTCCCGTGTATATCTTTCGCCCAATTTAGATTCAGAGGACTGTGGGAGGCCAAAGTTTCATTCCCATTTACTTGAAATTTTGCACTGAGAGTAGAACTAACAATTTTTGCATTGTGTGTTAAAGTTAGTTAAAATATTTTACACAGAGAAATGATTTAAAATTATATTCAACTGTGACGAATTTGATCCGAATGGGTTCAGATTTAAATAAACCACCATATAACAGGTTGGCTGATATGTCCCCGGTCTGACACATAGATGGCGTCGCTAGTATTAAATGCATTTTATTTTTATATAGTACCAACCTTCAAGTGATTCGTGTCAAAATTTGATGTCTGTAAGTCAATTAGTTTGTGAGATAGAGCGTCTTTTGTGAAGCAACTTTTGTTATTGTGAAAAAAATTGGGAAAAAAGGAATTTCGTGTTTTGATAAAATACTGTTTTCTGAAGGGGAAAAATACGGTGGAAGCAAAAACTTGGCTTGATAATGAGTTTCCGGACTCTGCCCCAGGGAAATAAACAATAATTGATGGGTATGCAAAATTCAAGCATGTTGAAATGAGCACGGAGGACGGTGAACGCAGTGGACGCCCGAAAGAGGTGGTTACCGACGAAAACATCAAAAAAATCCACAAAATGATTTTGAATGACCGTAAAATGAAGTTGATCGGGATAGCAGAGGCCTTAAAGATATCAAAGGAACGTGTTGGTCATATCATTCATCTATATTTGTATATGCGGAAGCTCTGTGCAAAATGGGAGCGCGCGAGCTCACATTTGACCAAAAACAACAACGTTTTGATGATTCTGAGCGATGTTTGCAGCTGTTAACTCGTAATACGAAAATGTCCTACATTGTGGCCCTACGTCCCTACAAGACGCTAAATATTAAAAACACCCTACATATAGGGAATTTCCCCTACTTCTAGCAACACTGGCTGTGTTGATATTGCACCTACGGAGTTAGTATGCCACTAATATTGAGCCAATTATTAAAAAAGAGAAAATCGTTAAATTAGTGTGGCTAATAAATACAAATTTGTAAAATTCGAGCAATATTCTTACGTAAGAGCTACAAGTACGTATAAGTACGATCGGCTAGTACATCAAAATTTGAAATTTGAGTAACATTGGTTAATAAATAAGAGTACTATGGCCAAATTTGGGAAAATCGAGCGATGCATATATATGGAAGCTATATCTAAATCTGAACCAATTTGCATAATATTTTGCGGGTTTGATTAATACCACAAAAGGTTACCTTGTGCAATATTTGAGTAAGATCAGTTACGAAATGGGGCCTGTATGGTCAACCATAAGGTTATAAGGGCGAATTTTCCAAAATCGGACAATACATATATGGGAGCTATATCTAAATCTGAACCGATTTCGACGATTTTTTGCACATATAGTTAGTGCCATAGAAGACTATATTTAGCCAAATATGGGTAAGATCGGTTGATAAATAAGGGTTTATGGCCAAATTTAGAAAAATCGGGCGGTACATATATATGGGAGCTATAGCTAAATCTGAACCGATTTCGATGATTTGTTGCACATATAGTTAGTGCTATAGAGGATTATATTTAGCCAACTTTGAGTAAGGTCGGTTGATAAATAAAGGTTTTGTGGCCAAATTTGGGAAAATCGGGCGATACATATATATGAGAGCTATTTCTAAAAATGAACCGATTTGGATAAAACTTTTCAGACTTGAAGGGCGATGGAAAAGATTACCTTTTGGCAAATTTGGTGACGATCCGTTTGAAAAAACGCGCAAACTGACCCCATTTGTCGAAATCGGGCGATACATATATATGGGAGCTATATCTAAATTTGATCCGACTTCTTTCAAATTGAATAGCGTTCGTCCTTGTGCCAAAAAAACTCCCTGTACCAAATTTCATCAAAATCGGTTAATAATTGCGACCGGAATCCTGTGAACAACAAATACATGGACAGACGGACGGACGGACGGACGGACACCAAGCGCTAGATCGACTCAGGAGGTGATTCTGAGTCGATCGGTATATATTTTATGGGGTCTAAAATCAATATTTCTGGTAGGCACATTTTTTGGCCGATCAAACTTATTATACCCTTACCACTATGTGGTTTAGGGTATAAAAACCATTAACAGTGACTATTATATGGCGTTATTGGAGCGTTTGAAGGTCGAAATCGCGGAAAAATGGCCCCATATGAAGAAGGAAAAAGTGTCGTTGCACCAAGACAACGCACCGTGCCACAATTCATTAAGAACGATGGCAAAAATTCATGAATTGGGCTTCGAATTGCTTCCCCACCCACCGTATTCTCCAGACCTGGCCCCCAGCGACTTTTTCTTGTTCTCAGACCTCAAAAGGATGCTCGCAGGGAAAAAAGGATGCTCGCAGGCTGCAATGAAGAGGTGATCGCCGAAACTGAGGCCTATTTTGAGACAAAACCGAAGGAGTACTACCAAAATGGTATCAAAAAATTGGAAGGTCGTTATAATCGTTGTATCGCTCTTGAAGGGAACTATGTTGAATAATAAAAACGAATTTTGACAAAAAAATGTGTTTTTCTTTGTTAGACCGGGGACTTATCAGCCAACCTGTTATAAGACACAACGTCAACGATGATTTTCCCAGACATTCCACAGAACCGGTTAAGATTTAGGCCAGACTCCGGCTTGGGTAAATGTCTACGTAGGCGAGATCTAACCCATATACCTCAAGATTTAAAATTTCAGGTAAATACGGTTTCTAGACGCCCAAGAAGTAAAATCGGGAGATCGGTCTATATGGGGGCTATTCCAAAAGATGAACCAATATGAGCCATTTTCGGTACACCAATTTTTGGTACCCAAATACCTACAGATTTCAAATTTCAGGTAAATCAGATTGACAATACGGTTTCTAGAAGCCCAAGAAGTAAAAGCGGGAGATAGGTCTATATGGGGGCTATATCAAAAGATGGACCGATACGCCCCATTTTGGCCTCACCTATTTGAGGTCCTGTAGTAAATACAGTTTCTAGAAGCACAAGAAGTAGAAGTAGGGAGATCGGTCTATATGGGGGCTATACCAAAACATGGACCGATAAGCACCATTTTCGGTTCACCTTTTTATGGTCCTAAAATACATCTAGATTTCCAATTTCAGGCAAATCGGATACTAAATACAGTTTTTAGAAGCCCAAGAAGTAAAATTGGGAGATCGGTCTGTATGGGAACTATATCAAAACATGGACCGATAAGCACCATTTTCAGTACAACTTTTTATGGTTCTAAAATATCTCTAGATTTCCAATTTCAAGTAAATTGAATAAAACTACGGTTTTTATAAGCCCAAGACCCCAAATCGGGAGGTCGGTTTATATGGGGATTATAAAGGGTGATTTGTTAAGAGCTTGATAACTTTTTTTTTTAAAAAAAACGCATAAAATTTGCAAAATCTCATCGGTTCTTTATTTGAAACGTTAGATTGGTCCATGACATTTACTTTTTGAAGATAATTTCATTTAAATGTTGACCGCGGCTGCGTCTTAGGTGGTCCATTCGGAAAGTCCAATTTTGGGCAACTTTTTCGAGCATTTCGGCCGGAATAGCCCGAATTTCTTCGGAAATGTTGTCTTCCAAAGCTGGAATAGTTGCTGGCTTATTTCTGTAGACTTTAGACTTGACGTAGCCCCACAAAAAATAGTCTAAAGGCGTCAAATCGCATGATCTTGGTGGCCAACTTACCGGTCCATTTCTTGAGATGAATTGTTCTCCGAAGTTTTCCCTCAAAATGGCCATAGAATCGCGAGCTGTGTGGCATGTAGCGCCATCTTGTTGAAACCACATGTCAACCAAGTTCAGTTCTTCCATTTTTGGCAACAAAAAGTTTGTTAGCATCGAACGATAGCGATCGCCATTCACCGTAACGTTGCGTCCAACAGCATCTTTGAAAAAATACGGTCCAATGATTCCACCAGCGTACAAACCACACCAAACAGTGCATTTTTCGGGATGCATGGGCAGTTCTTGAACGGCTTCTGGTTGCTCTTCACTCCAAATGCGGCAATTTTGCTTATTTACGTAGCCATTCAACCAGAAATGAGCCTCATTGCTGAACAAAATTTGTCGATAAAAAAGCGGATTTTCTGCCAACTTTTCTAGGGCCCATTCACTGAAAATTCGACGTTGTGGCAGATCGTTCGGCTTCAGTTCTTGCACGAGCTGTATTTTATACGGTTTTACACCAAGATCTTTGCGTAAAATCTTCCATGTGGTCGAATAACACAAACCCAATTGCTGCGAACGGCGACGAATCGACATTTCACGGTCTTCAGCAACACTCTCAGAAACAGACGCAATATTCTCTTCTGTACGCACTGTACGCATTCGTGTGGTTGGTTTAATGTCCAATAAAGTAAACTGAGTGCGAAACTTGGTCACAATCGCATTAATTGTTTGCTCACTTGGTCGATTATGTAGACCATAAATCGGACGTAAAGCGCGAAACACATTTCGAACCGAACACTGATTTTGGTAATAAAATTCAATGATTTGCAAGCGTTGCTCGTTAGTAAGTCTATTCATGATGAAATGTCAAAGCATACTGAGCATCTTTCTCTTTGACACCATGTCTGAAATCCCACGTGATCTGTCAAATACTAATGCATGAAAATCCTAACCTCAAAAGAATCACCCTTTATATAATTATGGACCGATGTGGACCAATTTTTGCATGGTTGTTAGAGACCATATACTGACACCATGTACCAAATTTCAGCCGGATCGGATGAAATTTGCTTCTCTTAGAGGCTCCGCAAGCCAAATGGGGGGATCGGTTTATATGGGGGCTATATATAATTATGGACCGATGTGAACCAATTTGTGTATGGTTGTTAGAGACCATATACTAACACCATGTACCCAATTTCAGTCGGATCGGATGAAATTTGCTTCTCTTAGAGACCTGGCAAGCCAAATTTGGGGGTCCGTTTATATGGGGGCTATACGAAAAAGTGGACCGATATGGCCCATTTGCAATACCATCCGACCTACATCAATAACAACTACTTGTGCCAAGTTTCAAGTCGATAGCTTGTTTCGTTCGGAAGTTAGCGTGATTTCAACAGACGGACGGACGGACATGCTCAGATCGACTCAGAATTTCACCACGACCCAGAATATATATACTTTATGGGGTCTTAGATCAATATTTCGATGTGTTACAAACGGAATGACAAAGTTAATATACCCCCCATCCTATGGTGGAGGGTATAAAAATATTTTAAAATATATGAATAAAATATGAATACGATCAATTTAAATTAATTTGAGATGATAGACTTTGTATTTATTATAGTTGAAGAAGTTTAAGAAATAATAAATTAATTAATTGATAGTCATAAATTTTTATAAATTTTAGTTAACTGAAAATATTTTAAACTAAACTGAACTAAAATAAATTAATTAAAATTATTTGAATTTAAATTAATTAATAAATGACATTGATAAAATAATGACATAACACCTTGGTAATGCTGTTTGTTAGGCTGTATTGAAGTAAAAGCGATTTATAAATTTTTAACAGCAAATGTTTAAATGTGCCTCTAAATTTTCATAAAAAGATTTCTTTTTCATTTTATATAAAATAAATCCCCTTATGAATCACTGAAATAGATTAAAGGGAGCTGAAACGAAACGCCCTTTTTGATGAAATGGTTTTTATTTCCTCTCTGTTTTATATTTGTTTCAAGTAAGGTTGCAGCAACATCTCTTTGTAATGGGAATGCATTCCTAAAAGACCATCCCACAAAAATTCATTGTTTTTTTTTTGACTCAAAACCACATAGAATTCAATTTACGAAAAAGATCAAAAAAAAAAGCACAAAGACATACAAACATTCCAGATCTGAATAAGAATCTTCCAAAATACTTGAAAACGTAAAACTGAAACAGATATATACAGAAAGATCTTATGGGTCTGAAGAGCAAGTAGAAGAGCCAAAAGAACCACTCCTCACCATGGATCCACTACAATGATCATTCATTGTTGGAGAGAAAAAACGAAGACAAACCCAAACAACAAAAACATCACACAACAAACTAAAGTAACAAAAAAACACACACACACACAAAGATGTTGAAGGGCAATTAACATACAAAAGGATCAGAGGTGGTATCAACCGTAGCGGCAGAATCTCCACCACCACCAGCGTTGCAGTATCATCTTGATCCATGTGAATTATGGAGCTCCTCCTGCACCACACAGATCTCACCGAACAGCCAATAAGCGTCAGCGGTTAAATCATTGCATGAATACCATGATGATGATGATGCTGCTGCTGATCTTTATCATCTGCATTATGATCATATTCACCTTCATCATGATGATGATGATGAGCCCAAAATAAAACACAAAATGTCCAAACAATACTCGAAGAGGAATTCAAAAGACAAGAATACCTCATCCAAAATTGCTGTATCATTTCGATTGTACCACAGAGACTATTTGGCGTTCGATTTGATCTTCCTGTGCATGAAAGATTTTGCTTTCATTCAGCATTTTGTTTTTTTTTTTTTTTTTTTGGGTTGAGTTGTTTTCTTATGCTTCATCTTTGATTTCTCCTTTGAATTGAGTGTAATTTGGTCAGAAAGAATGGAGGGAGGGTGATTTTTTTTTTTTGCCTGTTGGAGAAAGAGTGACAGAGAAAGATTTTTTTGTATATTCTATCATAAAATGAGAGGTATACTAAATTGATCATTCAATGAAGAACATTTGAAAAAATTCAATATATAGATACACTGGAAAAAAAGCATGTTCGTTTCTAAAGACTTTGCCATTTAACTAATGATTTTGGTATTGCTTCCGAGCGAAAGAAGCGGCGAATTGAAGTAAGGATACATTTAAGACACAATTCTCTTTTAAATTTGAGTTTTGCGTACTTGATTGTAGGAAACAAATTTTAATTAATCGCTTTTTCAGTTTTTTTCTCCATGTGCTATCAAAGTTCTTTAAACATGTGTTAACGACAACTTATATTTCAAAATTCCAATCGTCTGTACGAATTATGCTATATTTCAAGTAAAAACGTCTTTAAAATAAAGTGTATAGGCCGATAGCCTCTAGTGTCCATATAAATAAGTTTATTATAATTTGTAATTATAATAAATTAAGTAAAAATAAATAAATAAATAAGTTGTTAAGAAACATCACCAAATTCATTTTAAAAAAGACGATTTCATAAATTTTGAAAATTTTTGTAGAAGTATTAAAGCCAAGTTAGTAACACGAATTTTTCTTCCATGTTAGGATACCCAATTTTAAGTTGAATCTTTTAAGTATAACGACAAAATGACTTCATTGAAAAAATGATCGACTTTTAGACAAGGAAAAATTTTTATATCATAGAAATACGTTTTCTAGGCTTAGCTTAGCGAAATTCGCATTCGTATTTTAAGGTTTTGAAATCTTTAGCCTAACGACAATATTTTTTCAGTGTATGTTTGTCCGTCTGTAGGTCTATGTATTTTAATTCGGAAAAAAATCTGCCAGTTTTTATATCGTAAACCACTATACATAGTGGTTGGAAGGGAGCAAACATTTTTTGACCATCATGAAAATGGATTTAACAGAAATATTGCCCTGGAGTGTCCCTGGTCCCTGGAGCGACCCGTGCTGCCACCTAAGCTATATCTTATATAGAGTATCCACCGTAAAGATCTACAATATTAAATTAAAACAAGTATATACGGCCGTAAGTTCGGCCAGGCCGAAGCTTATGTACCCTCCATCATGGATTGCGTAGAAACTTTTTCTAAACACTGCCATCCACAATCGAATTACTTAAGTTGCGGTAACGCTTGCCGATGGCAAGGTATCTTAAAGCCTCCTAACACCATCTTCTAAATTGTATGTAAGTCCATACGTGGTATATATTAAATCAAAAAAGATCGATCCAATACGTATATAATTCAGTTTGACAAAGTAGACATAAAATTTTGACAACATTTTCTACAGAAATAAAATTTTAACAAAATTTTCTATAGAAATAAAAATTTTGACAAAATTTTCTATAGAAAGAAAATTTTGATAAAAATTTCTACAGAAATAAAATTTTAACAAAATTTTCTATAGAAATAGACTTTTGACAAAATATTCTATAGAAATAAAATCTTGGTAGATTATTTTTGGCTCGAGTGGCAACCATGATTATGAACCGAATAAAATTTGAACAAAATTTTCTATAGAAATAAAATTTTGACAATGATGAAAATTTTATTGTGAACCGAATAAAATTTTAACAAAATTTGCTCTAGAAATAAAATTTTGACAAAATTTTCTATAGAAATAAAATTTTGACAAAATTTTCTATATAAATAAAATTTTGGTAGATTAATTTTGGCTCTAGTGGCAACCATGGTTATGAACCGATATGGACCAATTTTTGAGTGATTGGACCAATTGTTGTATGGTTGTTAGCGACCATATACTAACACCACGTTCCTAATTTGAACCGGATCGGATGAATTTTGCTCCTCCAAGTGGCTCCGGAGGTCAAATCTGGAGAACGTTTTATATGGGGGCTATATATAATTATGGACCGATATGGACCAATTCTGGCACGGTTGTTAAAGATCGTATACTAACACCATGTTCAAAATTACAACTGGATTGGGTGAAATTTGCTTCTCTTGGAGACTTCGCAAGCCAAATCTGGGGATCGGCTTATATGGGGGCTATATATAATTATGGACCGATGTGGACCAATTTTTGCATGGTTGTTAGAGACCATATACCAACACCACATACCAAATTTCAGCCGGATCGGATGAAATATGCTTCAGTTAGAGGCTCCACAAGCCAAATCTGGGGATCGGTTTATATGGGGTCCATATATAATTATGGACCGATGTGGACCAATTTTTGCATGGTTATTAGAGACCATATACCAACATCATGTACCAAATTTCAGCCGGATCGGATGAAATTTGCTTCTCTTTGAGGCTCCGCAAGCCAAATCTGGGGATCGGTTTATATGGGGGCTATATATAATTATGGACCGATGTGCACCAATTTTTGCATGATTGTTAGAGACCATCTACCAACACCATGTACCAAATTTCAGTCGGATCGGATGAAATATGCTTCTCTAAGAGGCTCCACAAGCCAAATCTGGGGATCGGTTTATATGGGGGCTATATATAATTATGGACCGATGTGGACCAATTTTTGCACGATTGTTAGAGACCATCTACCAACACCATGTACCAAATTTCAGCCGGATCGGATGAAATATGCTTCTCTTAGAGGCTCCACAAGCCAAATCTGGGGATCGATTTATATGGGGGCTATATATAATTATGGACCGATGTGGACCAATTTTTGCATGATTGTTAGAGACCATATACCAACACCATGTACCAAATTTCAGCTGGATCGGATGAAATATGCTTCTCTTAGAGGCTCCACAAGCCAAATCTGGGGATCGGTTTATATGGGGGCTATATATAATTATGGACCGATGTGGACCAATTTTTGTATGGTTGTTAGAGACCATATACCAACACCACATACCAAATTTCAGCCGGATCGGATGAAATATGCTTCAGTTAGAGGCTCCACAAGCCAAATCTGGGGATCGGTTTATATGGGGTCCATATATAATTATGGACCGATGTGGTCTAATTTTTGCACGGTTGTTAGAGACCATATACTAACACCATGTACCAAATTTCAGCCGGATCTGATGAAATATGCTTCCCGTAGAGGCTCCGCAAGCCAAATTTGGGGGTCCGTTTATATGGGGGCTATACGTAAAAGTGGACCGATATGGCCCATTTTCAATACCGTCCGACCTACATCGATAACAACTACTTGTGCCAAGTTTCAAGTCGATAGCTTGTTTCGTTCGGAAGTTAGCGTGATTTCAACAGACGGACGGACGGACGGACGGACGGACGGACGGACATGCTTAGATCGACTCAGAATTTCACCACGACCCAGAATATATATACTTTATGGGGTCTTAGAGCAATATTTCGATGTGTTACAAACGGAATGACAAAGTTAATATACCCCCATCCTATGATGGAGGGTATAAAAAGATCGATCCAATACGTATATAATTCAGTTTGACAAAGTAGACATAAAATTTTGACAACATTTTCTACAGAAATAAAATTTTAACAAAATTTTCTATAGAAATAAAAATTTTGACAAAATTTTCTATAGAAAGAAAATTTTGATAAAAATTTCTACAGAAATAAAATTTTAACAAAATTTTCTATAGAAATAGACTTTTGACAAAATATTCTATAGAAATAAAATCTTGGTAGATTATTTTTGGCTCGAGTGGCAACCATGATTATGAACCGAATAAAATTTGAACAAAATTTTCTATAGAAATAAAATTTTGACAATGATGAAAATTTTATTGTGAACCGAATAAAATTTTAACAAAATTTTCTCTAGAAATAAAATTTTGACAAAATTTTCTATAGAAATAAAATTTTGACAAAATTTTCTATATAAATAAAATTTTGGTAGATTAATTTTGGCTCTAGTGGCAACCATGGTTATGAACCGATATGGACCAATTTTTGAGTGATTGGACCAATTGTTGTATGGTTGTTAGCGACCATATACTAACACCACGTTCCTAATTTGAACCGGATCGGATGAATTTTGCTCCTCCAAGTGGCTCCGGAGGTCAAATCTAGAGAACGTTTTATATGGGGGCTATATATAATTATGGACCGATATGGACCAATTCTGGCACGGTTGTTAAAGATCGTATACTAACACCATGTTCAAAATTACAACTGGATTGGGTGAAATTTGCTTCTCTTGGAGACTTCGCAAGCCAAATCTGGGGATCGGCTTATATGGGGGCTATATATAATTATGAACCGATGTGGACCAATTTTTGCATGGTTATTAGAGACCATATACCAACATCATGTACCAAATTTCAGCCGGATCGGATGAAATTTGCTTCTCTTTGAGGCTCCGCAAGCCAAATCTGGGGATCGGTTTATATGGGGGCTATATATAATTATGGACCGATGTGCACCAATTTTTGCATGATTGTTAGAGACCATCTACCAACACCATGTACCAAATTTCAGCCGGATCGGATGAAATATGCTTCTCTAAGAGGCTCCACAAGCCAAATCTGGGGATCGGTTTATATGGGGGCTATATATAATTATGGACCGATGTGGACCAATTTTTGCACGATTGTTAGAGACCATCTACCAACACCATGTACCAAATTTCAGCCGGATCGGATGAAATATGCTTCTCTTAGAGGCTCCACAAGCCAAATCTGGGGATCGATTTATATGGGGGCTATATATAATTATGGACCGATGTGGACCAATTTTTGCATGATTGTTAGAGACCATATACCAACACCATGTACCAAATTTCAGCTGGATCGGATGAAATATGCTTCTCTTAGAGGCTCCACAAGCCAAATCTGGGGATCGGTTTATATGGGGGATATATATAATTATGGACCGATGTGGACCAATTTTTGCATGGTTGTTAGAGACCATATACCAACACCACATACCAAATTTCAGCCGGATCGGATGAAATATGCTTCAGTTAGAGGCTCCACAAGCCAAATCTGAGGGTCCCTTTATATGGGGGCTATACGTAAAAGTGGACCGATATGGCCCATTTTCAATACCGTCCGACCTACATCGATAACAACTACTTGTGCCAAGTTTCAAGTCGATAGCTTGTTTCGTTCGGAAGTTAGCGTGATTTCAACAGACGGACGGACGGACGGACGGACGGACGGACGGACATGCTTAGATCGACTCAGAATTTCACCACGACCCAGAATATATATACTTTATGGGGTCTTAGAGCAATATTTCGATGTGTTACAAACGGAATGACAAAGTTAATATACCCCCATCCTATGATGGAGGGTATAAAAAACAAAAAAAAAAACTCGGATCAAATTTTAACAATTTTACGGCCGTAAGTTCGTCCAGGCCGAATCTTATGTACCCTCCACCATTGATTACCAAAGACTGTCATCCACAATTGAATTACTTGGCTTGCGGTAACACTTGCCGATGGCAAAATATTGTAAAACTTCTTAACACCGTGTTCTCAATTGTAAGTTAGTCCATACGGGTTATATATTAAACAAAAAAAGCCGATTAAATACGTAAATAATTCAGTTTTACAAAATTTTCTATAGAAATAAAATTTTGACAAAATTTTCTATAGAAATAAAATTTTGACAAAATTTTCTATAGAAATAAAATGTTGACAAGATTTTCTATAGAAATAGAATTGTGACAAAATTTTCTATAGAAATAAAATTTTGACAAAATTTTCTATAGCAATAAAAATTGGCAAAAATTTCTCTAGAAATAAAATTTTGACAAAATTTTCTATAGAAATAAAATTTTGACAAAATTTTCTAAAGTAATAAAATTTTGATAAAATCGTTTATAGTAATAAAATTTTGACAAAATCATCTATAGAAATAAATTTTTGGTAGATTATTTTGGGGATCGTCTATATATATAATTATAGACCGAAATGGACCCATTTTGGCACGGTTGTTAGCGGCCATATTCTAGCGCAATGTACCAAATTTCACCACGTACCAAATTTCAACCGGGTCGGATGAATTTTGTTCCCCCAATAGCTCCGGAGGTCAAATCTGGGGATCGGTTTAAATGGGGGTTATATTTAATTAAGACCGGTATGGACCAATTTTTGCATGGTTGTTAGAGACCATATACTAACACCACGTACCAAATTTCAACCGGATAGGGTGAATTTCGCTCTTCCAAGGGGCTCCGGAGGTCAAATCAGGGAATCGCTTTATATGGGGACTACATATAATTATGGACCGATATGGACCAATTCCTGCATGGTTGTCAGAGACCATATACTAACACCACGTACCAAATTTCAACCGGATCGGGTAAATTTTGCTCATCCATGAGGCTCCGGAGGTAGGCTTGCCAGATGGCCGGGATTCGCCTGGATTGTCCCGGAATTTCGTCTCTAGGAAGTGTCCCGGATCTTTCACAAAATTTACCAAATATCCCGGAATTTCAATTACTCAAGGCATATGTTTTATTTTTTTTACATTTCTTAAAAATGAAAACGATTTAAAATTAAATCGCTTTCAAAAATATTTTTGGTTTTGGATTTCCATACATTTTAAATGTGCATTTGTTTGTCCGATTTTGTACCATTTCATTTAATCTCACCACTTTGAGAAAAAAATCAAATCACTGTCTTGCGAATCATCAGCTGTCACTTGAGTAGTAAATGTAAAAAAAATATACGCAAATATCCAATTCACGTTTTTCTGCAAAATGCATTTTAACAAATTATAAGTCAAGTTTGTGCTCCCTGCCATCATTTCGATTTTATCCTATGATTACCATAGACCCTTTAGTGACACTATAACAATCCCCAATTCGGATACGAAATATACCTAAAACCATGTCCATGGCGATATCCAAATTCCCAGTCCAGTCGAAAGCCACTACAAAAGAAGCAGCGATTGTCACCTCAGAGCTTAAATTTGTTCGCCAAACCCGAAAGTATATGCCAGTAAATATGAGTTTAGGTTTCCGTTTTAAAAAAAATATTCCCAAAATTATTTCGTTTTATATAAAATCGTCGCAGCCATCTTGGGAGAAAGTTTCAGAGGCTCCAATATATTTAGGAATTTCAAAGCTTGCTGACAATTACGACTACGCCATGGCGTTTATGCAAATTTACCAAGTGATAAAATATGGGGAACTAATATCGAAAAATATGACTGTTTTTGCTTGTCCCGACAAATCCAGGAATGTACGGCGCAATGTCCCGGATTTCGGCAACCATCATTTGGCAACCCTATCCGGAGGTCAAATCTGTGGATTGGTTTATATGAGAGCTATACCGATGTGAACCAATTTTTGCATGCACCCAGAGAAATGGTTGTTTGGAATTCGAGCAGGATAACAGAAAGATAGTTCAGATACATTATTTTTAGTTGTGTGGATCATATGTTTGTTATTTCTTTCGTTTGGTCGTTGATATAACCAATAAAATATCAATGCAATCAAATGCTATTACTAATGACCAAATATTGGTCGTTGTAACTCAATTCATTAAAAACAAATTTCATTGTGTACCGCTCTGTTGTGTTGATTGATTTATTTTCCCAAAGTGTCAGCAAAACTGACAAAAAGACTGTACAGCAGATAATTTGGTTGTTTCAACTGATTTAAAAACTGATTGTTGCTGCAACCAATATTTGCATATATCAACTTCAATACTTCAATGTGAGTAAAATTGTTAAAAAGGTAAGTAGAATATTAAATGTCAATAAATCGATGTTTTGAAAATTTACATTTCAGCTTAAATATGTATAGTATATACGAATAAAATCTGAATACTGCTAATCCATCCATCGCCAAAACGAAATAAAAAGAAGTAAGTTCATTGTTTCGACTGCTCCTTGATCTCTGATGCGTACCAGTGGATCTATGTTTCGTCAGACTGAGAGGTATTTTCAAATGTTTCTTGTATCTCATGCACATGAAAACAGTCCTTCAATCTTAAATAATGGATTTGTCTAAATGTATACACAATGGTAGCCGTTTCGGGACATCTGAACGTTACCCATCAAAAACCATTGGGTCTACGTAGCAACTCACTCAACAACAAAATCTTGGCGGTAGCTACAGGAGGAAAAGAACGTTACGATTATTTCCCCATACACCGCGGCGCACAAAATAGATTCGGAAGATAACTCGAAAGATACATTGCGATTTGAAGGAAACAATAAAATCGGATTAGTATTACAAAAATTTTATATCTAAATATGTATTATTTATGCCTTTATATTATTGAACAATAAAGTACTAAAAATAAAAAATTATTTTTTTGCATAATTTTGTATGCTGTACGTGGTTCAAATGGGGTACCGATAGCAATTTTATTGGTTGCCCTGATAATTCAAAAGGCAGTTACTTCACACAATAGTTGGCTGTCATAAAAAAAACAAATACAATTATATTGGTTGTGACTGCCAATTTTACTGTCAATTGGTTGAGGCAACAAATTCTATCGGTTAGATTCCGGTAGTAGATGGAACCAAATAAATTGGTTGGCAAAAAAATTGGTTGTCACAACAAATTTGTTTTCTGTGTGTGGTTGTTAGATATTATATACTAACACAATGTACCAAATTTCAGCCGGATCGGATGAAACTTGCTTCTCTTAGATGCTCCGCAAGCCAAATCTGGGGATCGGTTTATATGGGGGCTATATATAATTATGGACCGATATGGACCAATTTTTGCATGTTTATTAAAGTCCATATACTAACACCATGTACCAAATTTCAGCCGGATCGGATGAACACATCGAAACAGACGGGCGGGCGGACGGACGGACGGACATGCTTAGATCGGCTCAGAATTTCACAACGACCCAGAATATATATACTTTATGGGGTCTTAGAGCAATATTTCGATGTGTTACAAACGGAATGACAAAGTTAATATACCCCCATCCTTCATTTATACCCTTTGTGGCGCAGGGTATAATGAAGGTACACCAAAAAAAAATGGGTTTGTTGTTTGCAATATATTTTTTTGGATCCTATTTCATTGAGGTTTTGAGACTCCTTATTGAAGCCTAATTATTGAGCCCATTTGATGCAAAATTTAAGGACGGAGTGAATGAAATGAAATGGACTCACAAATGTGAGACGATGCTTTCTAATGAATGCGAGGGACTCACATAACATAAAATAACTGAATCATAAAAATTTGAAATTTAATTTATTTAAACTTTTAATTTAAAAGGCCGTGCGAAAATTGACCCTTACTGAAGCCATATGACTAAACCCAGCTGAATCCTTTTTACTTTGAGGTCACTTCCACTTAGGATCTATCCGTAGGAGAAAATCTCTAACCCCGCCATCCATAACACTTGGCATTAACATCAGCCCACTTTGTCCGCAGAAGAGAGACCCAAATCCTGGTCGATGGACGTCCACTAGTCATCGAGACCTATTGGCCCAATTTGGATTCTGTTTAGCCTTTGCTACTTTTGTAATGGTGGAATTATCTCCCTAGGTAAACTTCCAATAACAGGATTGTAATGTGCCAAATTATTTAGCCCATTTGATACTGAATTTTATGATGGTGTGAAAATAGTCCCCAGGAAAAAGACCCAAAAACTAAATGAAATAGAGTCCCAAAGTGGGACGAGGCATCGTAATGAATTTGAGCCCGCATACAATAAACCTGGCCCTTCGGCCAAGATTTGGGACTTTCTACTACGGACAAAGTGGGCTATTTCGAACGCCAAGCATTAAGAATGACAAGGTTTCAGATTTTCTTCTGTGGATGGATACTAAGTGAAAGTGATCTCAATGTGGTATGGCCCCAGTTAGGGTCCAAGCCTTAAACTCCGGCCGAAAGTCTAATATTTATCTCATTTTGGAATCGGTTTATTCCACTTTGGATCTATATATGAGAAAATATCAAACCTCGGTTAATGCAAAAATAAGTCCTACTTGAAAAAGAAACACAATCTCATAAAGGAAATCGGAGTAAATTTTCATTTGAAATCGGGGTTTATTTTCGTAATTTTTATACCCCAAAAGTAACACAAAGTTAATCTCCAAACAAAACATAAAAAAATGGTGTTTGTTTTCATATAATTTTTGGGGTCCTTTTTTATTTAGGTTTAGGGGCTCATTTTCAGAATGGGTTTCACTCACATAGTCCAATCCGGAACCGTTCCTATTTGTTTCGTTTGTAACTGCATAGGACAAATAGGACTTGAGAATAATAGTTCTTGTTGGAATAAAGCGTTTTTGTTACATATCCATCGTCAAGGAAACTTTTTAGGAATTAGGGAAAGTTAATTGCCGGTTCACTTTGGAATTGCGTTAGCCCACTTTGTAATCGCATTAGCGCATTTTGACTCTATCTATAGCGCAAAACTTTGAACCCCGAAAAATATTTTTTGATCAGGCAGAAATTCTAAGACGATATAAGCATGTCCGTCTGTCTGTCTGTTGTAATCACGCTACAGCCTTCAATAATGGCGCAATCGTCCTGAAATTTCGACATACCTTAAAGAGGTGTTTCGAAAGTAGGGTGTATCGGTCCATGTTTTGGTATAGCCGCCATATAGACCGATCCCCTGATTTTATTTCTTGGGTTTCTAAAAACTGTATTTAATATCCGATTTGCGTTAAATTGGAAATCTAAAGGTATTTTGGGACCATATAGAGGTGTGTCGAAAATAGTACGTATCGGTCCATGTTTCGGTATAGCCCCCATATAGACCGATCTCCCTATTTTGCTTCTTGGGCGTCTAGATACTATATTTTCTAGTCGATTTGCTTGAAATTGAAAATCTGCAGGTATTTTAAACTCACAAATAGGTGTGTCGCAAATGGTGCCTATCGGTCCATGTTTTGGTATAGCCCCTATATAGACTGAGCTCCCGATTTTACTTCTTGGGCTTCTAGAATTCGCAGTTTTCACCCAATTCGTCTGGAAGTGGAATTCTAGAGGTATTTGAGGAATATTAAGGTTCCTCAAATGAGGCTTCTAGAAACCGTATTTTTTATCCGATTTGCACAAAAATGTAAATACACTGGAATTTTAAACCCTCAAAAATGTGTATCGCATTTATTTTTACCAGTCCATTTGGTAAGGCATCGATATAGACCGATTTAACTTTTTGAGGGTACACCCAAAGAAAAAATATTTTCCTCCGGAATGAAATTTTAGACAATTTCATTCCGAGTAGAGCAAACGAATCCGATTGTCTCTAAAATTTGTTTCAAAAGAAAACTTTGCCTGTCTAAAATTTCGTTCCTCAGAAAAGAAAACACATCTTTCAGGGTATAGCAGGCGCACTGATCATGAAAATTGCTTGAAACTGAAAGTAAAATTTCCAGATTTTACTCATCGTATTCATTTAAATAATGGCGGAAAAAATCTACAGATTTAAGATTTCAAATAGCAAAATTGGTTCTCATAACTCCAGAATCTGATCTATGTTAGTCTACATAGGTACACGCAGAGAAGGAATATGATCACCTCAAACATGTTTCAAGAGCAAAATGTTATTTTTGTATGGTGACCATGTAACATGTTTGTCAATAAAATTTTATTTTCTCGTCAAATATAACCTGCTTGTCGAAATCAGATACATGATTTCCGAGAAAATAACATGGTTGCGAAAACCATGTTACATGGTCACAACCCAAACATAACATTTTGCTCTTAAAACATGTTTGAGGTGATCACATTCCTTCTCTGGGTGTAGAATCTTTAAATTGTTTCTTCGGCAAGCGTACTGGTTGAACTGATTTGCTTGGGAGAAGATTTGTCATCAAACCCCCTAAAATTCTACATATTATCAAGTAACCCGCTATAGCGAAGATTTTTCAAAGTAAACTATTAACAGGTTGGATGATAAGTCCCCGGTCTAACAAAGAAAAACACATTTTTTTGTCAAAATTCGTTTCTATTATTCAACATAGTTCCCTTCAAGAGCGATACAACGATTATAACGACCTTCCAATTTTTTGATACCATTTTGGTAGCACTCCTTCGGTTTTGCATCAAAATAGGCCTCAGTTTCGGTAGCACTCCTTCGGTTTTGCATCAAAATAGGCCTCAGTTTCGGTGCAACTCCTTCGGTTTTGCCTCAAAATAGGCCTCAGTTTCGGCGATCACCTCTTCATTGCAGCCAAATTTTTTCCCTGCGAGCATCCTTTTGAGGTCTGAGAATAAGAAAAAGTCGCTGGGGGCCAGATCTGGAGAATACGGTGGGTGGGGAAGCAATTCCAAGCCCAATTCATGAATTTTTGCCATCGTTCTCAATGACTTGTGGCACGGTGCGTTGTCTTGGTGCAACAACACTTTTTTCTTCTTCATATGTGGCCGTTTTGCCGCGATTTCGACCGTCAAACGCTCCAATAACGCCATATAATAGTCACAGTTGATGGTTTTTCCCTTCTCAAGATAATCGATACAAATTATTCCATGCGCATCCCAAAAAACAGAAACCATTACTTTGCCAGCGGACTTTTGAGTCTTTCCACGCTTCGGAGACGGTTCACCGGTCGCTGTCCACTGAGCCGACTGTCGATTTGACTCAGGAGTGTAGTGATGGATCCATGTTTCATCCATTGTAACATATCGACGGAAAAACTCGAGTGTATTACGAGTTAACAGCTGCAAACACCGCTCAGAATTATCAACACGTTGTTGTTTTTGGTCAAATGTGAGCTCGCGCGGCACCCATTTTGCACAGAGCTTCCGCATATCCAAATATTGATGAATGATATGACCAACACGTTCCTTTGATATCTTTATGGCCTCTGCTATCTCGATTAACTTCATTTTACGGTCATTCAAAAAAATTTTGTGGAGTTTTTTTGATGTTTTCGTCGGTAGCCACCTCTTTCGGGCGTTCACCGTCCTCCGTGCTCATTTCACCACGCTTGAATTTTGCATACCAATCAATTATTGTTGATTTCCCTGGGGCAGAGTCCGGAAACTCATTATCAAGCCAAGTTTTTGCTTCCACCGTATATTCATAGCATTGAAATAAGGCGAAACGGTTTCACTCACCTAGTCCAACTTAGAAGTGTTCTTTTTTGTTGGGCTGATAATTGAATCAAATATTATTTGGAAAAATTAGTTCTTCTTGGAATTAAGATTTGTTCGATTTTTTGTCAAGGATCTCCATAGTCATGGATGTTTTTTTGTGGAATTTGGGAAAGTTAATTGATAATTTTAACTTATCTATACGAAAGACTAGCATTTCTTTTTTATATTCGAAAAACTAAATTTCAAAGTAACCGCTATCAAAAATTTGTTGAGCATTGACAATATCACAATTAGAAATTCCACAAATTAGGATTATTTTCTATAGAAATCTTACTATACCACACACACGCACACAGAGTTTTCTTGGGATGCAAAATCTAAGGATTCCATCATAAAATGACCTAAAAAATGTGATAAACAAAAAACATTTATCATTGATGAGTTATCTAAGTTATTTCGGTATTGGCATTTCTTAATGAATCTAATCTCAATTCAAGAGAATCGTACATCGGAATCTATCTTGAAGGCTTATCTTTATCCTGCTATTGCAAAATAAGGTGAGAGATACACAAAGATGCAATATCCTTTGGCTAGTGCACATGCCAGGCTCTTATATGAATTTTTCCAAATTGTTATCAAATGAAGGCAATTGTGAGGTATCTCCTGCTGGTCAAGTACTTGAAATCACAGCATGTTTTTTTATTCCAGTCTATGGCTATCCATCGGGGGGGAACAAACAAAAAGAGAAAAGGACCTTGTTTTCCTTGTTAATGTAACAGCAGGAATAGACAGCACTCATTTTAAGAACAGTCTCCTTGATCTGCATGCTGTACATTGTCCGTCCTTTGCCGTCTCAATATTTTGTGCGGGAGTGCATGCCAGAGCATCCTGGATGGATAAATGTACGTCACACGACATTTGCAACATTGCTCTCGGTAAGGAAGGTGTCGTTTGACCTATGATAACAACAACTACCTCAACATCAATGTAGACAACCCGCATAGAGAACGTGGCCATTCTTAAATGTCCTTTGTTCAGTTCAAGTACCATTTTTGGGAAAATAACAAAATGAGAATTCAACCAGAAAACAAATGCTGACGGCTGCTCTCTGGCACCCTGTGTTGATAACCGACAAACACGAGCATTTGGTATCTTCTTTTTTTTTCTCCTCTCAATCCAAGAACAAAAGATTGGCCGTAAAGATCACCTTGGTTATCAAGCTGTCCTTTGGGTTTCCTTTGGCCATTGTTAGATAATATTATGTGTTAGTTGCTGGTCGTCTCGTTTTGGTTGATGTGATTTGGGAACGATTGGGAAACCTGTCACCCGGGCATTTGTCATGTGTCCTATGTCTGCTGGTAGGGAAGTTTACCTTTTTTTACTTAATTTGAATCTTTCAAGTGTTGTCCTTCTAATTAATAACTAATTGTTATTAATTGTTTCTTTTGTGAAAAAATCAATTAAGGAAATTATATTCGTTGTTCATTGTCATTGTATATAATCCTATCCTAGTAATAATTGTCCTTCGGTTTTCTAACCAATTACTCTTGTCCACTGGTGGATTTAAAGCAGACCTTCTAGAAGGGAGGGATGGATGAGAGCCGGTTCCAGTTTCCTAAGGATTGCAAATTTGGCCGTTTCTACACACATCGATGGGAAATTTCTTTTCGCGGTAAAAAATTATTTATTTATTTTTTTTTTTAATTTCACATTTTTCGAGACGAAGGATCGATCCACAGATCTTTCGTTATATAAGCCAACAGACTACATGGTCCAAGTAGCTCATATACTCATCAATAGAGGTGTGCACGTGACACAGAATTGTCATGACTCACGTTGATGGCAACGGTGTGAGCTTGATTATAAGTTTTTCGTTATAGCGCGTGAGTAATGAATTTCGGAAGATGCTTACGAAAATATTCCTTTTTTTACATGTTAAAGAAAATATCGTAGTTTGAAGGAAAAAAAATTGGAGCTCAAAATTGTCTGTCTTTAGTGCCAAATGCAGTTCAAGATGGGAGCATTTCTGGTAAATTGGCTTTCACAGAAAAAAATATCACGAACATTTTTCTAATTAAAATTTTAATTGAATTAAAAAAAATATTCAATTAAAAATTTAATTGATTCAACAAATTTTTTAATTGCAACAAAAATCAATCAAAAAAAAAAAAATAATGGCATCAATTAATTTTTTAATTGGATCAATTAATTTTTTAGTTGACTTTCAATTAATTTTTTAATTGATATTATCATTCTGTGATTGAAGACATTTCAATTAAAAAATTAATTGGATCAATTAATTTTGTGATTGAATCGGAAAAAAAATTTGTGTGTTAGTGTCATAGAGGGTTCAATTTTTTTGATCGTACCAACAAAGTTTTTTTTTTATATGATGAAAAATCCTAAAAAGCTAAGTCTACGAGTATGTCTACATTTGAAGCTTTTTTATCCTTGATCCAAAGATGCAATATATTAATTAATTTAAAGATTATTTATTTAAATCAAAAATGTTTTTCTTTTTTTAAGAGAAATTTGCATTACGAAATTTTACTTTAACGGAGGCACCACAGTTGGTATAATTCTACCAAAAATGTTAGATTTGTTCTGTTTGGTAGAATGGTAGAATTCTCGATGTTTTGGAAGATTTTGGTAGGTACTTCATTTTTCTATAGAAATAACATTTTGACCAAATTTCCTAGATAAATAAAATTTTTATTTTAAATTGTTTTTCTATGCAAATAAAATTTTTACCACATTTTCTATGGATATTAGATTTTGAGAAAATTTTCTACAGAAATAAAATTTTGACAAGATTTTCTACAGAAATAAAATATTGAGCAAATTTTCTATAGAAATAAAATTTTGACAAATTTTATCATAGAAATTAAATTTTTACCAAATTTTCTAAAGAAATAAAATGTTGATCAAATTTTCTAAAGAAATAAAAGTTTGACCAAATTTTTTATAAAAAATAAAATTTTTCAATAAATTCAATATTATTAAAAAATTCGATTTTCGCACAGAAAAATATATTGTCGTGAGGCCAAAGATTTCATGTCCTTAAAATGCAATTTCTACTTAGCGTAGAAGACGCATTTATCTAATATAAAGTTTTTTTCCTTGTCCAAAAGTCGATAAACTTTTCAATGAAGTCGTATTGTCCTTATAATTAAGTGATTTGACTTCAAAATGGCTATCATAACATGAAAGAAAAAAAAAATTGGGCATTGGTCAACTTGACTTTAATAATTCAGAAAAATTCTTTAAAATTAATGAAATTGTCCTTAAATTTATTGTCTTTTTGCATCTTGACTACAAAGCAAAAAATCGTTAAAAAATAGGACATGTTTTTCAACACTTTATTTTAAAGACGTTTTTTACTTGAAACAACGTCTACTGGAAGTCGAGTCTGAATTTGGAAAATAAAGTTTTCTTTAACTCGTTTTTAAAGGACTTTAATAGAATGTGAAGAAAAAAGCTGAAAAAACGAAAAATTAAAATTTGCTTTCTAGAAGCAAGTACACAAAACCCAAATTTAAAAGGGAATTGTGTCTTAAAAGTATCCTTACTTGTATCCTCCGCTTCTTTGGCTCGGAATCAATACCAAAATTGTTAAAGTAAAGACAAAATCTATGGAACAGGGCATGCTTTGTTTTCATATCCAAAAATTGTCGCAGATAGAAGGGGCAATTGTTTTATACTAACCACAAAAATTTGATTAAAAAGTTCAAAATATTTTTTTTTTAATTTGGTAGATTTGTGATAAAATTTCCTCAATGTTTAGTAGATTATTGTTGGCAGGATTGGACCTAAATTTTAAATATCCGTGTTCTAAAGTTAAAGAAAACAATTCTAATTAAAAATTATTTATTTTAAAGAAATTTGTCCTTAATATTGTGAAATTTGCGTATCCCATAATCTTTCATATTGGGTCAATATTTGTTGCAGTATAAATACTAATTATTTTCGAATAAAATTTGTGATTATATTTTTAATTGGCAATATTTATACCCTTCACCACTACTGTGGTACAGGGTATAATAAGTTTGTGCATTTGTATGTAACGCCAAGAAATATTGGTCATAGTCCCATCTTTTAGTATACCGATCGGCTTAGAATTAAATTCTGTGTCGATTTAGCGATGTCCGTCTGTCTGTCTGTCCGTCTGTCTGTATATGTAATTTTGTGCACAAAGTACAGCTCGCAATTTAAGTCCGATCGTCCTCAAATTTGGCATAGGGCCGTTTCTTGGGACAGAGACAATCGCTATTGGTTTTGGAAAAAATCGGTTCAGATTTAGGTATAGCTGCCATATATATTTATCCCCGATTTGGTCATAGTTAGCGTGTTTATCAACCGATTTTCTTGAAATACCGTACATCCAAATATTTTATGCACCTCGAAAATCTTGCAAAATATCAGCCAAATCGGTTCAGATTTAGATATAGCTCCCATATATATCTTTCGTCCGATTTAGACTCATATGACCACAGAGGCCAAAGTTTACTACCGATCTTCGTGAAATTTTGCACAGAGGGTAGAATTGACATTCTCACAATGCTTGGTAAATTTGATTGAAATCGGTTCAAATTTAGATATAGCTCCCATATATATCTTTCGTCTGATTTAGACTCATATGGCCACAAAAGCCAGAGTTTTGCCGTGATTTGGTTAAAATCGGTTCAGATTTAGATATGGCTCCCATATATATCTTCCGTCCGATTTGCACTCATATGACCAGGGGGGCCAAACTTATACACCCATTTACGTGAAATTTCGCTTCGATACCAGAATTATTATTCTAACTATATGTTACGTGTCAAATTTAGTCAAAATCGGTTCAGATTATATATAGCTCCCATATATATATAGCATCCCACTGTTATACATTTTAGACCCATTTTCTATGGAAGTTTCCTCCAATTAACTGGATAGCGTTAGCCGATTTAAATTTTAATTCTAGAGATTTTGTAGAAGTAAAAAAAATTGTCTCCTTTATATAGCTTCCACCAAATGTGAAGTAGTTGAGATGGTAACACAAATTTTGGCCTACATAGGGGTGAAGGGTATAATATAGTCGGCCCCGCCCGACTTTAGACTTTACTTACTTGTTTTTATTTTACTAAAGTGTTAATTGGGATAATTAATATTTTTAACATATACCCTGCGCCACACTGTGGAACAGGGTATTACAAGTTAGTGCATATGTTTGCAACACCCAGAAGGAGACGAGATAGACACATGGTGTCTTTGGCAATAATGCTCAGGGTGGGTCCCTGAGTCGATCTAGTCATGTCCGTCTGTCCGTCCGTCTGTCTGTGAACACATTTTTGTGATCAAAGTCTAGGTCGCATTTTAAGTCCAATCGCCTTCAAATTAGGCACAAGTTCCTGTTTTGGCTCAGAATAGAACCCTATTGATTTTGGAAGAAATCGGTTCAGATTTAGATATAGCTCCCATATATATCTTTCGCCCGATATGGACTTATATGGACACAGAAGCCAGAGTTTTATACCGATTTGCTTGAAATTTTGTAGAAAAATAACACGTAGTCGTATAGTTAAGTGTGCAAAATTTGATTGAAATCGGTTCAGATTTAGATATAGCTCCCATATATATCTTTCGCCCGATATGGACTAATATGGTCCTAAAAGCCAGAGTTTTGGCCCAATTTGGTTGAAATTTTGCACAGGGAGTAGATTTAGCATTGTAGCTATGTGTGCCAAATTTGGTTGAAATCGATTCAGATTTCGATATAGCTCCCATATATATATTTCGCCCGATATGCACTTATATGGACCCAGAAGCCAGAGTTTTATCCCGATTAGCTTGAAATTTTGCACAAGGAGTACTATTGGTAGTATAGTCATGTATGCCAAATTTGATTGAAATCGGTTCAGATTTAGATATAGCTTCCATATATATTTTTCGCCCGATATGGACTTATATGGCCCCAGAAGCCAGATTTTTGGCCGAATTTGGTTGAAATTTTGCACTAGGAGTACAATTAGTAGTATAATCAAGTGTGCAAAATTTGATTGAAATCGGTTCAGATTTAGATATATATCTTTCGCCCGATATGGACTAATATGGTCCTAAAAGCCGGAGTTTTGGCCCAATTTAGTTGAAATTTTGCACAGGGAGAATATTTAGCATTGTAGCTATGCGTGACAAATTTGGTTGAAATCGATTCAGATTTATATATAGCTCCCATATATATCTTTCGCCCGATATGCACTTATATGGACCCAGAAGCCAGAGTTTTGGCCCAATTTGTTGGAAATTTTGCACTTGGAGTAAAATTAGTAATATAGTCATGTGTGTCAAATTTGATTGAAATCGGTTCAGATTTAGATATAGCTCCCATATATATGTTTTTCTGATTTCGACAAAAATGGTCAAAATACCTTGTTAAATCGCCACTGCTTAGTAGAAAAGTTGTAAAAATGACTCTAATTTTCCTAAACTTCTAATACATATATATCGAGCGATAAATCATAAATAAACTTTTGCGAAGTTTCCTTAAAATTGCTTCAGATTTAAATGTTTCCCATATTCTTTTACTAAAATTGTGTTCCACCCTAGTGCATTATCCAACTTAAATTTTGAGTCTATAGACTTTGTAAAAGTCTATCAAATTCTGTCCAAATCGAGTGATATTTAAATGTATGTATTTGGCACAAACCTTTATATATAGCCTCCAACACATTTGACGGATGTGATATGGTATCGAAAATTTAGATCTACAAAGTGGTGCAGGGTATAATATAGTCGGCCCCGCCCGACTTTAGACTTTCCTTACTTGTTTTTGCTAACATAGTGTACCATCCAGCCGACATAAATTTTAGATCTATATGTTAGATTATAAATTTTGTTCAGATGGATTTTGATTTAAATGTATGTATTTGGGACAAAAACCTTTATATATAGCACCCAACACATTGAGTGAAGTTGTGTGTTTTCCTAAGTACCATCTTATAATATTTGCCAAAACCCAATATGACTATTTTTCAAAAAAGGTTCCATCGATTCAAAATGGGTTTGATTGAAAAATAAAAGAAAATACATCAGTTAACCTAAAACCGTTTACCCATATCAAATCTCACCTGTCGCTATGAGACTACTTTCATAAAATTTTCAATGGACCAACGGACTCAAAATCTTATTACAATTATCAGACAAAGGGACGACGCCGTTTATGGCAACACTAAACACAAGCCAGACTTGAAATAGACACAGTCAAGCCCCAATGGGTCTGGTTGCACAACAACCAAAAACCAAAATAAATAGAAATCGAATAACTGTAATTGAAATTTCATAATTTACGATCATATTTAAATGAAAATATTTACAATACAAAACCAAAGCCAGAACTCAAAACAGAACCCCCAATCCAACAAGGAAGCATCAGTAGCTGGGGCAAATGGCCAAGCAAGCATACAAAACCATTTAAATAAACATTCGATCGATCCAATCGATTGTTGTGTAATCGTAACCGTAATACTATCGATTGTATAGATGAGTGTGTGTGTGTGTGGGTGTGCGTGCGTGATTTGGCCTCAGTAGTGTTTACATTATCAGGACAAGTATACAACAATAACAACAAATTTAAGTAAATTTAAATAAACAAAAAAACACACACACACCAGAAGAAACTTCGAAGAGGGTTTTGTAGAAAGTTTCCATCCATTCATCCATCCATCTATCTCCACATCCCCGAGGCGCACTTGCCGAGATTGAGGGATATCGTCATGGTCGTCATTATCATTTCACTGCTGATGTGTTTCGTTCGTTGTATTTATGAAATCATAAAATTTGATGTTTCCTTCTGTCTCTGTCAATTGCTGCCTCAATTGACAGTTACGATCAATTCACAATTATCGCTCTGTGGCATGCTTAACAAGAGAACTATAGGCGAGTTGCATACATTACGCGTTTACGGGTGGAGGCTGTAGTTGGAGGCATTTTCTTTGCTGTTGTCATTGCATAGCATTTGTTTTTATTGTCTGCGGCAGGCTTGCGTCGGTGGTGTTAATGATGATTTTGATGATCGTGGTAACGATTATGATGACGATTACATTGAGAGTATTGATGATTATCGCAATGGTTATGGTTGATATTTATTGACACTACTTTAAGAGAGCCAATGTGAAAGGGATGCAATGAGAGCAAGAGTATGTACGTGTATGTGTGTGTTTAAACATCTCCATGTAGTCTGGCTTATAATGATTGTTGCTTGATTTGTTATGGCTATGTTGTGCATTGTTGGTGGGGTGTGAAGAAATGATTTTTATGAGTTTTGCAGTGCAGAGGTCTAGGCTTTATCTTCATCATCCTCCCTCCCTCCCTCCACTATTCTCTTAATTTTTTCAAGAACAATAATTATGTAATGTTGTATTATAGGGTCTTCGGTATTTGCCTAAATTATCATGAAAAAACAAAATTTTATATTTATGTATAATAATTTATATTAACATTTTTATGGGACATTAGCTTCTGAAGCCGATAAAGATGATAAATATGTCGATAAAAATTTAGCCTTCGAATTGACTATTGATTTCATTTCATTTATTATTTGCCACGATTACAAATTTTCAAATATTTTTTTTCTAAATATCATAAATAATACATTTTTTATATTCACCACAATAGGATGGGGGTATTTTAACTTTGTCATTGCGTTTGTAACACAATATTGGTCTCAAACCCCCATCGATCTAGCGATGCCCGTCCGTCTGTCAGTTGAAACCGCGCTTGAACCACTTTCGAACGAAACAAGCTATCGATTTGAAATCGAATTTAAGTTGCAACTCCAAATCTAAACTGAAAAAAAGTTGGATCCAAAGATTTTGACCTTCCATTAAGGTTAGGTGGCAGCCCGATGTATCAGGCTCACTTAGACTATTCAGTCCATTGTGATACCACATTGGTGAACTTCTCTCTTATCACTGAGTGCTGCCGTATTCCATGTTAAGCTCAATGACAAGGGACCTCCTTTTTATAGCCGAGTCCAAACGGCGTTCCACATTACAATGAAACCACTTAGAGAAGCTTTGAAACCCTCAAAAATGTCACCAGCATTACTGAGGTGGGATAATCCACCACCGTAATAACTCCGAGCTAAAGATGCGGGTTCTTCAGAATAAGGAAATTTTTTGCGACCTGTCTGGCTTTAAATCTAGGATCTATAAAATTAAAATTAGGATACAGATCTCATTTATCGAATTTTCATTTTATTTTTCCGGTATATTAATAAAGCAATTCACGTACAAACAAATGCCAGTTTAAAAATCCAAATTATGACGGATGCTTCGAAGTAAAAAATATTTTCTTAATTCCAAAAAAAAAACTTTAAACCAAAGATGCTAAATCCTCAAAGTAAGTTTTATCCGCTATTTGAAGGGTTCTTATCTTAAATCTAATGATTCAATATTTCAGTTTAGTTAAGGACGATTTCACAATCAAATATGTTTTTCTTTACTTTAAGGAAAATTTGCCTTAGTTTAAAAACATGCAACTATAACGAAGGGATGCAAATTTTCCAAATGTGCGCCCTAAATTTAATGAAAACAAGTAAGGAAAGTCTAAAGTCGGGCGGGGCCGACTATATTATACCCTGCACCAATTTGTAGATCTAAATTTCCGATACCATATCACATCCGTCAAATGTGTTGGGGGCTATATATAAAGGTTTATCCAAAATACATACATTTATGTTAAATATCACTCGATCTGGACAGAATTTGATAGACTTCTACAAAATCTATAGACTCAAAATTTAAGTCGGCTAATGCACTAGGGTGGAGCACAATGTTAGTAAAAAAATATGGGAAACATTTAAATCTGAAGCAATTTTAAGGAAACTTCGCAAAAGTTTATTTATGATTTATCGCTCGATATATATGTACTAGAAGTTTAGGAAAATTAGAGTCATTTTTACAACTTTTCGACTAAGCAGTGTCGATTTTACAAAGGAAAATGTTGGTATTTTAACCATTTTTGTCGAAATCAGAAAAACATATATATGGGAGCTATATCTAAATCTGAACCGATTTCAACCAAATTGGGCACGCATAGCTACAATGCTAATTCTACTCCCTGTGCAAAATTTCAACTAAATCGGAGTAAAAAATTGGCCTCTGTGGTCATATGAGTGTAAATCGGGCGAAAGCTATATATGGGAGCTATATATAAATCTGAACCGATTTCAATCAAATTTGGCACGCATAGCTACAATGCTAAATCTACTCCCTGTGCAAAATTCCAACCAAATTGGGCCAAAACTCTGACTTTTAGGACCATATTAGTCCATATCGGGCGAAAGGTATATATGGGAGCTATATCTAAATCTGAACCGATTTCAATCAAATTTTGTACACTTAACTGCACTACTTATTGTACTCCGAGTGCAAAATTTCAAACAAATTGGGCCAAAACTCTGGCTTCTAGGACCATATTAGTCCATATCGGGCGAAAGATATATATGGGAGCTATATCTAAATCTGAATCGATTTCAACCAAATTTGGCACGCATAGCTACAATACTAAGTCTACTCCCTGTGCAAAATTTCAACCAAATTGGGCCAAAACTCTGGCTTTTAGGACCATATTAGTCCATATCGGGCGAAGGATATATATGGGAGCTATATCTAAATGTGAACCGATTTCTTCCAAAATCATTAAGGTTCTATTCTGACCCAAATTAGGAACATGTGCTAAATTTTAAGGCGATTGGACTTAAATTGCGACCTAGACTTTGATCACAAAAATGTGTTCACAGACAGACGGACGGACGGAGGGACAGACGGACAGACGGACATGGTTATATCGACTCAGGGACCCACCCTGAGCATTATTGCCAAAGACACCATGTGTCTATCTCGTCTCCTTCTGGGTGTTACAAACATATGCACTAACTTGTAATGCCCTGTTCCACAGTGTGGCGCAGGGTATAAAAATATGGGAAACATTTAAATCTGAAGCAATTTTAAGGAAACCTCGCAAAAGTTTATTTATGATTTATCGCTCGATATACATGTATTAGAATTTTAGGAAAAGTAGTCATTTTTACAACTTTTCGACTAAGCAGTGGCGATTTAACAAGGAAAATGTTGGTATTTTGACCATTTTTGTCGAAATCAGAAAAACATATATATGGGAGCTATATCTAAATCTGAACCGATTTCAATCAACTTTGGCACACATGACTATATTACTAATTGTACTCCCAGTGCAAAATTTCAAGCTAATCGGGATAAAACTCTGGCCTCTGGGTCCATTTAAGTGCATATCGGGCGAAAGATATATATGGGAGCTATGTCTAAATCTGAATCGATTTAGACATAATTAGACACGCATAGCTACAATGCTAAATCTACTCCCAACGCAAAATTTCAACCAAATTGGGCCAAAACTCTGGCTTCTGGGGCCATATAAGTCCATATCGGGCGAAAAATATATATGGAAGCTATATCTAATTCTGAACCGATTTCAATCAAATTTGGCACACATGACTATACTACCAATTGTACTCCTTGTGCAAAATTTCAAGCTAATCGGGATGAAACTCTGGCTTCTGGGTCCATATAAGTGCATATCGGGCGAAAGATATATATGGGAGCTATATCTAAATCTGAACCGATTTCTTCCAAAATCAATAGGGTTCTATTCTGACCCAAATTAGGAACATGTGCCAAATTTGAAGGCGATAGGACTTAAATTGCGACCTAGACTTTGATCACAAAAATGTCTTCACAGACAGACGGACGGACGGAGGGACGGACAGACGGACATGGTTATATCGACTCAGGGACCCACCCTGAGCATTATTGCCAAAGACACCATATATCTATCTCGTCTCCTTCTGGGTGTTACAAACATATGCACTAACTTATAATACCCTGTTCCACAGGGTATAAAAAAGTGAAGCAAAGATTATAAATTTTCTTTTAATTAAAATTTCATTATTTTAAAGAAATTTGTCTTTAATAGTGTGTAAATTGCGCATCCTACAATTGAGTTTGCGTAATCTTTAATATCACGTAAATATTTTTTTCAGTGTAGATCAGAAAATGACAATAACATGTTTGTCGAGATTCAACGATGAATAATAACAAAGTACTTTAGATATTCATTTTTATGGCCCCAGACGCCTGAATTTTACTCCGATGTACGTGAAATTTTGCACAGGTAGTACAATTAACTTTCTTACAATACATGCCAAATTTGGTTAAAATCGGTTTAGATTTAAAGTAAAGAATCCAAGTAAGGATACATTGTATTTTGCGTACATGGTTTTAAATCATTCGCTTCTTCATGTGCGATCAAGGTCCTTAAAAAACGTGCTAACGGAAACAAAAAAAATCAGAGTCGACTTCATGTAGCAATTATTCTATGTTTCAAGTAAAAACGTCTTTGAAATAAAATTTTGAAAAATATCTCCTAGTTTAAAACGCTTTTTGGCTTTGTAGTAAAAAAAAATCAAGAAATTTAAGGACGTTTTCATTAATTTTGAAGAATTTTTCTGAATGATTGAAGACGAGTAGACCTTAGTCAAATGACATTTTCTTTTATATGAAGTTACCCATTTTTAAGCCAAAACACTTAATTATAAGGACAATACGACATCATTGAAAAGTTGATCGATTTTTGAACAAAGAAAAAAACTTTATATCAGAGAAATGCGTCTCCTATGTAAGCAAAATCGCATTCATATTTTAAGGACATGAAATCTGTGGGCTCACGAGAAAATCGTTTTTTTCTGTGAACTTCTTGCAATATTGCTCATCTTACAATAAAATATATCTATGTTGCCATAAAATGACTTCAGCTCTATAACTTCGTGTACATCTTATTATATATCAATGAGATTTTCAAAGGTACAAGCTTCAAAGTATTTTCAATTAACACCCTGCTGGTATGTTTTCGGACTTTTTTTCTAGATATCAACTTTCCAGGTATCCTTCCTACCCCCTTCCTAGCCTAAAATTATGTTTCATAGAGAAAGATGAGACTGAGCTGATTTTTTTGTTGGTATCGTTGGTAAGCGGATTTGGTGTCGGCTTGTATTTCACACCTAATTAGTGATAAAATAAAATCAAATGTTAACCAGTGCTATGACGGGATGGTATTCTGATGTAGTGGATAATGTTTGATTGGTACAGCGTAAGAAAAAATATAGAAATACAAAAATGCACTGTTTTTTTCAAATTGAAATCTTCAATGTAAATCCGTAGAGGTAAAATTTTCGAAAACGCGTTTTTCGTTTTTAAGGCGAAATCAATACAAGGAATGCTAAAAAATGATGATAGGTTAGGTTAGGTGGCAGCCCGATGTATCAGGTTCACTTAGACTATTCAGTCCATTGTGAAACCACATTGGTGAACTTCTCTCTTATCACTGAGTGCTGCCCGATTCCATGTTAAGCTCAATGACAAGGGACCTCCTTTTTATAGCCGAGTCCGAACGGCATTCCACCTTGCAGTGAAACCACTTAGAGAAGCTTTGAAACCCTCAGAATTTTCACCAGCATTACTGAGGTGGGATAATCCACCGCTGATGTAGTGGAAAAACTTGTTTGGTGTTCGGTCGAAGCAGGAATCGAACCCACGACCTTGTGTATGCAAGGCGGGCATGCTAACCATTGCACCACGGTGGCTCCCAAAAAATGATGATAATGAACGTATGTAAAATTCATTGCTTCAAAGCCAATTTTGCGCCACTTCCGGATGTAAAACATTTACATTGCTACGCTTTTTTTTCGGTTATATACCGATATATTGAAATGTTTTAATTTTTTTTCCTGTGTGTAATGGCATACAATTTTTGTTTGTGATTCAAAACAAATTTTTGTTTGATTAACAACAATTCCCTTTTTGCTGATGGGATGGAGAAAATTAAATTCCATTTGGTAAAAGAAGCGTTAATGATTTCTGCCGTACATCGCAACAATTAACGTAGCATTTATGGGAGCCATTAAGTTTTATTGGATTCCTGCACTGTCTGTCTATCAAAGGCACCCACTCGTCTCCAATATGGATGGGAATTTTGCTTTTTTTCGGGGCCCTAGCGCCACTAAGTGCCACACTGTACAAGTGGGAGAAGACAGAAATTTTGTGAAATATCCAATTTACCAATAGATTTGGTCAGGTCGGTACTTTTCAAGTTCTTTTCATTTCTTTTTTTTTTGTTTTAGGTTGAGATGAATTTTTGGAGATTTCTACCCTACCCGATGATATTGGTAACATCAGGCATTAATGCCGCAATTTATTTCGACGTAAATGATTATTGTAATTGCATTTAAATCTTCTCTGAAATATCCATTTCAGCAATATGTACCTCACCGAATTACTCGGGTAATGAAAGCTGTTTATATTGAAAATGAAATGTTTTGAAATCAATAAAACATCGATGCTGTCAATAAATATACAATAACATTGGAAAATTCGGAATATGTATTTAAAAATCATTTATTGACTACAAATGGAAATGAAGGAAGAACAGACAAAAAACTGGGTTACGTCATACGCCATTTTAGATATGGGAAGATAAAAAAAATAATAATAAGTAAGGATATAATTTAGTTTCTCAAATTTGGTCCTACTTAAACTGAATGACCTATTTTTCAAATGAATCCATTAAGGTATTAAAATATCCTCAAACAAGTAAAAAAGTCTAAGGTCGGTCGGGTGGAGCTGATTATATTATGCCCTTTGTACACTCAAGTGAATCCTACGGTATATGACACTATAGCCAATTTCATTTTATTTTAGCTAATAGTACGTACCGCCATGGACTGTATAGTCTAAGTGAGCCAATAATAACCGGCTGTCACTATCACGATTGCACAGTTGGAAGAATTCTACCTAAAGTGGAAGTTTTTTTTTTTACAGTTTGGTAGATTGGTATAATTGCTGACGTTTTGGTAGACTAGGCACTGCATTCCAACACAGAAGTACTTCACAAATTGTCTAAAGAAATAAAATTTGGACAATATTTTCTATAGAAATAAATATTTAAGAAAAAAATAAAATTTTGAGAAAATTTTCTATAGAAAAAAAGTTTGACAAACATTTTCTATAAAAAATAAAATTTTGACAAAAATTGCTATAGAAATTCCATTTTGAAAAAAATATAGAAAAAAAATTTGACAAAATTTTCCATAGAAATAAAGTTTTGACAAAATTTTCTACAAAAATAAAATTTTGATAACATTTTCTACAGAAATAAAATGTTGACACCATTTTCTGTAGAAATAAAATTTTGACAAAATTTTCTATAGAAATAAAATTTTGACAAAATTTTCTATAGAAATAAAATTTTGACAAAATTTTCTATAGAAAGAAATTTTTTGACAAAATTTTCTATAGAAATAAAATTTTGACAACATTTCCTATAGATATACAATTTTAACAAAATTTACTATATAATTAAAATTTTGGCAAAATTTTCCACACAGTAAAATTTTGACAAAATTTTCTATGGAAATAAAATTTTGACAAAATTTTATATAGAAATAACATTTTGGCAAAATTTTCTATTGAAATAAAATTTTGACAAAATTTTCTATAGAAATAACATTTTGACAAAATTTTCTATCGACAATTTTGACAAAATATTCTAAAGATATAAAATTTTGACAAAATTTTCTATAGAAATAAAATTTTAACAAAATTTTCTATAGAAATAAAATTTTAACAAAACTTTCTATAGAAATAAAGTTTTGACAACATTTCCTATAGATACACAATTTTAACAAAATTTTCTATAGAAATAAAGTTTTGACAACATTTACTATAGAAATTTTCTATTAACAAAATTTTCTATTAACAAAATTTTCTATAGAAATATCATTTTGACAAAATGTTCTATAGAAATAAATTTTTGAGAAATATTTCTATAGAAATAAATTTTTTGATAAAATTTTACATTTTTTGACAAAATTTTCTATAGAAATAAAATTTTGGCAAAATTTTCTACAGAAATAAAATTTTGACAAAATTTTCTATAGAAATAAAATTTTGACAACATTTTCTATAGAAATAAAATTTTGACAAAATTTTCTATAGAAATAAAATTTTGACAAAATTTTCTATAGTAATAAAATTTTGACAAAATTTTCTATAGAAATAAAATTTTTACAAAATTTCCTATAGAAATAAAATTTTGATAACATTCCCTATAGATATACAATTTTAACAAAATTTTGTATAGAAATTAAATTTTGACAACATTTACTATAGAAATAAAATTTTGACAAAGTTTTCTATAGGAATAAAATTTCGATAAAATTTTATATAGCAATAAAATTTTGACAAAATGTTCTATAGAAATAAAATTTTGAGAAATATTTCTATAGAAATAAATTTTTTGATAAAATTTTCTATAGAAATAAAATTTTGACGAAATTTTCTTTAGAAATAAAATGTTGACAAAATATTCTATAGATATAAAATTTTGACAAAATTTTCTATAGAAATAACAATTTGATAAAAATTTGCTCTATAAATAAAATTTTGATAAAAATTTGCTCTAGAAATAAAATTTTCTATAGAAATAAAATTTTGAAATAAAATGTTGATAAAAATTTCTAAAAAAAAAATAAAATTTGAAAAAATTTTTCTACTGAAATAAAATTTTAATAAAATATTTTTATAGATATAAAATTTTGCAAAAATTTTCTATAGATACATAATTTTGCCAAAATTTTTTATAGAAATAAAATTTTAGCAAAATTTTCTATAGAAATACGATTTTCTATAGGAATAAAATTTCGACAAAATTTTACAGAAATAAAATTTTGACAAAATTTTCTTTAGAAATAAAATTTTCACAAAATATTCTATAGATATAAAAGTTTGACAAAATTTTTTATAGAAATAAAATTTTGACAAAAATTTCAATAGAAATAAAATTTTGACAAAATTTTTTATAGGAATAAAATTTCGACAAAATTTTCTATAGGAATAAAATTTTGACAAAATTTTCTATAGGAATAAAATTTCGACAAAATTTTCTATAGGAATAAAATTTCGACAAAATTTTCTATAGGAATAATATTTCGACAAAATTTTATATAGAAATAAAATTTTGACAAAATTTTCTATAGGAATAAAATTTCGACAAAATTTTCTATAGGAATAATATTTCGACAAAATTTTATATAGAAATAAAATTTTGACAAAATTTTCTACAGAAATAAAATTTTGACAAAATTTTCTATAGAAATAAAATTTTGACAAAATTTTCTGTAGGAATAAAATTTCGACAAAAATTTTCTATAGGAATAAAATTTCGACAAAATTTTCTATAGGAATAAAATTTCGACAAAAATTTTCTATAGGAATAAAATTTCGACAAAATTTTATATAGAAATAAAATTTCGACAAAATTTTTTATAGAAATAAAATGTTGACAAAATTTTCTATAGAAATAACATTTTGACAAAATTTTCTATAGAAATAACATTTTGACAAAATTTTCTATAGAAATAATATTTTGGCAAAATTTTCTATAGAAATAAAGTTTTGACAGAATTTTCGATAGAAATAAAATGTTGACAAAATTTTCTATAAAAATAAAATTATGACAAAAGTGTCTATAGAAATAAAAATTTGATAAAATTGTCTATAGAAATAAAATTTTGAAATAAAATGTTGATAGAAATTTCTAAAAAAATAAAATTTGAAAAAAAATTTTCTATAGAAATAAAATTTTAATAAAATGTTAACAAATATTTGTATAGATATAAAATTTGGAAGAAATTTTCTATAGATATAAAATTTTGACAAATTCTTCTATAAAAATGAAATTTTTACAAAATGTACACGGTTGCTCCTTTGGCAACCGTGGCCACTATACCTAACCTACTTCTCGATTCCATGATATTTCCTTCAATTTTGAAAATCTTTGTTACCAATTTCGTTCCCAATATGGCTGATATAAAACAAAACCTCCGTAAATCTTACTTGCTCCCCTTCATATCCATTCACAATTCTATACTTCAAGTATTTGCTGGTCATTAATGATTCTCCTATTGCATGTGCCCATTCATGAAGATCAACTACAAGTAGTCAATGTCTTCCTTCACTGTGCCTACTTCAGTGATTCAGGTATTCATTAAATAATTCATCATCGCATTGTCCATTAAACTATTATTGACAATGTCTTGAACTTGTCATTGCTGGTTTGGCATGTGGTGGCCCATGCCGATGAAGATGACGATGATGATGGAGCAGCAACATAAGTTGCGACTGCTTCCATGTATCACTCTATGCTCAACATCTGAGGACTTTGATTTTATTTTGTAATTCAAGACCATACCTACGATTACATTTTTAAGATGCATCGAAAAAAAAAACCTCCATTGTCCAACTCCCCAAACAGACATACGGGGGACAACATACTATTGTACTAAGGAAAAAATCTGGACTATCAAATGGTAACAAAAAAAAAAAAAACGCTTGCGCATAATGCCAAGATCATCATTAAATGACCATAAATGGTCAAACATGTGTGCATAGCGAAACAGAATAATGCTGCAAGCACTATTTCCACATGTTGCACAGAGAAATCACAAAAAGCCATGGGCCACAGTGATATAGATCGGCTGTGTTCGAATTTTAGGAGCACTAGTTTTGGAAGTTGTTTTAATTTAATTATTTTACTCACTCGAATCGGAAATTCGTTGAATGGGAAATGTAATTAGATTTATACAAAATTTTAAAAGTAAAAAGTTCGATGATAGGAATTGTCGAAGGTCCACTTTTCCAAATTTTTAAAAATCCAAAGAGTCGAGTATTTTTTTTTTTTTTTTGGAAAATAGTCGACAATTCGGAGCTTTGAAACTCTAGACGTTTAGTTTCCCAATTTTTCTAAAAAAAACAGGAGGTCGATTTTTTTTAATTTGTTAAAATCCAAACAGTTGATTTTTTAATGAAAGACAGTCGAACCTTCGATGTTTGGAATCTTAAGGGTCCAATTTTTCACCAAAAAGTCAGTTTTTTAAATTTTCATTTAATTTTAAGAAACACAAATTCGAGGCTTGAAAATGTCTAAGGTACACTTTTCAAATTATTAAAGTCGGAAAAGTCGAAGATCCATCCTCTTTTACAAAATCGATAAGCCGGGCATGAGAATCGTTAAAATCCAGTGATCCAAGGTTTTAAAAAGCCAAAAACTTGACTTTCTTAGTCTTGGAAAACTGTCGAAATATCGGGGATTGGTACAGCCAAAGGTTTTGCAAGAAGTCGATTTTTTATTTTAGAAAACAGTCACCAATTCGGGATTTCGAACCCTTAGAAGTTAAATTTACCTAATTTTTAAAAACACCAATTTTTTAATTTGTCCAAAACAGATCGGGGTTTCAGCAGTCGAAGATCCAAATTTCCAAAGTTGTAAAACTCAAAATTCGTGGCTTGGAATCGTCTATTTTATGTCATTGTTTATTTAAGAAAATATTCGAAAATTCGGTATTGAAAATTATTTTAAAAACCTAAAATTTTATTTTTATAGAAAATTTTGTAAAAATTTTACTATAAGAAAATTTGGCAACATTTTATTTCTATAAGAAAATTTTGCCAAAATTTTATTTTTATAGAAAATTTTGTCAAAATTTCATTTTTATAGAAAATTTTGTCAAAATTTTATTTCTATAAAAAATTTTGTCAAAATTTTATTTCTATAAAGAATTTTGTCAAAAAAGTATTTCTTTAAGAAAATTTTGACAAAATTTTATTTCTATAGAAAATTTTGTCAACATTTTATTTCTATAGAAAATTTTGTCAAAATTTTATTTTTATACAAAATGTTGTCAAAATTTTATTCCAATAGAAAATTTTTGACAAAATTTTATTTCTATAAAAAATCTTAAATTATTTTAAAAACCTAAAATTTTATTTTTATAGAAAATTTTGTAAAAATTTTACTATAAGAAAATTTGGCAACATTTTATTTCTATAAGAAAATTTTGCCAAAATTTTATTTTTATAGAAAATTTTGTCAAAATTTCATTTCTATAAAAAATTTTGTCAAAATTTTTTTTCTATAAAAAATTTTGTCAAAATTTTATTTCTATAAAGAATTTTGTCAAAAATGTATTTCTTTAAGAAAATTTTGACAAAATTTTATTTCTATAGAAAATTTTGTCAACATTTTATTTCTATAGAAAATTTTGTCAAAATTTTATTTTTATACAAAATGTTGTAAAAATTTTATTCCTACAGAAAATTTTTGACAAAATTTTATTTCTATAAAAAATTTTGTCAAAATTTTATTTCATTCGTTTTGTGTTGTTATTGTTGTTTTTTTTTCTTTATTCATTGTTGTTGTTTTTTGATTTCAGCTTAAAATCATGAATTGACTAAACTACAAGTGTAGCTTAACCAACAGAGGAAAAGAAGCAAGTAGATGATGATGATGAGGAATGTGGTAATTCCGAAACGTGCGTCCATCCAACCATCTTGCAGTCTATAGGGCTTTGCCCAAATAAATTTGACAAACATTTTTAAGCTGACATCAAAAAAATTTATTTCTATAAAAAATTTTGTCAAAATTTTATTTCTATAAAGAATTTTGTCAAAAATGTATTTCTTTAAGAAAATTTTGACAAAATTTTATTTCTGTAAGAAAATTGCCAAAATTTTATTTCTATACAACAATTTTTCAAAATTTTATTTCTATAGAAAATTTTGTCAACATTTTATTTTTATAGAAAATTTTGTCAAAATTTTATTTCTATGGAATAATTTACTCAAAATTTTATTTCTACAGAAAATTTTGTAAAAATTTTATTTCTATAGAAAATTTTGTCAAAATTTTACTTCCATAGAAAATTTTGTCAAAATTTGATTTCTATAGAAAATTTTGTCAACATTTTATTTCTATAGAAAATGTTATCAAAATTTTATTTCTATAGAAAATTTTGTCAAAATTTCATTTTTATAGAAAATTTTGTCAAAACTTTATTTCTATGGAATAATTTACTCAATATTTTATTTCTATAGAAAGTTTTGTCAACATTTTATTTCTATAGAAAATCTTGTCAACATTTTATTTCTATAGAAAATTTTGTCAAAATTTTGTTTCTATAGAAAATTTTGTAAAAATTTTATTTCTATAGAAAATTTTGTAAACATTTTATTCCTATAGAAAATTTTGTCAAAATTTCACTTCCATAGAACATTTTGTCAAAAATTGATTTCTATAGAAAATTTTGTCAAAATTTTATTTCTATAGAAAATTTTGTCAAAATTTTATTTCTATAGAAAATTTTGTAAAAATTTTATTTCTGTAGAAAATTTTGTCAAAATTTTATTTGCATAGAAAATGTTGTCAAAATTTTATTTCTATAGAAAATTGTGTTAAAATTTTATTTCTATAGAAAATTGTGTCAAAATATTATTTTTATAAAAAATTTTGTCAAAATTTTATTTCTATAGAAAAATTTGTCAAAATTTTAGTTTTGTCAATAGTTTATTTCTATAGAAAATTTTGTCAAAATTTTATTTCTATAGAAAATTTTGTCAAAATTTTATTTCTATAGAATATTTTGTCAAAATTTTATTTCCATAGAAAATTTTGTCAAAATTTTATTTCTATAGAAAATTTTGTCAAGATTTTATTTCTATAGAAAATTTTGTCAAAATTTTATTTCTATAGAAAATTTTGTCAAAATTTTATTTCTATAGAAAATTTTGTCAAAATTTTATTTCTACAGAAAATTTTGTCAAAATTTTATTTCTATAAAAAATTTTGTCAAAATTTTATTTCTATAGAAAATTTTGTCAAAATTTTATTTCTATAGAAAATTTTGTCAAAATTTTATTTCTATAGAAAATTTTGTCAAAATATTATTTTTATAAAAAATTTTGTCAAAATTTTATTTCTATAGAATTTTTTCTCAAAATTTTATTTCTATAGAAAATGTTGTCAATATTTTATTGCTAGAGAAAATGTTTGTCAAAATTTTATTTTTATAGAAATAGAATTCTTTCTAAAAAATTTTTATAAAAAAATATAAAATTTCAAAATTTTATTTCCATAGAAAATTTTGTCAAAATTTTATTTCTATGGAATAATTTACTAAAAATTTTATTTCTATAGAAAATTTTGTCATAATTTTATTTCTATAGAAAATTTTGTCAAAATTTTTATTATTTAACAAATTTTTATAAAAAAATATAAAAAATTTTGTAAAATTTTGTTCAGTTTTGGTAGAATTCTACCAACTATGGCAACCGTGAATGTTCTACACTGAAATGTTACAAAAGCTATATCAAAATGACCATACCTTTTTTGCATTCTAGAGCATACAAAACCAAGAATCATCGAACCATTCATTCATCTATGAATTTCATTAATAGGAGAAATGCTTGAATACTCGTACATCTGTCATACAACTCAAACCACTAGGCCATCACTTCAGTCAGCCATCGGTACAACTTACCTCTCGCTCTCTCTCTGGACTAAAGCTGTGGCATGTTTTTCAACGCGAAATAGTGTCATGCATTTTAAACATGATCGACTATTGGACAGGGATTTGATCTTATGTTTGACTTTACAAGAGCATACAGGCTATGCAATTGCATTGCATCGAATAATATAATGATGATGGTGGTGACCAGTGAGCAGGTACGCATGCGCCTTGCTGCAACTTATACAAGTGGTACACAAAGATATTGTGTGTGTTGCACTGAGAAAACCGGAAACAACTCATTATCCTAATTAAAACGTTCTCTTGCTAACCATAAAAGGCAAATACACGCGATCATTTAATTCCTTGACTACATTCGATGTTGCCATTGCTGATGCAAAAAGCACCAATGCTCCCCATACACAAAATCCAATGGCCTAAGATGGTCAATATTAAAGCGCCTCTTTATTGATGGAATACTATGATGGACATCGTAGAGAGAAAGATCTATACTGGGACTTGATTTCATTGCCAGTCATCTATCCATCCAGTTATCCAAAAATCAAAGTCCTCTATACTTAACCATAGTCGTAGTGATGGCTATGTGTTATGGCCAGTGTTGTTGTTGTGGTTGTTGCTATGGTATTTTATTGCTCCATGATTCATTGTCATGCGTCACATTACAACATGCCATAAATGTTGGCAACAAGTCATTTGACGTGTGGACAATGCTCACTGCTTATTCCAGCTTTTGCCTTTGAAAGCTGTATCTCTGACCCAAGTCGATTAATAGAATGATGGTAATACCTATAACCAACAACATTCAATCTTTCATCACATAAATATATCCAGAGATGTCAGTCAATATATATATTTTTAATTTTAAACATATTTTTCATATGGACATGTTTGGAAAGCCGAATATTAAATCGTTGGGGTCTTATAGCCTAATTGAATTGAAACATAATTCAATTTATACATTTCTCATAAATATGTAATCGATTTAAAAACACCAGAGAGAGAGTAAACGACTAATAGAGTAGAAAAGGGCAACAAATACCATCACAATTAAGATAATAGATACTTCATGGCGTTAGTGCTTCGAAGAATGGGGAAGACTTCCGCTTGATCGGAAAGGTGGTACCGTAGTGCCACGTTAGTGACAAAATGTCGATTTTCTTTAAGTGATGGTACATGTGTGCCACTAATTGCGATACTTTTTACATTTTTTGACAACCTTTTTTTATAATGTAATATATTTTGTCGTTTGATACGACAACCCGTTAAGATTATGGAAATTATCGGAGTCTAAACAAATAATCGAGTTTACGAGTCGAATATTATATTTGCGAGCAATTATAATTTTATTTATTTTGAGATAAAGTATTTAGTGGAAACTAATGTATGGACTGAAAATATGCAAGAGTAAATTTTTAAATTAGTTAAACCGAATGAATCTCCTGAATATTAAATAATTGTGAAGCTAAAGAGGATCTAAATGGAACAAGTATATGTATACAGCCGTAAGTTCGGCCAGGCCGAATCTTATGTACCCTCCACCATGGATTGCATAGAAAGTAGTACTAAAGATTGTTATCCACAATCGAATTACTTGGGTTGCGGTAACACTTACCGATGACAAGGTATCTTCAAACTTCTTCTAACACCGTCTTCTCCATTGTAAGTTAATCCATACGGGGTATATATTAAAGAAAAATAAAAGGCCGATTAAATACGTATATAATTCAGTTTGACAAAATTTTCTATAGAAATAAAATTTTGACTAAATTTTCCATAGAAATAAAATTTTGACAAAATTTTCTATAGAAACAAAATTTTGACAAAATTTTCTATAGAAACAAAATTTTGCCAAAATTTTCTATAGCAATAAAATTTTGCCAAAATTTTTTATAGAAATAAAGTATTGACAAAATTTTCTATAGAAATAAAATTTTGACAAAATTTTCTATATGAAATAAAATTTTGAGAAAATTTTCGATGGAAATAAAATTTTGAGAAAATTTTATATAGAAATTAAACTTTGACAAAATTTTCTATAGAAATAAAATTTTGACAAAATTTTCTATAGAAATAAAACTTTGACAAAATTTTCTATAGAAATAAAATTTAGACAAAATTTCATGTATAAATAAAATTTTGACAAAATTTTTTATTGACATAAAATTTTGACAAAATTTTCTATAGAAATAAAATTTTGACAAAATTTTCTATAGAAATAAATTTGTGACAAAATTTTCTATAGAAATAAAATTTTGATGAATTATTTTTGGGGATCGGCTATATATAACTATAGACCGATATGGACCTATTTCAACATGGTTGTTAGCGGTCATAAACTAGGGCAATATACCAAATTTCACCACGTATCAAATGTCAACCGGATCGGATGAATTTTACTTCTCCAAAAGCTCCGGAGATCAAATCTGGGGATTGTTTTATATGGGGGTTATGTATAATTAAGACCGGTATGGACCAATTTTTGCATGGTTGTTAGAGGCCATAAATTAGCGCAATGTACCAAGTTTCACCACGTACCAAATTTCAACCGAATCGGATGAATTTTTCACATCCATGAGGCTACGGAGGTCAAATCTGGGGATCGGTTTATATGGGGGCTATATATAATTATGGATCGATGTTGACCAATTTTTGCATGGTTGTTAGAGACCATATACTAACACCAGGTATCATGGACCTATGTGGACCAATTTTTGCATGGTTGTTAGGGATCATATGCTAACTCCATGTACAAAATTTCTACCGGTTCGGATGAAGTTTGCTCCTCCAAGAGGCTCCGCAAGCCAAATCTGAGCTATATGTAAAAGTGGTCCGATATGGCCCCGGTTCGGATGAAGTTTGCTCCTCCAAGAGTCTCCGCAAGCCAAATCTGAGCTATGTGTAAAAGTGGTCCGATATGGCCCATTTGCAATACCATGCGACCCACATCAATAACAACTACTTGTGCCAAGTTTCAAGTCGATAGCTTGTTTCGTTCGGAAGTTAGCGTGATTTCAAAAGATGGACGGACGGACGGACGGAAGGACATGCTTAGATTGTCTCAGAATGTCACCACGACCCAGAATTTATATACCTTATGGGGCCTTAGAGCAATATTTCGATGTTTTACAAACGGAATGACAAAGTTAATACACCCCCCATTGTATGGTGGATGGTATAAAAAGAGTTATTTCAGAATTCTATATAAAACTCCAATACCAATATGTTTAATTGTTACTTTTTATACCCTAAACCACATAGTGGTCAGATTTGTCAAAAGATGTTCTGCTTAATTTCAGACCCCATAAAATAAATATATATACAGATCGACTCAGAATCACCACCTGAATCGATCTAGACCTTGGTGTCCGTACGTCTGTCCAGTCATAGTTATTAAACGATTTTGATGAAAATTGGTTTTTGGGGATTTGTGGAACAAGGACGAACGCTATTTCCATAAATGGGGTCATATTTCGCTCCTTTCCCAATGAGGGCTGCCTGATTCGACAGCGAAAAAAATATAGACCTAATATGAAAAATTATGCAACCTAAATTTTAGGTCACGGAATTTACCCAATATTAAGGAAAAATTTCTTTAAAATAGAAACGTTTATTAAAAAAAGCATTTGTAATCTTCGATTTAAGAATTTTCTTCTTTATGTTCAGGACACGAACCTACGAAATTCTCGAAACAAAGAAAAACATTTTTGATAAAAAAATAATCTTTAATTTAACTGATATATTGAATCTTCGGATTCAAGATAAAAAAGCTGCAAATATAGGCTAAGACTTAGAGTAAGGATTTTATATTTTTGATTTAATTTTTCGTTTTTAATTAAGAAAACAATTTTTACTTTGGAGTATTTCATATAGTTCGAGTTTTTATACTGAAATTTATTTTTACATGAATAACTTTGTGAATATATCGCAAAGAGAAAATGAAAATTCGATATGTTAATTTTATTTTTATAGACCCTAGATTTAATGATAGATGACTCCCTAAATACAGTTTTTACTTTAAGGAAGCCGAATCTTTGGCTCGGAATCAATACCAAAATCCTTAAGGGAAAGTCAAAATCGTAGTATCCAAAAAAAAAAAAAAAAATTTTTTTGAGTGTATGTTTAACTCAATGACAAGGGCCTTCTTTTTTATAGCCGAGTTAGAACAACATTTCACATTGCGGTCAAACCTCTTAGAGACCACTTAGAGTTTTCAAACATTCAGAAATGTCACCAGAATCACTGAGAGGGAATAACCCACCGTTGGAAAATTTTTTGATGTTTAGTGGAAACCGAGATTGAACCCATTGATATTTCATCTACAAGGCGGGCATGCACCATGTTGAGTGATATATAAGCTTCTCTCAGGCCACCCTCAGTGCCATTTGTCCCTCTTTCTTTAAAATTTCTTTTCCATGCCAATTCACTTTTCCATCTCTGAAATCATAACTTCTTCAGAATGCATTGCACAGAAAAATATTTACAACTGGTATTTTGCTATGATTTTATTTTATATGCTCACATGCCTAACTGCGTCTTTTACAAGACGAATTTAACAAAAAAAAGAAAAAAAAAATCAAGCAACATACATCGAACGATAACTGCGTAGAGTTTTATTTGTTGAAAGAAAGAAAAGACGCATGCCAAGAATGCTGCACAACTATGATTGTTGCATACTGATCAATCACTTTACATTTGGGCATGCGCAAGCGCCCTCCAATTGCAGCTCCCTCTTAATGATAACAGTAGCATTACACACACACCATTGACTGAAGCGAACCTAGCTGAATGCGTTAGAATTTATCTATGGCAAGCAAGTATCGTGAAGCCTTCAAAAGCCTTTTATTCATCTGGATCTATCAATTCTTGATGATCTTTTGTTGAAATTGCATGTCGCTAACGAATGATAATTGAGGTCGAGAGAGAAGCGGCTATGATGATGAAGATTGTGACTGATGCTCTTGGCGGCATGTTTACTGGCATGAATCTAACCATTTTTGGATTAAATCTGAGATTGTTATTTTATTTCAGTTTCCCCATCGTCTGGGACAATCATCAAAGTCAACTAACGTGGCGGCTTTTGTAGAAATAACATCATTTACTCTCATCTAAGATGCTAGTACTTTGCTATGTATCGAAAACGGTAATGCATAGTGGGGCAGGTTAGATCAAATGACAGATGGGTTTAACTTTAGCTTAATGTTCGATATAGAAATACAATTTTTACAAAATTTTCTATAGAAATACAATTTTTAAAAAAATTTCTATAGAAATGCAATTTTGATAAAATTTTCTATAGAAATGAAATTTGACAAAATTTTCTATAGAAATAAAATTTTGATAAAATTTTCAATAAAAATAAAATTTTGACAAAATTTTCTATAGAAATAAAATTTTGAGAAAAATTTCTATAGAAATAAAATTTTGAGAAAATATTCTATAGAAATAAAAATTTTACAAACTTTTTTTTACAAAAAAAATTGACAAGATTTTCTATAGAAAAAAAATTAACAAAATTTTTTATAGAAATAAAATGTTGACAAAATTTTCTTTACAAATAACATTTTGACAATATTTTCTGTAGAAAAAAAAATTGACAAAATTTTCTATAGAAATAAAATTTTTACAAAATTTTCTGAAGAAATAAAAATTTGACAAAATCTTCTATGGAAAAAAATGACAAAATTTTCTATAGAAATGAAATTTTGAGAAAATTTTCAATAGAAAAAAAAATTGACAAAGTTTTTTATAGAAATAAAATTTGGACAAAATTTTCTATAGAAATAAACTGTTAACAGAATTTTCTATAGAAGTAAAATTTTGACAAAATTTTCTATAGATATAAAATGTTGACAAAATTTTCTACAGAAATTAAATTTTGCCAAATTTTCTATAGAAACTACATTTTGACAAAATTTTCTATAGAAAAACAAAATGACAAAATTTTCTATAGAAAAAAATTTTGCCAAATTTTCTATCGTAATAAAATTTTGACAAAATTTTCTATAAAAATAAAATCTTGACAAAATTTTTATAGAAATAAAATTTTGACAAACTTTTCTATAGAGATAAAGTTTCGACATTTTCTTTAAAAATAACATTTTGAAAAATTTTTTTATAGAAATACACTTTCGATAAAATTTTCTATAGAAACAAAATTTTTACAAAATTTTTTATAGAAAAAATGACAAAATTTTCTATAGAAATAAAATTTTGACAAAAATTTCTATAGAAATAAAATTTTTACAACATTTTCTAGACAAATAAAATTATGACAAAATTTTCTATAAAAATAAAATTTTTACAAAAATTTCTATACAAATAAAATTTTGACAAAATTTTCTATAGAAATGAAAATTTGAGAAAATTTTCTATAGAAAAAAAAATTAACAAAATTTTCTATAGAAATAAAATTTTGACAAAATTTTCTAAGAAATAAACTGTTGACAAAATTTTCGATAGAAACAAAATGTTGACAAAATTTTCTATAGAAATTAAATTTTGCCAAATTTTCTATAGAAATTCAATTTTGACAAAATTTTCTATAGAAATACACTTTTGACAAAATTTTCTATAGAAATAAAGTTTTGACAAAATATTCTATAGAAATGAAACTTTGAGAAAAATTTCTATAGAAATGAAATTTTGAGAAAATTTTCTATAGAAATAAAATTTTGAGAAAATTTTCTATAGAAATAAACTGTTGACGAAATTTGCCATAGAAAACAAAATTGACAAAATTTCTATAGAAATAAAATTTTGACAAAATTTTCTATAGAAATAAAATTTTGACAAAATTTTCTATAGAAATACACTTTCGACGAAATTTTCTATAGAAAACACAATTGACAAAATTTTATATAGAAATAAAATGTTGGCAAAAATTTCTATAGAAACTAAATTTTGACAAAATTTTCTATAGAATTAAAATGTTGACAAAATTTTGAATTGAAATTAAATTTTGTCAAATTTTCTATAGAGATAAAGTTTCGACAACATTTTCTTCAAAAATAAAATTAAAAAAAAAAAAAAATTCTATAAAAATAAAATTTCTATAGAAACACACTTTCGACAAAATTTTCTAGGGAAATAAAATTTTGACAAAATTTTTTATAGAAATAAAATTTTGACAAAATTTCCTTTAGAAATAAAATTTTGACAAAATTTGCTATAAAAATAAAATTTTTACAAAATTTTCTATACAAATAGAATTTTGACAAAATTTCCTATAGAAATGAAATTTTAACAAAATTTTCTATAGAAATAAAGTTTTAACAAAATTCTCTATAGAAATAAAATGTTGACAAAAGTTTCTAAAAAAAATAAAATTTTTACAAAATTTTCTATAGAAAAAAATTGACAAAATTTTCTATAGAAAAAAATTGACAAAATTTTCTATAGAAATAAAATTTTGACAAAATTTTCTATAGAAATAAACTGTTGACAAAATTTTCTATAGAAACAAAATGTTGAGAACATTTTCTATAGAAATTAAATTTTGCTGAATTTTCTATAGCAATTAAATTTTGACAAAATTTTCTATAGAAATAAAATTTTGACAAAATTTTCTATAGAAATACACTTTCGACGAAATTTTCTATACAAAACAAAATTGAAAAAATTTTATATAGAAATAAAATTTTGGCAAAACTTTCTATAGAAATTAAATTTCATTCGTTTTGTTTTGTTATTGTTATTGTTGGTTTTGTTCTATAAGCATTGTTGTTGTTTTTTTATTTCAGCTTAAAACCATACATTGACTAAACTACAAGTGTAGCTTAACCAACAGAGGAAAAGAATGTTTGTCAAATTTATTTGGACAAAGCCCTATAGACTGCAAGATGGTTGGATGGAAGCACGTTTCGGAAATACCACATTCCTCATCAGCATCCTCTACTTGCAGCAAAACTATCAACCAATTATCAGAATAAATTCAGGCAGTTCATTAAACCCAACAATTAACCACACTTGAACCTTCCGAAAAAAGGTTTTTTATGATAGCCAGCTTATGCCGAAATAAATTCGAAACAAACATATCTCTTTTCCTAATTAAATTTGACAAACATTCTTTTCCTCTCTTTGTTAAGCTACACATGTAAAAATGATTGAAGAATAAACCAATAATAACAAAAAACGAATGAAATAAAATTTTGACAAAATTTTTATAAATGTTTCTATAGACATACAATTTTGAAAAGAAGATTTCTTTGTTTGGTAATTTTTGATAAAATATTGTCAATTTTTTTTTTTGGCTCGAGTGGCAACCATGGGTGCAACCCTAGGGTCACACCTTCTCAAATAAATGAAATCGCCACTTGTATCTTTCAATGAGTTGATTATTGTGGCTTCTATAGATAGTGAAAAGGCTTTCAATTACGTCAGAGGTGATCCGAATGACAATTTTTTGGGTTTTCAATTGACAAAAAGTTTTAAACATCGAAAATTTTATATACAGGGTGGCTGATATGTAATGCAACAAAATAAAACACTATATTTTTTAACTTTTTTATATTATTGGTTAAAGGCCAAAATGGTCGGAAATAAAATCGAATTTTAGAATCGATTTTAGAGAAAACAAACTTTTTTCGTCTACTAATATCAGTCTTATATGATTTCTACCCTTATGACAGAGGGTATAAAATCCCACTGTGCAATATAACTAACTAGCAATTCACGGCAAAGTAAAAAATAATTTTTGAATGAATTGCACAGTTTATATGAGCAATTCTTGTAATCAGATACCATATGTTTGGTTCCTGCTGTTTGGATTCCACATAAAAATAATTTACTAAACACTAAAATCCTAAAATCTTGTAATAAATCAAAAATCTTGTAATTTGCAACAATGAAACAATTTGGGAAATGCATTAGAAAAATCTCAAAACATTGAACACTCGTGATTTTTTTTTTTTTTTTGTAAAATTGACATTGAAAAACTATTTGATCAGATCAATTCATGTGAATTCCATGCACTTGGATTTGGGCGATTCAAAACGATTTAATGTGAAAATTAAATACGTAGACGTGATGTCTGCTCTACACATTTCTTAAAGTAAGCGGAATTTGTATTGTAATTTTTTTTGCGCTCTCTCTTATGGACATAATTTTTGGTTTAATTTGCTTCAAATTTATAACGATTGAGATGTTTTGTTTGTATATCAAATTATTATGGATGCGGATTTGCTAAAAATAAATTCAATCATATTGCATTAATTGTCGATAATATTTTCTTTTCCATAATGATTTTCGAGTTTTGTACAAATTTGTTAGGCAATTTATTGACATTCAAATATAAAATTTATTGTATCCTCCACCATACGCTGAAAAAATTATTTGCGTGGTATTAAATATTACGTAACTTAAAATTTTGGATGCGCAATTTACATAATATTAATTTTTTTTCAATAATGAAATTTTAATTAAAAAAGTGTATAATCATTGTTTCAAAAATTTCTGTTATAAAATTTAGGATGCAAATTTTTGAAATTTGTGTCCCTCCGTCAAATTCGTATGCCATTCAACTAAGGCCAATTTTCCTTTAAAATAAGAAACACATTTTTGATTTACGAAGTCTTCCTTGAAATAACTGAAATATTGCATCTTAAAACGCTTCAAATATAGGCTAAGGCTTATTTTGAAGATTTTGCATCTTTGGTTTAAAGTTTTGTGGAATTAAGAAAACACTGAGTCGATCTAGCGGTGTCCGTCCCTCTGGCATCCTCTTGAAATCACACTAACTTCCGTACGAAAACTGAAAAAAAATTTGCGTGTGGATGTGGATAGGAGCCACCGTGGTGCAATGATTAGCATGCCCGCCTTGCATACACACATGGTCGTGGGTTCGATTCGTGCTTCGACCGAACACCAAAAAGTTTTTCAGCGGTCGATTATCCCACCTCAGTAATGCTGGTGACATTTCTGAGTGTTTCAAAGCTTCTCTAAGTGGTTTCACTGCAATGTGGAACGCCGTTCGGACTCGCCTATAAAAAGGAGGTTCCTTGTCATTGAGCTTAACATGCAATCGGGCAGCAATCAGCGATAAGAGAGAAGTTCACCACTGTGGTATCACAATGGACTGAATAGTCTAAGTGAGCCATCGGGCTGCCACATAACCAAACCTAACCTACACTGAAAAAACAGTGAACCCACCAGGAAGAAAACTTTCGATTAATTTTAGAAAATTTTGAATATTTTGTAGTTTGAAGGAAAAACTTGGAGTTCAAAATTGCAAGAATGTCTTTAGTGACATACGAAGTTCATGATGGACGCATTTTTGGTAAAATGTACAAATTTAAAGAAATTCTGAACTATTTTGTGGAAGACACGAATTTAGTTAATCTTTATGCTTCAGTTGAGTATATTTTTTCCTCGGGTTTAGTTAATTTAACTAACGTACACAAAAAATTATTATAGTAAAGAAAAGTTTCTCCAAACATAATAATTCCATGAACTAAAATAAAGTTAAATTGGCTTTAGTGAAATAGAGAGTTCACTTTTTTTGAGTGTAGTATGTGCAATTTACACACTATGAAGGACAATTTTTTTTTTTAAATAATGAAATTTTAATTAAAAGAAAGTTTATAATCTTTGCTTCAAAATTTTTTTTCATTAAATTTAGGACACACATTTTGAAAATTTGCGTCCCTTTGTTAAAGTTGCATGTCTTTAAACTAAGGCAAATTTTCCTTAAAGTAAAGAACCACATTCTTGATTTAAATAAATCTTCCTTAAATTAACTGAAATATTAAATCTTTAGATTTAAGATCAAAACGCTTCAAATATAGGCTAAGACTTATTTTGAGGATTAAGCATTTTTGGTTTAAAGTTTTTTTCGTTTTTGAAATTAAGAAAATATTTTTTACTTCGAAATATCCGTCATAATATGGATTATTGTACGTGAATGGATGTTTGTACGTGAACAGCTTTATTAATATACCGGAAAAATAGAATGAAAATTCGATAAATTATTTTAATTTTATAGATCCTAGATTTAAAGCCAGATAAGCCGCAAAAAAAATTATAATTTTAAAAGACTCGTATTTTTGGCTCGGAAACAATACCAAAATCCTTAAAGGAAGGTCAAGACCTGTGGATCCAAGTAAACGTTGTTTTTTTTTTTTGAATTAAGCTATTGAATTAAATATATGATACGGAACTATTTTTGCATTAGCGCAGATACTGACATCACGTATCGGACCTAATGTGCAGCGTTGCCAGAATTGTTTCTCAAAAAACCGCTAGATTTGCCCAAAAAAATAGCTAAAAAAAGCTAAAAAATGCTAAAAAATAGCTAGAAAAAAGCTAAATTTTTTTGTATCAAAAGTCACATTTTTGATTGAAATTTAACAAACTTAAAGGCTTTATTTCACTTACAATGCATATTATTTTCATTTTAATTCCACTTCTGTGAGACTGTAACAATATCTAAGGCATATTAGCTCTGTTTGCGTATTCGATACATTTTGATTACTATCACAAATTTTTTACTGGAAGTCCTTCGTTTTGTGGGAGCTACCTTCCCAACACCTCTATTTTATTTACTTGTTATTTTAAAATACTAAATGATCTAAGCATGCTTTGGATTTGGTAAAAAAATGATTTGTCATTTTTTTAAATAAAATTTTAGTTTGGATTTGAAATTGTGAAAAATTCGAAGTACATTACTTTTATTTAAATTGTAGAAAATACCTATAGTTTACATTTCCCAGTAAAAACATTTTCCTTTTCTTCATGAGCTATCAAAGTGCTTTAAAAACGTGCTCACGCCAACTTAAATTTCCAAATTCAGACTCGACTTCAAGTAGAAATTATTGTATATATACGTTTTTAAAATAAAGTGTTGAAAAACATCTTCTATTTTTGAACGCTATTTTGGTTTGTGGTTAAGATGCAAAAACTCCTCACATTTAAAGACTATTTCATTAATTCGTCCTTCTTTCATGAAAACATACCCATTTTTAAGTTGAATCACTTAATTATAAGGACAAAACGACTTTATCGTCTTTTGGACAAGGAAAACAGTTTACATAACAGAAATTCACAAATGCTATTATAACCAAAATTCGCGTTCGTATTTTAAGGAGACGACAATATTTTTTCAGTGCACAAAGCTATTCACATCTACTATTTTAATTTAGTAATATCGTAATAACTTTAGAATATTATAATAACATAAAAAGGATAAACGAGTCAAATGATAATATTCCCAATAATTTACTGACAGTTTATCTAACAAATTTGTATGGTAATAGTAGATTTAAAGTTTACGATAACTTTTATGTATATAATGAAAAAACTTTACAACAAGGTGTATTTGCTACAAAAATGCCCGCATAATGGCTGGACTCATTATTAATGTTTCAACTGAGCTTTGAAATATGTGGAAACCCTTATACTTGCAGCAAGGCTTAGATAAAAACGCCGATTTATCCATATTTCAATAGAAACATGTCGAAAATAAAAAAGCCAAAAATAGCTAAAAGGGTCATGAAAAAAAGCCAGAAAAAAAGCTAAAAGCTAAATGAATTTTTTTCCCGCTAAACGTCTTCAAAAAAAGCCAAATCTAGCGGGAAAAAAGCTAAATTGGCAACGCTGCTAATGTGAACCGATATGACCCATTTGCAATATTGTTCAAAGCAAAGTTTCCAACAGATATACAGCGTTCGGATGTTAGCGTCTTTTTAACCAGACGGACAGACCGACATCGTTAGATCGACACCAATATTTCGATATGGTACAAACGAAATCACAAAGTTTCTATACCCACCATTCGACATCAAGGCATATGGTGCCTTTAATTTCCCCAATCCTATATACCCTGTACAATATTGGTGTCTTTAAGTCTAATTATTTACATATTATCTAATGGACCACCCACAACATATATTGATGTTTGGAAAACTTAAGAACTTGATGAAATAACACTCAGCTACTTTAACAAATGACTAATTACAGCGGTGTCTTTGAAAATTCTCTTTTGTGTACCGTGGGTGGCTACATCCACAAATATCATCATCACTCCAAATACGATTGTCATCATGGACATCATGTAATACCTTCTTCCTCATCAGCAACAAGAAATCCATCAAAATCTATTTTGTATGGTTTAAAGAAATCTATCATCTCAAGTGATGTGGTAGTGATAGATTTTAAGTGATTTACATGCAACCCCTTGCGCCGAGCAGACTTCTTCAAATGATATCCAATGGAGATCTTATGCTTTTCAAAAACACTATTTAAATCGTAACTCATGTTCTCTTAGTTGGAGGAAGAAAAAAAATTAACCGTAAGGATAACAAAATAGGATCCAATATGATCCTTATGAGAAAAGAGCAATGCACTGAAAGGAGAGTTTTCTTTTCTGAGGAACGATATTATATTTTGACGCTAAACTATTATATTTAAATACAAGTAACAAGTAAGGAAAGTCTAAAGTCGGCTGGGGCCGACTATTTTATACCCTGCACCACTTTGTAGATCTAAATTTTCGATACCATATCACATCCGTCAAATGTGTTTGGTGCTATATATAAAGGTTTGTCCCAAATACATACATTTAAATATCACTCGATCTGGACAGAATTTGGTAGACTTGTACAAAATCTATAGACTGAAAATTTGAGTCGGCTAATGCACTAGGGTGGAACACAATATTAGTAAAAACAAGTATATACAGAACTAAGTTCGGCCAGGCCGAATCTTAAATATCCACCATCATGTAGCAAATATTAGGGTTTCCTTTGAAATTTCAGGAGGGCTTGAGGACTTGAGGACAATTCCTGAAGATAAATTTAAAGAGTTCACCTATGAGGACTATATCAGATTCTGGATTTATAAGAACCATTTTTGTTTGAGTTTTAGAGGAATCATTAACATCTCTTGTAAGTGTGCAAGAAAATTATAGAATAACGTCTTGATTTGAAATCTTAAATCTGTAGAAGTAAAATCTGGAAATTTTACATTGAGTTTCAAGCAATTTTCACGATCAGTGCGCCTTCTACACCGAAAGAATTTTCTTCGTAAAAAGAACGAAAAATTTCGTTAAAAGTACGAAATTTGTCATTGTTTTACAACCAAAGAAACTTTTCATTAAAAGTACGAAATATTTCGTACTTTTTACGAAGAAAAATTCTTCCAAAATTTTCGTAGTTTGTAAGAAAAAAATTCGTACTTTTTATGAAGAATCTTCGTACTTTTTATGAAAAATCTTCGTACTGTTTATGAAACAATTTCGTTCTTTTATGAAAGTGTTTCGTACTTTTTATGAAAAATTTTCGTAGTTTTTATGAAAAATTTTCGTACTTTTTATGAAAAAATTTCGTACTTCTTTCTGAAAAATGTTCGAACTTTTAGAAAAAAAAATTATAGTCGAAAGTGCATTTGGTTGTAGTTGCAAGTGTGAAAAATGACATCACTACTTTACATCTTAAGTTTTTGAATAATTTTTAGTTTTATTGCTTCACTTTTATTCATAGCGCCCTATCACCCAAATGAGAAGTAGCATAGACTTGCATAAAAAATAGAATAAAGGAATACACTCAAGCACATTATAAAACAATTTAATGCCGCGAACGGAAATTTTACAACTTCAATGAAACTTCTTCGTTATTTCAAAGAAAATGTTTCGTACTTTTTATGAAGAAATTTTAACGCAGAATGTTTCGTAAAATATTCGTAAAAACTTCTTCACAAAATTCATGAAATGTGAAGAAAGTTTCGTTAAAAGTACGAACTTTTTACGAAGAAAAGTTAATGTAGAATGTTTCGTAGGAGTTTCGTATATTCGTAAAATGTTCTTCGTAAAATTTACGAAAATGAATGAAAATTTCGTTATTTTAATGAAGAATTCAGGAAGAATAGTTAATGAAGAATTCTTCGTAAAATTAACGAAGAGAATTCTTTCGGTGTACACCCTCAAGAAGTGAAGTCGGTCTATAAGGAGGCATTACCAAATGGACCGATAAAAACTTAATCCGATACACGTTTTTGTGAGCCTAAAATACCAGAATATTTACAATTTCAGGCAAATCAGATAAAAACTACGGTTTCTAGAAACCCAAGGAGTTAAATCGGGAGATCGTTCTTATGGGGGCTATACTAAAATATGGACCGATACTCACCGTTTTCGGCACACCTCTTTATGACCCGAAAATACCTCTAGATTTCCAATTTCAGGCAAATAGGATAAAAACTTCGGATTCTAGAAGCCCAAGAAGTAAAATCGGGAAATCGGTCTATATGGGGGCTATACCAAAATATGGACCGATACTCACCATTTTTGGCACACCTCTTTATGGTCCTAAAATACCTCTAGATTTCCAATTTCAGGCAAATTGGATAAAAACTACGTTTTCTATAAGCCCAAGACCCCAAATCGGGAGATCGGTCTATATGGGGGCTATACCAAAATAAGGTCCGATACTCACAATTTTTGGCACACGTATTTGTGGTCCTTCAATACCTCTAGATTTCCAATTTCTGGTAAATTGAATAAAAACTGCAGTTTCTATAAGCCCAAGAAGTAAAATCGAGAGATCGGTCTATATGGGGGCTATACCAAAACATGGACCGATACTCACCATTTTTGGCACACCTCTTTATGGTCATAAAATACCTCTAGATTTCAAATTTCAGGCAAATTGGATAAAAACTTCGATTTCTATAAGCCCAAGACCCCAAATCGGGAGGTCGGTTTATATGGGGACTATATCAAAACCAGGACCGATATAGCCCATCTTCGAACTTGACCTGCCTGCAGACAAAAGACGAGTTTGTGCAAAATTTCAGCACGATTGCTTCATTATTGAAGACTGTATCGTGATTACAACAGACAGACAGACAGACGGATGGATAGACGGACATCGTTATATCGCCTTCTCCCTGATCAAGAATATATATACTTTGTATAGTCGGAAATCGATATTTCGATGTGTTACAAACGGAATGACAAACTTATTACACCCCCGTCACCATTCTATGGTGGTGGGTATAAAAAGTATATACAGTAGTAAGTTCGGCCGGGCCGAATCTTAAATACCCACCACCATGAATCAAATAGAATAGTTTCCTTTGCAAATTTCTGGGAGGTTTGATGACAGATATTTTCCCAAGCAGATCAGTGCGCCTTCTATACCCACAATAAGTGAAATCGGTCTATATGGAGGCCTTATCCAATGGACCGATAAAACTAAATCATATACACTTTGTTATAGGTCTAAAATGCCAGTATATTTTCAATTTGTGCAAATCGGATAAAAACTACAATTTGTAGAAACCCTAGGAGTTAAATCGGGAGTTCGGTGTAATGGGCTATACCAAAACATGGATAAAAACTATGGATTCTAGAAGTCCAAGAAGTAAATCTGGAGATCGGTCTATATGGGGCTATATCGAAACATGGTCCGGTAATCACCATTTTCGGCACATCTCTTTATTTTCCTAGAATACCTCTAGATTTCGAATTTCAGGCAAATTGGGTAAAAACAACGGATTCTAGAAGCCCAAGAAGTAAAATCGGGAGTTCGGCCTATATGGGGGCTATATCAACACATCGACCGATAATCACCATTTTCGGCACATCTCTTTATTTTCCCAGAATGCTTCTACATTTCCAATTTCAGGCAAATTGGATAAAAACAACGGATTCTAGAAGCCCAAGAAGTAAAATCGGGAGATCGGCCTATATGGGGGCTATATCAAAACATCGACCGATAATCAACATTTTCGGCACATCTCTTTATTTTCCTAGAATACTTCTAGATTTCCAGTTTCAGACAAATTGGGTAAACAATACGGATTCTAGAAGTCCAAGAAATAAAATCGGGAGATGGGTCTATATGGGGGGCTATATCAAAACATGGACCCATACTCACCATTTTCGGCACACCTCTTTAAGGTCCTAGAATACTTCTAGATTTCCGGTTTGGGGCAAATTGGGTAAAAATTACGGATTCTAGAAGACCAAGAAGTAAACTCGGGAAATCGGTCTGTATGGTGGCTATATCAAACCATGGACTGGTACTCACCATTTTCGGCACACGTCTTTAGGATCCTAGAGTACATCTAGGTTTCAAATTACAGGTAAATTTGATTAAAACTACGGATTCTAGAAGCCCAAGAAGTAAAATCGGGAGATCGGTCTATATGGGGGCTATATCAAAAGATGAAGCTATACACCCCATTTTCGGCACACCTCTTTATGGGCCTAGAATACCTCTAGATTTCCAATTTCAGGTAAATCGGATAGAAAATACACTATCTAGACGTCCAAGAAGCAAAATCGGGAAATAGGTCCATATGGGGGCTATGCCAAAACATGGACCAATAGGCACCATTTTCTGTACACTTTTTGATGGTCTTAAAATACCTCTAGATTTCCAATTTCAGGCAAATTCGATAAAAACTACAGTGTTTATAAGCCCAAGAACCCAAATCGGGAGGTCGGTTTATATGGGGACTATATCAAAACTTGGACCGATATAGCCCATCTCCGAACTTGACCTGCCTGCAAACAAAAGACGAATCTGGGCAAAATTTCAGGACGATAGCTCCATTATTGAAGGCTGTAGTGTGATTACAACAGACAGACAGACATGCTTATATCGTCTTAGAATTTCTCCCTGATCAAGAGTATATATACTTTATATAGCCGGAAATCGATTTTTTTTTTTTGGGTGCATATGTTGCTATTAGCCACTGTTCCATTTGTTGTAGCACTTGTGTCCCACAATGTTTGTATATTTTTTTGGTAGTAAAGAATAATAAATATACTAAAATACTAAATGAAGAAATTTTTTTGTTTTCCTTTAAAACGGAAAGTATGTTGTTGCTGATGTTTTGGTGTTGTGTCAACAAACAAAATGTCAGATATTAACATAAGTCTATAAAACATCAACCACAACCATCAACCCAGTGGAGTTAAATCAGAAACACTCAGCAATGTCACCAGCATTACTGAGTTGGGATAATCCACCGCTGAAAAACTTTATGGTGTTTGGTAGAGACTGGGTTTGAACCCACGACTCTGGATTCAAACTTGTGCAAAATGTAAAGCAAATCAGGTTGAAATTCTGGCTTCTGGGGCCATATTAGTAGATATCAGGCGAATGATATATATGGGAGCTATATCTAAAACTGGACCGATTTCTTCCAAAATCAATAGGGTTCTATTCTGACACAAAACACATACTTGTGCCAAAATTTGAAGACGATTGGACTTAAATTGCGACCTAGACTTTGATCACAAAAATTTGTTCATAGGCAGACAGACGAACGTGGCTAGATCGACTCAGGGCCGGCCCTGAGCAGTATTGCCAAAGACACCATATGTCTATCTCGTCTCCTTCTGGGTGTTGCAAACATATGCACTAACTTATAATAACCTGTTCCACAGTGTGGCGCAGGGTATAAAAACATCGTTGAGAGGCGAGTTTTGGAAGTGCTTTTAATGTCGAGCCTTTAGAAGAACTTCAACTTTTTTCTGTGAAGATATAAATAATAATAAGGCCTTTCAATCCATTTTTGGAAAGGCCCCTCCTTTGCTTGGTTTTTCCTAATTTCCATTTTATCTTTTTCCAGCAGCCATACCGCACACTCCTATTCCTAGATTTTAAGTATCCCAGAATATAATGATGTTGTTTAATGACTATGCGGACAGATTGACATTCATCCGAAAGAAACAAACGCGTGCCGGCAAACATCAGAAAATTATTTTCACAATCTTAAGAGTAATGTCTTACTCACATAGGTAAAATCAAATTATTGACTCGTGTTTGATCAACCAAATCAGTAATGAATTCAATAAAAACAAGTATATACAGCCGTAAGTTCGGCCAGGCCGAATCTTATGTACCCTCCATCATGGATTGCGTAGAAACTTCTACTAAAGATTGCCATCCAATATCGAATTACTTGGGTTGCGGTAACACTTGCCCATGGCCAGGTATCTTAAAACTTCGTAGCAGCGTATTATTAATTGTAATTTAGTCCAATCCGGGTGTGTTATTTATTACACAAAAAAAAATCCGATTAAATACGTATATAATTCAGTTCTTGACCGGTATATATAGGGAAGTCTACAAATAATTACGTACCGATATGATAATTACGTACCGAGAGATACAGAATACAAATATGGCGGTCGCCTTTATATGGGGGCTATATACAATTATGAATACGTTTGCCACAGTTGATAGAATTCTACCAAAAATGGCAGATTTTTCACTGTTTGGTAGATTGGTAGAATTCTTGGTGTTTTGGTTGATTTTGCAAAAAGTTCCTCTCCTCTGCGCCTGCAGGGCACTTCATAAATTTTCTATAGAAATAAAATTTTGGCAAATTTTTCTATAGAAATAAAATTTTGACAAAATTTTCTATAGAAATAAAATTTTGACAAAATAATCTATAGAAATAAAATTTTTACAAATTTTTCTATAGAAATAAAATTTGGACAAAATTTTCTATAGAAATAAAATTTTGGCAAATTTTATATAGAAATAACATTTTGACAAAATTTTCTATAGAAAAAAAATGTTGACAAAAATTTTCTAAATTTTCTATAGAAATAAAATTTTTGTAAAAAGACTTATTTCAGCAAAAGCCCACTATCATAAACCTCTTTTCGGAAGGTTCAAGTGTGGTTCACTTTGGGTTTGGTGAACTACTAGAATTTGTTCTGGTTGATAGTGTTGCTTCAAGTAGAGGATGCTGATGAGGAATGTAGTAATTCCGAAACGTGCATCTATCCAACCATCTTGCAGTCTATAGGACTTTGCCCAAATCAATTTGAGAAACACTCTTTTCCTCTGTTGGTTAAGCTACTCTTGTAGTTTAGTCAACGCAATGGTTTTTAAACCTCTAATGCCCCAATTATTATTATTATTATTATTTAGCCAACTGATTACATTTTCCATGTTAACGACACAAAAGCAAGAGAACTAAGCAAGAAAAATGTATATGGTAAAATTTTGCGTATGCTGCAAAGCCTCTTGAATAGTTTCACATAAGTTTTCTTTTTATTTTGCCCATTTTTGTTGTCTTAAGGTGTGTTTTCCTAAAAGCTTCCTTATTAATTGAAACCCGCCTACAGGCGGGCTTGGGCATTAGAGGGTTAAGCTTAGATCAAAACCACAAATATGATTGAAGTACAAACCAACAATAACAAAACAAAACGAAATAAAATAAAATAAAATAAAATGTTGACAAAATTATCTATAAAAATAAAATGTTGACAAAATTTTCTATAGAAATAAAATTTTGACAACATTTTCTATAGAAATAAAATGTCGACAAAATTTTTTATAGAAATAAAATTTTGACAAAATTTTCTATAGAAATAAAATGTTGACAAAATTTTCTATAGAAATAGAATGTTGACAAAATTTTCTATAGAAATAAAATTTTCACAAAATTTTCTACAGAAATAAAATTTTGACAAAATTTTCTATAGGAATAAAATTTTGACAATATTTTCTATAGAAACAAAGTTTTGACAAATTTTTGTAAAGAAATAAAAAAAAATTTTGACAAAATTTTCTATAGAAATAAAATAAAATTTTGACAAAATTTTCCATAGAAATACAATTTTGACAAAATTTTCTATAGAAATAAAATTTTGAGAAAATTTTCAAAATTTTCCATAGAAATAAAATTTTGACAAAATTTTCTATAGAAATAAAATTTGGCAAAATTTTCAAAATTTTCTATAGAAATTAAATTTTGACAAAATTTTCTATAGAAATAAAATTTTGACAAAATTTTTTATAGATATACAATGTTTACAAAATTTTCTATAGAAATGAAATTTTGACAGAATTTTTTCTATAGAAATAGATTTTCGAAAAAAATTTTTATAGAAATAAAATTTTCACAAAATTTTCTACAGAAATAAAATTTTGACAAAATTTTCTATAGAAATAAAATGTTGACACAATTTTCGATAGAAATAAAATTTTCACAAAATTTTCTACAGAAATAAAATTTTGACAAAATTTTCTATAGAAATAAAATTTTGAAAAAATTTTCAATAGAAATAAAATTTTGACAAAATTTTCTATAGAAATAAAATTTTCACAAAATTTTCTATAGAAATAATATTTTCACAAAATTTTATACAGACATAAAATTTTGAGAAAATTTTCTATAGAAATAAAATTTTGACAAAATTTTCTAAAGAAATAAAATTTTGAAAAAAATTTTCTATAGAAATAAAATTTTGAAAAAAATTTCTATCAAAATAAAATTTTGACAAAATATTATATAGAAATAGAATTTTTGACAAAATTTTCTAAATATTCTATAGAAATTAAATTTTGACAAATTTTTCTATAGAAATAAAATTTTGACAAAATTTTCTATAGAAATAAAATTTATAACAAATTTAAAAAACCAACCATCTTGCAGTCTATAGGGCTTTGCCCAAGTAAATTTGACAAACATTCGTTTCTTCTGTTGGTTTAGCTACTCTTGTAGTTAAGTCAACGCAATGGGTTTTAAGCTGAGATCAAAACAACAAATATGATTGAAGTACAAACCAACAATAACAAAACAAAATGAAATGAAATAAAATTTTGACAAAATTTTCTACAGAAATAAAATTTTGACAAAATTTTCTATAGAAATAAAATGTTGACAGAATTTTTTTATAGGAATAAAATTTCGACAAAATTTCTATAGAAATTAAATTTTGACAAACTTTTCTATAGAAATAAAATTTTGACAAAATTTTCTATAGAAATAAAATGTTGACAAAATTTTCTATAGAAATAAAATGTTGACAAAATTTTCTATAGAAATAAAATGTTGACACAATTTTCTATAGAAATAAAATTTTCAAAAATTTTCCATGAAAATAAAATTTTGACAAAATTTTCCATGAAAATAAAATTTTGACAAAGTTTTCTATAGAAATAAAATTTTGACAAAATATTATATATAGTAATAGAATTTTTGACAAAATTTTCTAAATCTTCTATAGAAATTAAATTTTGACAAATTTTTCTATAGAAATAAAATTTTGACAAAATATTCTATATAAATAAAATGTTGACAAAATTTTCTATAGAAATACAATTTTGACAAAGTTTTCTACAGAAATAAAATTTTGACAAAATTTTATATAGAAATAAAATTTTGAAAAAAAATTATATAGAAATAAAATAAAATTTTAACAAAATTTTCTATAAAAATAAAATGTTGACAAAATTTTCTATATAAATTAAATGTTGACAAAATTTTCTATAGAAATACAATTTCTACAGAAATAAAATTATGACAAAATTTTATATAGAAATAAAATTTTGAAAAAATTTTATATAGAAATAAAATAAAATTTTAACAAAATTTTCTATAAAAATAAAATGTTGACAAAATTTTCTATATAAATAAAATGTTGACAAAATTTTCTATAGAAATACAATTTTGTCAAAGTTTTCTATAGAAATACAATTTTGACAAAGTTTTCTACAGAAATAAAATGTTGACAAAATTTTCTATATAAATAAAATGTTGACAAAATGTTCTATAGAAATACAATTTTGACAAAGTTTTCTATAGAAATACAATTTTCGACAAAATTTTCTATAGAAATAAAATTTTGTCAAAATTTTCTATAGAAATAAAATGTTGACAAAATTTTCTATATAAATAAAATGTTGACAAAATTTTCTATAGAAATACAATTTTGACAAAGTTTTCTACAGAAATAAAATTTTGACAAAATTTTATATAGAAATAAAATTTTGAAAAAATTTTATATAGAACTAAAATTTTGAAAAAATTTTATATAGAAATAAAATAAAATTTTAACAAAATTTTCTATAAAAATAAAATGTTGACAAAATTTTCTATAGATATTAAATTTTGAAAAATTTTCTATAGAAATAAAATTTTGAAAAATTTTCTATAGAAATAAAATTTTGAAAAAATTTCTATAGAAATAAAATTTTGACAAAATTTTCTATAGAAATAAAATTTTGACAAAATTTTCTATAGAAATAAAATTTTGAAAAAATTTCTGTAGAAATAAAATTTTGACAAAATTTTCTATTGAAATAAAATTTTGACAAAATTTCCTACGGAAATAAAATTTTAACAAAATTTTCTATAGAAATAAAGTTTTGACAAAATTTTCTATAGAAATAAAATTTGTACAAAATCTTCTATCGAAATAAAATTTTAACAAAATTTTCTATGGAAATAGGATTTTGAAAAAATTTTCTATAGAAATGAAATTTTGACAATATTTTTTATAGAAATAAAATTTTGACAAAATCATCTATTGATATAAAATTTTAACAAACTTTTTTATGGAATTAAAATTTTGGAAAAAGTTTCTATGGTAATAAAATTTTGACAAAATTTCCTATGGAAATAAAATTTTGACAAAATTTCCTATGGAAATAAAATTTTGACAACATTTTCTATAGAAATAAAATTTTGACAAAATTTTCTATAGAAATGGCCACCGTGGTGCAATGGTTAGCATGCCCGCCTTGCATACACAGGTCGAGGGTTCGATTCCTGCTTCGACCGAACACCAAAAAGTTTTTCAGCGGTGGATTATCCCACCTCAGTAATGCTTGTGACATTTCTGACTGTTTCAAAGCTTCTCTAAGTGGTTTCACTGCAATGTGGAACGCCGTTCGGACTCGGCTATAAAAAGGAGGTCCCTTGTCATTGAGCTTAACATGGAATCGGGTAGCACTCAGTGATAAGAGAGAAGTTCACCACTGTGGTATCGCAATGGACTGAATAGTCTAAGTGAGCCATCAGCTACCACCTAACCTTCTATAGAAATAAAATGTTGACAAAATTGTCTATAGAAATAAAATTTTGACAAAATTTTGTATAGAAATAAAATTTTGACAAAATGTTCTATAGAAATAAAATTTTGACAAAATTTTCTATAGAAATAAAATTTTGACAAAATTTTCTATAGAAATAAAATTTTGAAAAAATTTTCTATAAAAAATTTTGGTAAATTATTTTTGGCTCGAATGCCAACCGTGATGCACCAATGAACCGATATGCACCAATTTTTGTGTGATTGGTGATCGAGGCAGAAGCGATGAATTTAACATGGGCTTGTCATAGGACGGAAGTCCTCCATTTCAACAGCCGTTGCACTGAATTTGCATCACTTCTTTAGGTGTGATCCGAGTTTAATGTTTTGGATGTAAATTAAAAAATTCTGTGATATTTTGTCAAATAAATAAATTTTATATTTTTTTATAATTTTTAATGGATTCTAACGCTTGTCGGAAACATTTGACCTCAAATATTTTCAAAAATTCACAATTTTTTCAGATTGGATTTAGCATTTTTTTCGACAAAATTTAAATGATTTGTACCATTTTATGAATTCTTATTCTGTTTTTAACTTATTTGAAACAAAAAAAACTAAAACTATCCATTAAAAGTATGAAAAAACCAAGTTATAAAAAATTTAATTAAAATAACTTCCTGGGTAGTTAAAATAAAGAACATCATTGGGAGTGCATCTTCTGGAAGTGCTTTTAAAGTTGTTCCTTTGGAAGAACTTCCAAATTTTTTTGCTGGCAACAACTACTTATGCCAAGTTTCAAGTCGATAGCTTGTTTCATTCGAAAATTGGCGTGAGTTCAACAGACGAACGGATGTGGCTAGATCGACTCGGAATTTCACCAAGACCCAGAATATATACAAACGGAACGACAAAGTTAATATACCCCCATTCGATTGGAGGGTATAAAAATTATATTGAAAAAATATCAACAATCACTATAAAGCAGTAGAAAGAGTAATTTGGCTATGCTCTCAAATCCCACAAACTTATTCCCATCCAATACACTAGAGCTTGCAATGATGAATTTCTATCATGCCAAATGAGTTACTCTCTCTCTCTAAAGACTACCGCTTTATAGATGTGTAGAGAGGCGCGTGTTTGATATCTAATTACTCAATTTCTATAGAATATCACATCAAATTTTATTAATACAATTGCGTTATAAAAACAGAAAAAATTGCAATGTTTACATCTGTTTAATTTCTTTAAAATAACAAGAAAAAAACGAACACAAAAAAAAACACATTCAATATCTGTTTCTGTTTCTTGTTCAATCGTCTGGAAAATAACTTTCAACATATCGATCATGTTTAGAGGCTATTCATGCCATTTAAACAATTGATTTGATATTTTCGAAAGCAAAAAAAAAAACACAAAACAAACTCAATTGCAATAAAAATCAATCACGAAATCATATAATTAAATTAAACAACAAAATTTTGTATTACAATTTAATTAAATTGTAATGGCCAACAATTCATGGTCTATGTTATGTGAAAAGGGCAATAAGATTTTTTTTAATATTTAAACTAATCATTTAAATATACTCACGATTTTATAGAGATCTCTCAACATACCTGCAAAATAGAAAATATCAATTATATTAAAAATCAAACAATTTTGTTTGTCCATATATACCCGTATGTAACATTAAAGCAAGATTTTTTACACATTTTTCAACGGGAATTATATAATAGACATACAGTAATAGTCTTATTAAAATTTTTGCTAAAGTATTTTAATGTAACCCCAAAAAACACTATTATATTTTTATAGCATATATTTTTTATGCTTTACCACTATCCATATTAGTGATGGGGCGTTTTGAATATGAGCCCCCAAATCATTTTGTGACAAAATATTTTTAAACAGCATTTTTTTGTTCAGTGTGAAATCAGTTGTAATTGTAACTGAAACCAAACCAGTAACATGACTTTATTGCAGTATTGTTTTTATTTTTTACTTCTTATATTCCGTTTTTGTATTAAATTGTTTATTTATATTCATATGCAGAGAATACTTGGAACTGTATCTGTTGGAGTGATAACAAAATGCTATTGGCACGCTTTTTATTTACAAAAACAAAAGCCAGAAAAAAATCTAAGGCAAAAAGTGTGAAATAAACAACAGTATCGAATTGAAAAAAAAAATCACTTGCCAAAAAACAGCATGGTGATAAGTTTAATTGAGATTTCTATAAAATCTTCAGTCACCTTAGAATGCTCTCACTTTCATTGAATTCATTGAAATGTTGCGAAATAATTATGGCAAAACATTTATGTTTTTTTTTGTTATATCAGCTATTTAAATCTACTAACGTCTAAATCAGTACTCGACCATTAACCGCCTTATTGTCGAATTAAAAATAATTAGCGAATCCATTTGTTTCTCTCAAGAAGTTTTTGTTTTATTATGTCAGCGAACTTAATAAATTTTGCAGTATAAAATTTATATAAAAATAATCCGCCTCACAATTACTGATATGGACTTCATGATACCATGTTGTTAGCGCGTGCTGAACTTATGGCAATTCTACCACCAGACAGTAGCGCATACATTCGAGTATAATATTTCCATCAGCACTTTACTTCGAATTTAATGAAGATCTTATATTTAATATAGAAAAATATTTTTCAAGTGTGAAATTGAAATCAATTGTGAATTGTATATTTTTTCAAAAATGTTTACGAATATTTTATGCACAGAAAAAATTTAAAAAAAAAATTATAAGTAAAATGAATTAGCCCGCGGGAAAAAATAGCAAAATTGTAGTCCACTTTGGCAGTCCGATTTTTCAGGTTCACTTATGGGCCGTCCATGCTATAAGTTGTCCGGATAAACTTATAGTATGGTCCATAAGTGGCACAGTGTTCGTGTCAAACATATCTCAGATATTGGCCACACTATAAGTTATGATCGAAGACATAATCGATACTGCAGCTTACTTACTTACTTACTTACTTACTTGTTACTTCCGACAATTCTTAGCGTTCGTCCATTCGAGTATAATATTTCCATCAGCACTTTACTTCGAATTTAATGAAGATCTTATATTTAATATAGAAAAATATTTTTCAAGTGTGAAATTGAAATCAATTGTGAATTGTATATTTTTTCAAAAATATTTACGAATATTTTATGCACAGAAAAAATTTAAAAAAAATTATAAGTAAAATGAATTAGCTGGCGGGAAAAATTAGCAAAATTGTAGTCCACTTTGATATTATTTTTAATTTAATTTAGAAATAGTGGCACTACGATATTTCAGGCTCACTTATGGGCCGTCCACACTATAAGTTGTCCGGATAAACTAATAATATGGTCGGCCCATAAGTGACACAGTGCTCGTGTCACATATATATCTCACATATTGGCCACATTATAAGTTATGTTGGAAGACGTAATCGATACTGCAGCTTGTTAATGGGACATTTATCGATATTTTACTTACTTCCGACAATACTTAGCGTTCGACCACACTGTATGATTCTTTACAAATACAGACATTCCGTCCGGAAAAACTTATAGTCTGGACGGCGCATTAGAAAACGATGTTAAGAAGTTTTAAGATAGCACAACCCAAATAATTCGATTGTGGATGACAGTCTTTCGTAGAAGTTTCTACGCAATCCATGGTGGAGTGTACATAAGATTCGGCCTGGCCGAACTTACGGCCGTATATACTTGTTATACCCTCCATCATAGGATGGTGGTATATTAACTTTGTCATTCCGTTTGTAACACATCGAAATATTGCTCTAAGACCCCATAAAGTATATATATTCTGGGTCGTGGTGAAATTCTGAGTCGATCTAAGCATGTCCGTCCGTCCGTCCGTCTGTTGAAATCACGCTAACTTCCGAACGAAACAAGCTATCGACTTGAAACTTGGCACAAGTAGTTGTTATCGATGTAGGTCGGATGGTATTGAAAATGGGTCATATCGGTCCACTTTTACGTATAGCCCCCATATAAAGGGACCCTCGGATTTGGCTTGGAGCCTCTAACGGAAGCATATTTCATCCGATCCGGCTGAAATTTGGTACATGGTGTTAGTATATGGTCTCTAACAACCATGCAAAAATTGGTCCACATCGGTTCATAATTATATATAGCCCCCATATAAACCGATCCCCCGATTTGGCTTGCGGAGCCTCTAAGAGAAGCAAATTTCATTCGATCCGGCTGAAATTTGGTACATGGTGTGAGTATATGGTCTCAAACAACTATGCAAAAATTGGTCCACATCGGTCCATAATTATATATAGCCCCCATATAAATCGATCCCCCGATTTGGCTTGCGGAGCCTCTAAGAGAATCAAATTTCATTCGATCCGGCTGAAATTTGGTACATGGTGTGAGTATATGGTCTCAAACAACTATGCAAAAATTGGTCCACATCGATCCATAATTATATATAGCCCTCCTATAAACCGATTCCCCGATTTGGCTTGCGGAGCCACTAAGAGAAGCAAATTTCATCCGATCCGGCAGAAATTTGGTACATGGTGTCAGCATATAATCTCTAACAAACATGCAAAAATTGGTCCACATCGGTTCATAATTATATATAGCCCCCATATAAACCGATCGCCCGATTTGGCTTGCGGAGCCTCTAAGAGAAGCAAATTTCATTCGATCCGGCCGAAATTTGGTACATGGTGTGAGTATATGGTCTCAAACAACTATGCAAAAATTGGTCTACATCGGTCCATAATTATATATAGCCCCCATATAAACCGATCCCCCGATTTAGCTTGCGGAGCCTCTAAGAGAAGCAATTTTCATCCGATCCGGCTGAAATTTGGTACATGGTGTGAGTATATGGTCTCAAACAACTATGCAAAAATTGGTCCACATCGGTCCATAATTATATATAGCTCTCATATAAATCGATTCCCCGATTTGGCTTGCGGAGTCTCTAAGAGAAGCAAATTTCATCCGATCTGGCTGAAATTTGGTACATGGTGTTAGTATATGGTCTCTAATGACCATGAAAAAATTGGTCCACATCGGTCCATAATTATATATAGACCCCATATAAACCGATCACCAGATTTGACCTACGGAGCCCCTTGGAAGAGCAAAATCCATCCGATTCGGTTGAAATGTGGTATGTGATGTTAGCATATGGTATCCAACAACTATGCAGGAATTGGTTCATATCAGTCCATAATTATATATAGCCCCCATATAAACCGATCCCCAGATTTGACCTCCGGTGCCTTTTGGAGAAGCGAAATTCATCCGATCTGGTTGAAATTTGGTACGTGGTATTAGTATATGGTATTTAACAACCATGCCAAAAGTGGTCCATATCAGTCCATAATCATATATAGCCCCCATATAAACCGACCCCGATAGTTGCTCTTGGAAGAGCAAATTTCATATGGCCGTTAACAACCATGCCTAGCTAGGTCCATATCGGTCTATAGTTAATATAGCCCTCAGATAAATCGATCCCCAATCACACAAAATTTGGTCCATATTGTATATAGCCCTCATATAAGCGACCCCTATATTTCAATTCTGTCTTTCTACGTACCGTGCAAAAGTCCATATCAATTCCTAATTATTTGTAGACTTACCTATACATACCTTTTTGTCCACGTATGGACTAACTCACAATTTAGAAAACGATGTTAAGAAGTTTTAAGATACCGCAACCCAAATAATTCGATTGTGGATAACAGTCTTTCGTAGAAGTTTCTACGCAATCCATGGTGGAGTGTACATAAGATTCGGCCTGGCCGAACTTACGGCCGTATATACTTGTTATAGCTAAGTCCGAACAGTTTACGATGAAACCTCCTGAGACACTTAGAAATGCCACCAACGTTACTGAGAGGGGATAATCCACCGATGCAAAATAGTTTGGTGTTTGGTCAAAACTATGTCTGAGTCCCTGACCCTGTGTATGCAAGGCGGACATGCACCACGATGGTTCACAAAGCAGCTAAGAGATGCTAAATGGAAAAGATTGTAATGTCGGGGAAGAAAAAAAGGCACATGCTTACAATTACAATGGGAACAGCAAATACTCCCACAAATGAGCAATGTAAGCCTGAAATATCGGGCTGCCACTATACCTATCCTAACCCAATCTGTAATGACTAGAGGAAACTATTGAGATAATGGGCTGGAAACTTCATCATTCTGATGTTTCTTCGGAAGCTTGTGCCCTGTAGATTCCATCTCCTCTAGAATGCCTCAAAGACGAACCTAAAACTCCTTCCACTCCGAGGGAAAAGGATGAGAATTAGATTACCAGAAGAGCTAAACATCACCAGAGGGAAAAGCAAAAACTAACCCGCTTTCAATTATGCTATGAAGGCCAATTAATCTCCCCCAAAAGAGTTTCAAATAAACGGAATTCGCTAGAGGTCACTAACAATATTAACCATAAAGAGGGGAAATATGCTGCGAATTTATATGGCCTCATACTACGCAAGCAAAGTTTGGATGATGTCCCCTCACCAAGCGGGTGAGTCGTACTGTAACTAATGCAATTGACACAGATTATAGACCACATTAAATGATGGCTCTATAAGTTCACGATAAAAATAATTTTTAAGGTTGGGGATCCACAGAACGATTTAACTCTAGGATAGGCGATAAGCTTTCGATCACTAAGCGCTCAAAGTCAAATTTGATCTGGCCAGACCAAGTAGTCTATCCTAGGGTTAAAGTTAATGAAATTAGAGCTTTTTTGGGAATGCGATGTAACCTGCCTTTGAATTTGGGACTGCATCACAACTAGAACTGTATTTTCCATGATGGTAAAAAGGCAAAAAATTTCAAACGCTCAGAGATAATGGAAACAACAACGGGACATGCAGAGGATGCATCAGTAGCACATTCCCCAGTCGAATAGGGTCGTCGAGTATTAATTTCTGAAGTCAGAAAGGATGACCCCAGAACATATGCCAAAAATTAATGTTTAGAAAAGAGGATCCAAATTCCCGTGTCTCATGTTGACTGACAGCACTAGGGTTTGCGCCTCACAATTACTGCGCCCTAACTCCTTTCTATCGTATACCTCTTTTATTCCAGGCACTGTGATTTCCCAAATTTTGATTCCCGTTTGCAATTTGAGCCATGTCCTGAGTCACCTCTTAACGGGCTCTATGCCTTGTGAAAGCCTGACAGTGGCGTAGATATAACTCGAAGGTTTCAACATCTTCAAACCACGCTCCATACCAGTCGCGAATCCCACGGCCCTCTTGTCCTTCTGTAGCTCTCATGTTTCTTTCTTTGTCTGGGCTAACCCCCAACATTGCCGTTCTGACATTTACACTGTTGCACATGTGGTATCACAATGGACTTTATACTCTAAGTAAGGCAGGAAAAACGTTCCAAAACTAAGGTCACCTAGTATAATCATACATACGTCACAGATTATTGTTAAGGGTGACAAAATTATTCAGTTTTCCCTGTCTCATGTCGACTGACTGCAGTTGTTTTGACCTCTAACTGCTCTCTTTCCATCGTGTTTCTCTTTAATTCCCAAATTGCTTCCTCTCCCTTTTTCCACGCTGGGTCAGGTCATGAATCACCTCTTCCCGCATATGACGGACTCTAAAAAAACACGACGTAAAGTGAATTATTAGCTTCTATGGCAAACCATGTAAAGATTGGAGACAGATAACAACGCAACTTCGAAAATCTAACGACTCAAAGTGAAAACTAGTACTAATTCAGCAGCAACGCAACTCGGAAACAACGCAAAACGAAACGACGCAAAGCGAGGTCTAGGTTTATATAGTGTGGAAGCTGAACCGTGACGTCTCAACATCCTCCAACCACGCTCTCCATAGCCCACGGCTACTATTTGTCCCAGAAATGCTCTCAACTCTAGGTGACCAGTCGCAATTCCTGCGGACCTCATAACTATTATTGTCCTTCTTCAGTTCTCATGTCTCTTTCTTTGTCTGGGCTAACCCTCAGTATTACGCTTCCGACATTTACACTGCTACACATGTGGTATCACAATGGACTTAGTAATCTAAGTAAGGCAGGAAAACCGTGCCAAAACTAAACCTCACCTAGCCTAATCTTACTTCCTGAGGAGAGATTGAGACAACATAATAATGTGTGGTGTCATTATTGTTTAGGCTAAAAAAAATTATCCAGGTTTCTGCGGGTCTTTAAAGAATTCCCAAATTGTTACATCCCCACTTCCAAGCTGGGTCAGGTTATGAGTCACCACTTCCCGCATATGACGGATTCTATATCGCGCGAAATCTGGACAGTGACGTCGATATTATTCAAAGCGAACAACATACTCAAAACACACCCTACATACTCCATACCCCACGGCTACTATTCGCCCAGAAATGCTCTCAGCTCTTGGTGCCCAGTCATGAATCCCAAGGCCTCTTAACTATGGTTTTCTCTCTGTAATTCTCCTTTTACTTTCTTTGTCCGGATGAAGCCGCAGTATTTTCGCCACCCTTCCGAATAGTCTAAATAAGCCTGAAATAACGTGCTTCCACTAAACCCCACCTAATCTAATCTAACATCCTTACGAGGCGAAATGGAAATGCGTTTGAAGAAACGTTCCCATATTTGAACTTTTCCATTTTGTTGATGTATGTGAATTTTTGGGGGTTATCATTCAATCTAAGAGTGGTCCTAAGGGGTTTAGCCGACAGAAACCCATAGCGCGGGATATGGGGTATGTAAATACCTCCAGGATCTCAGTATATCTTATTTCCTATTAACGTTAGTTCAGTTTGTGTAAATCGCAGGACAAGATTTTTTTCTGATGGTATAGTAAAATATTGACTTTTAATTGGCAAGAACGCTAACAAAGTTAAAAATAAGCCGATAGAAAACTCCACTGTTCTATGAAGCGCCGTCAAGTAGTAAAATGAACAGCATGGGTAATGTTGGCCAATGCCCAACACCGTAAGGTTAATCAAATCAACCGCAAGCACATATAACAACATGGACTATAAAATGACAAATAATCACAGAAGGGATAGCTTTCTAAAACAATGTTGCCCTCCATTCTCATTGAGCAACAAAATAGAGTGTGATAAAATTCCAATAAAACTAAATAATTATCATCATTTTTGCCTTAGTATTACATGCGTTACTCAAATGATATAGCAAACAATTCCGTTTTTGCACCCACTTTGAATTGCATTTTTAATTTACTGAGGTCAGCTCCATAACATACGGTATTGTAAATACAACAAATGCCAATCATAAAAATACTGAGTTTTGCATTAAAATGAAATCAAATAAAAACAATAATAAATGGCTACTTGTAAACAATATTGTTCCAGTTGAGTTCATCAGCGTAGTCTACTTGAATAAATGGAAATGTGTTGCCGATACTTACATGGCCCCAATGTGTCTTGCAAGTAGCGTTTATGCGATGCGTGATTCTGCGGAATGAGTGTTCACGACGCAGCAATGGTCAATTAATGGCATTGATAAATCCCATACCACCCATGGGGAGGAAATAAGACGTTTTTACCTTTATCTCTTGTTTTCATAATCGATTTTTCAGTAGTCTGTCCATTATGATTTTGCTTAGCTGCGCCACTTATCCGCCCGGTTTAAGTGTATGCCGTATGTTTTTTATGATGCTGAGAGTAATACAAGATTCGCACGAGTTTTCTGTTTATTTACACAATAGCTTGTTTGGGAAAAAACAACAAATTTTAACCAAAAAACATCGAAAACTTAAGGAACACAAAACATCACAAAATGCTATGTTAGAAATAATCAGTATGTGTGCTAAAATATTCGCTAGTATATACATATATGAGTGAATAAATTTTGATAACGAGGGGAGTTGAAGAAATCTGTGAATAAGTTTTTTTTTTCTCAGTAAATTATAGCGATAGAAATGGGGTTAGGGTAAGGGATATGGATAGGGTAGGATAGGGGTAGGATAGTGATAGGAACAGGGTAGGATAGGGATAGGATAGGATAGGGATGGGATAGAAACAGGGTAGGATAGTGATAGGAACAGGGTAGGATAGGAATAGGATAGGGATAGGATAGGTATATGATAGGGATAGGATAGGGATAGGATAGGGATAGGATAGGATAGGGATAGGGATAGGGATAGGATAGGGATAGGATAGGGATAGGATAGGGATAGGATAGGATAGGGATAGGATAGGGATAGGATAGGGATAGGATAGGGATAGGATAGTGATAGGATAGGATAGGGATAGGATAGGATAGGATAGGGATAGGGATAGGGATAGGGATAGGATAGGGATAGGATAGGGATAGGGATAGGGATAGGATAGGGATAGGATAGGGATAGGATAGGGATAGGATAGGGATAGGGATAGGGATAGGATAGGATTGGATAGGATAGGGATGGGATAGGGATAGGATAGGGATAGGATAGGGATAGGATAGGGATAGGATAGGGATAGGATAGGGATAGGATAGGGATAGGATAGGGATAAGATAGGATAGGGATAGGATAGGATAGGATAGGATAGGATAGGGATAGGATAGGGATAGGATAGGATAGGATAGGATAGGATAGGGATAGGATAGGGATAGGATAGGGATAGGATAGGGATAGGATAGGGATAGGATAGGGATAGGGATAGGATAGGGATAGGATAAGGATAGGATAGGGATAGGGATAGGATAGAGATAGGATAAGGATAGGATAGGATAGGATAGGGATAGGATAGGGATAGGGTAGGGATAGGATAGGGATAGGGATATGGATAGGATAGGGATAGGATAAGGATAGGATAGGGATAGGATAGGGATAGGATAGGGATAGGATAGGGATAGGATAGGGATAGGATAGGGATAGGATAGGGATAGGATAGGGATAGGATAGGGATAGGATAGGGATAGGATAGGGATAGGATAAGGATAGGATAGGGATAGGGATAGGATAGAGATAGGATAAGGATAGGATAGGGATAGGATAGGGATAGGATAGGGATAGGATAGGGATATGGATAGGATAGGGATAGGATAGGGATAGGATAGGGATAGGATAGGGATAGGATAGGGATAGGATAGGGATAGGATAGGGATAGGATAGGGATAGGATAGGGATAGGATAGGGATAGGATAGGGATAGGATAGGGATAGGATAGGGATAGGATAGGGATAGGATAGGGATAGGATAGGGATAGGATAGGGATAGGATAGGGATAGGATAGGGATAGGATAGGGATAGTATAGGGATAGGATAGGGATAGGATAGGGATAGGATAGGGATAGGATAGGGATAGGATAGGGATAGAATAGGGATAGGATAGGGATAGGATAGGGATAGGATAGGGATAGGATTGGATAGGGATAGGATAGGGATAGGGATAGGATAGGGATAGGATAGGGATAGGATAGGGATAGGATAGGGATAGGATAGGGATAAGATAGGATAGGGATAAGATAGGATAGGATAGGATAGGGATAGGGATAGGATAGGGATAGGATAGGATAGGGATAGGATAGGGATAGGATAGGGATAGGATAGGGATAGGATAGGGATAGGATAGGGATAGGATAGGGATAGGATAGGGATAGGATAGGGATAGGATAGGGATAGGATAGGGATAGGATAAGGATAGGATAGGGATAGGATAGGGGTAGGGTAGGGATAGGATAGGGATAGGATAGGGTAGGGATAGGATAGGGATAGGATAGGATAGGGATAGGATAGGGATATAATAGGGATAGGGAAATGGACAGGATGGGATAGGATAGGGATAGGGATAGGATAGGGATAGTATAGGGATAGATTATGAATAGAATAGGGATAGGTTAGGTTAGGTATAGTGGCAGCCCGATATTTCAGGCTCACTTAGACTATTCAGTCCATTGTGATACCACATTGGTGAGCTTCTCTCTTATCACTGAGTGCTGCCCGATTCCATGTTAAGCGCAATGACAAGGGACCTCCTTAGCCGAGTCCAAACGGCGTTCCACATTGCAGTGAAACCACTTAGAGAAGCTTTGAAACCCTCAGAAATGTCACCAGCATTACTAAGGTGGGATAATCCACCGCTGAAAAACTTTTTGGTGTTCGGTCGAAACAGGAATCGAACCCACGACCTTGTGTATGCAAGGCGGGCATGCTAACCATTGCACAACGGTGGCTCCCATAGGGATAGGGTTAGGATAAAGATAGGATATAATAGGGAAGAGATATGATAGGAAAGAGATAGAATAGGGATAGGATAAAGATAGGATAGGGATAGGTTAGGTTAGGTGGCAGCCCGATATTTCAGGCTCACTTAGACTATTCAGTCCATTGTGATACCACATTGGTGAGCGTCTCTCTTATCACTGAGTGCTGCCCGATTCCATGTTAAGCGCAATGACAAGGGACCTCCTTTTTATAACCGAGTCCGAACGACGTTCCACATTGCAGCGAAACCACTTAGCTTTGAAACACTCAGAAATGTCACCAGCATTACTAAGGTGACATAATCCACCGCTGAAAAACTTTTTGGTGTTCGGTCGAAGCAGGAATCGAACCCACGACCTTGTGTATGCAAGGCGGGCATGCTAACCATTGCACCACGGTGGCTCCTGCTAACCATTGCACGGTGGCTAGGATAGGGATAGGATAGGGTAGGGATAGTATAGGATAGGGATAAGATAAGGATAGGAAAGGATAGGGATAGAGATAGGATAGGGATAGGAAAGGATAGGAAAGTGATAGGATAGGATAGGGATAGGAAAGGATAGGAATAGGATAAGGATAGGATAAGATAGAGATAGAGATAGGGATAGGGATAGGATAGGATAGGATAGGATAGGGATATGATACGATAGGATAGGGATAGGATAGCATGGGGATAGGGATAGGATAGGGATAGCTATATGATAGAAATAGGAAGGGAATAGGATAGGGATAGTTGTAGCATAAGGATAGTGATAGAGTAGGAATAGGAAAGTATGATAAGGATAATAATAATAATAATAATGAATAGAGTACGATAATGATATAAGGATAGTATAGAGATAGCATAGTGGTAGGATAGGGATAAGACAAGGATAGGAGGGAGATACGATAGGAATAGGAAAGAGATAGGATAGGGATAGGATTTATATAGGAAAGATTTGGATAGATTAGGGATGAGCGAGAGATAGGATAGGGGTAGGGAGAGGTATTGCGATCTGATCACATCCATTATACTTTACCTAAAACTTGAAAAGTTCAAAGTAATGAGTCAATAAAATTTTAGAGCTTGATTTGATCGTGACGGAGCGGCAGGTCTAAGTCGGTATTAGAAAGAGCACTCTTATCTTTGTCGAAACGTGGACCGTTTCGTTCTCAATTTAACTTCAACCCGGGTCGACATTTCGCATAGCATAGTTCTGAAGCATTCATGAATCCGGTCAATGAGGCGGAATACCTTCGCACTGTTTTGTGTACTCATTGGTCCCCAGTGTATTCCAGTGAATCCATGCTTCGTCGACGGTTTCGGAACGACAAAGCAACATTGCTTCAACAACATCAAACTCTGATCCAATATTACCTTACGGTCGCACTTTTTGTTTGCAGATGGTAGATTCTTACGACCAAAATTCTAAGCCAGCTGTCTTTACTCGGTAGTCTGCCACTATGAGATCTGGAATTTTGGCCACTGTGAAAGTTTTTTTTCAGGATCCCTGGACGTGGCACCTCAAAAATCGATTGCGACTACTTGGAAATAAGTTAAACCAATGTATATTTATGGATATCGAAGGAAAGGAATCGCTGTAAGTAGCATATATATGCTCTTTGATTACAAATTACCGGACGAGTTTGCTCTAATCCATTTTTCTAGAAGCACACACCCCCATTTACATGATAGAAGCTCTTAACGCCAAATTTGGATCACTTTTGAACCATCTGAACCCAGCAAAAACTCTCATTACCCGGTAATCTTGTAGGTAAGCCTATTTAAAAATTAATAACCACTTATTAATTGGCATCGCTTCGGATTACATTTACATACACAGAAAAAAATATCACCAAAATATTTCCAATTAAAAAGTTAATTGAAGTTGAAATTTTTTTCAATTAATAAATTAATTGGTACAATTAACTTTTTAATCAAGATAGAAACATTAAGTTAATTGAGTCAATGATTGAAAATTTTAAAATTTTTAATTAAAAAGTTAATTGATGCAATAAACTTTTAATCATATTCGGAAGACTAAGTCAGTTAAAAAAGTGATTAACATTTTTTTAAATTTTTAATTAAAATTTTTTTCAAACAATCAATTGTTAATCCAAATAAAAATTCTAAGCCAATTCAAAATGTAATTGAAAACAGTTAACTTTTTTTAATTAATAAATTAATTGAGTTTTGCAATCAACATCAATTAAATTTTTAATTGAATCAATTAAAAAATTAATTGAAATTTGATAATGAAATCAATTAATTTTTTAATCAAGATTTTTTTCTATGCCCAATTAAAACTGTGATTGATACTATCATTTTCGTGATTGAAGACATTTCAATTAAAAAATTAATTGGATCAATTAATTTCGTGATTGAATCAGAAAAAAATTTTTTTGTGTGTACGCATGTCCTAGGAGGAAAGTACTTCTCCCCATGCATACTTTCGGCCATAAAATAAGTAGTGCATTTAAAGCATATAATCACCTAATATGTAATGACTTATTCGTAGATACACCAAAGCTTGCAAAATAGCCACTTATTGTCTCAGGCAACCAAATCTCGAAAATATTGATTTCTATCGCCAATTACAATGGATCAAAATATGGCGAGTGATACTGTAATAGGAGAACTACTATTATAATATATCCAATAGCCAATTCACATAAGGTTCGAAAGTGGATTTTAAGTCTCTTTTTATAAGGCAAATGGCATTTGAAATTTAGTTTAAGCGCATTTTGGAAGTGTAATGTCAATGAGGTATAAGAAAGCATTTATTTAAAACATAATATGATAATGTCATTAAACACAGTTATTATGAAATATTTGTGATAAAAAATTCTTAACGGAAAAATCTTCAGAATTACCGTTACTTACATATTCTTTTTAATTTTTTATGTAAGTGCTCGATTATATGAATAATTATATTAACTACAACTGCCAAAAATTTTGAGAATAACAATTCGAAAATTACCGAGAAGTATTTTTTTTTGTCATTATAAGTTAGTCATTATAACTCGCCGCAATGTAATGCAACGTGTAATGACAGCTTTACTCCTGGTAATGTCAATTGTAATGAGATGTGGTTACCTAGTTTTTGCTGGGAACAAATCGGACCTACCTCGTATGTGCTCATGGCTTATGGTCAGTAAAGTCATAAAACAATAACACAAAGCGTGTGGTTTTTATTTCGCACGCTCATTTAACTTAATAATTTATCGTTAGCACTATGTATTTGTGGCTAAATAAAGTATTTGTTTTTTGTAGTTGTTACTTTGATTTTATGCTCAATAAACATTAAAATTCAATCGAACCATCGAACGATAGATGGCTTATTTGTTAGAAATATTTCCTTCCTATGGAACGTATTTCATTATTAAAGACTGACGTTCATTTTTCGAACAGAAAAAAAGGGACCAAGAAGAAAGACTAGAGATGCGGAGTCTGCCCGCTTGGTCATCATATCAGGAAAATAACGGAGGTGATACTCATGAGGCTGAAGAGGCTGGACTCGCTCGGAAACGCGGAATGCAGATACACGGAACTCGTTGCTTCCGTTGGGCGACATATTAGAACAGACTTTATGGCGACCCAGCATGTATATGAGGGCCAGTTGAGATCGATTACACCAAGTATATAGGAATGGAAAGAGGGACGCATGCATTTTGCAGACCTGAATATTTATACAGATGGATCGAAAATGGAGGAACGCACTGGCAGTGGTATTTACTGAGAAGAATTGGGGATTAGAGATTCATACAAAATGGGTGGTGGATGCTGCATTTTTCAGGCTGAGGTATTTGCCATTGCGAAAGCTGTGGAACTACTGCTTATAAGACCGATATGCAGGAGCGATATCAGCTTCTTAATCGACAGTCAGGCAGCTCCAAAGGCCTTAAGAAATCCGACCATAACGTCGAAGGTAGTCAGCCGCTGTCGTAGAGAGCTTACAGCTATCACTGAGCAGCATAATATCACTCTATACTGGGTACCTGGACATTATGGAATACAGATGTCTTCCCCCCACTATCCTTATGTATTCACAGGATCAATGTCAAATACAATGATTTATGGAGAGGACGTTGGGCTGCCACAGCGAACTGCGAGCAAACCAAACTGATGGCAAGAACTCTGGTTTTCTGATGGCGATATATAAGAGATGATTTAAGACCATTGATAGGAATCATAACAGGACACAACACACTTGAAAAACACATGGTAAGGATTGGCTTAATGACTGACGATATTTGTAGATGGTGTATGGACCCAGAGGCAACAGAAGACTCCTATCATTTTCTGTGCTAGTGTCCAACATTATCCTTTAGAAGAAACAAGATACTGGGATCCTTTTTCTTTCAGTACATAACGGATGTACGGAACTGCATCCTGAAGGTTGCAAACCTTCATCAAGGCCTCGGGATGGAAGAACTAGAAAGCTATTTCTTTGGAACTCGACTGGAAACTCGAATGCTCGAATGATTAATGAAGATGAAGGAAAATAACTATGAGGAAACACAATTGATCAACATGGTCTAAGTAGGAACCATTCCCTGGACTGGTTTCATCCTCTATAACCTAACCTAACCTAATAAGAGAGACTAAATGTAGAGTGGACTTCAGGATACTTTAATCCTAGGAAAGGGTTATTCTCAAACGAAGAATGTGCATTTTAGTGTGAGGTTTAAGATGGGGTCCAATTGTGAACTCTATTTCTATTCCGAATTAGGTAAATCAGACGACTTCCTAGAAGAAATAATTTTACCTATAGTGGCCTTACATGTTACCAGAGGAAATCTGTTAAGCCAAACCAATTTGAATCTTGAGCATATTAAATCCACTCAATATATATTCATCGTAATTTCATCACGGTCTGTGCACGGCTCTGTAACTGTATAGAGATCAGAGACCCTATAGTCGTATATACTTGTATGTGAGACCACGAAAGTCCGATTTGAAAAATATTACAATCTAACATCGAAACGGATAATTTGAATTTGAAAAACCAAACTGATAACAAGAGGACAACATTGAGGCATCGTATCCTAGAATAACTCTAATAGCTACTCATATGGGCTGGATATTGAGTAACCCGAGGATGGGGGATTTTTCTTAGCCAACAGTATTCCACATTTCTTTTCAAACAATAGTTTCAGCAGATATTCAAAGATAATGAATTGCAGGATCTGTTCGATAAATTTATGGACCATAACTATAAAGAGATGGCGCTGACTAAGAAGTAGTTAGCACTTGTGTGAAAAAAACACACATAACTACATATCCATCCGACTAAGATCTCTGTGAGATGACTGTTTCCTATTTGTACACGGTGATTGTCGATGTTTTGTGTATGATCAAGAATTTTTCTTTCTTTCCTCCTCAGTAAATATGCAAATGTTGTGATATGGCCCAGGTCTCTGCATAGTCAGCAGTTATGAAAGGAATTATTTGTTGTTCATACATATGTACGTTGGTGTTGCCCTAGGGCATAAGAGTCTATAACACTCTGATGGTGTTGCTGGGAATGTTGTGGCCGGGGACATATTTACATTTCAAATAATCCAAGTTTGAAGATGTCCAAGTACCTATAGCACAGTAAGATTGAGGTAAAATATCTTATAGACTCTTAGGCTGTTGTTTCCGAGAATTATGCAAATTAAAGGATCTTCACTGCCTCGAGAGGTGGTGATCACTTGTGGCTAAAATCAATACAAAAACGACAAGCAAGGCAAACCGATCAAGTGTAAACAATGTTGGACTATACAAACATTCCACTGCCTACTGCCTACAACATCAAGTGAAACGCCATGTGGGAATAGGATGAATTGCAGCTGCACAGTGTAATGCTTTCAAAAGTTAAACAATTCCAGAAATAACAAGTAAGTAAAGTCTAAAGTCGGGCGGAGCCGACTATATTATACCCTTCACCACTGTGGACAAACATTTGTGTTACCATCTCAACTACTTAAAATTTGCTGGGAGCTATATAAAAGTTTGCATTTTCAGATACAAATACTTTTAATGGAAACAATTTTTTGTACTTCTACAAAAACTCTAGAATTAAAATTTAAATCGGCTAACGCCCTGCGATGAAACACAATGTTAGTAAAAAAATATAGGAAATATGAAGCGAGAGAAATTTTAATACAATTGTACAAAAGAGATTTATGATTTTTCAGGCGAGGTTCAAATCGGACGAAAGATATATATGGGAGCTATATCTAAATTTGAACCGATTTCAATCAAATTTACCAAGCATTGGTAGAATGTCAATACTACCCTCTGTGCAAAATTTCACGAAGATCGGTAGTAAACTTTGGCCTCTGTGGTCATATGAGTCTAAATCGGACGAAAGATATATATGGGAACTATATCTAAATCTGAACCGATTTGGCTGATATTTTGCAAGATTTTCGAGATTCATAAAATATTTGGATGTACGGTATTTCAAGAAAATCGGTTTGATAAACACGCTAACTATGACCACATCGGTGATAAATATATATGGCAGCTATATCTAAATCTGAACCGATTTTTTTCCAAAACCAATAGCGATTGTCTCTGTCCCAAGAAACGGCCCTATGCCAAATTTGAGGACGATCGGACTTAAATTGCGAGCTGTACTTTGTACACAAAATTACATATACAGACAGACGGACGGACAGACAGACGGACATCGCTAAATCGACTCAGAATTTAATTCTAAGCCGATCGGTATACTAGGTTAGGTTAGGTTAGGTTATGTGGCAGCCCGATGTATCAGGCTCACTTAGACTATTCAGTCCATTGTGATACCACAGTGGTGAACTTCTCTCTTATCACTGAGTGCTGCCCGATTCCATGTTAAGCTCAATGACAAGGGACCTCCTTTTTATAGCCGAGTCCGAACGGCGTTCCACATTCCATTGAAACCACTTAGAGAAGCTTTGAAACCCTCAGAAATGTCACCAGCATTACTGAGGTGGGATAATCCACCGCCGAAAAACTTTTTGGTGTTCGGTCGTAGCAGGAATCGAACCCACGACCTTGTGTATGCAAGGCGGGCATGCTAACCATTGCACCACGGTGGCTCCCATCGGTATACTAAAAGATGGGTCTATGACCACTATTTCTTGGCGTTACATACAAATGCACAAACTTATTATATCCTGTACCACATTAGTGGTGAAGGGTATAAAAAACTTGACAAAAATTTCTATAAAAAATAAAATTTTAACAAAAATGTGTAAAATGAAATTTTACAAAATTATATAGAAATAAAATTTTGACAAAATTTTTTACAGGAAAAAAAAATTGAGAAACAATTTTCATGTAAGGGTTAGATCGGTGTTGACGGCCCTGTGACCACGGACATTATTATTATCTCCTTGGACCAGTTTCGAATGACGAATGTTTTTTATTTTACATTTTTTCAACTCTTGTACCACTGTGCATATATGACCATCTATTAATGATGTTCGGTGACTTATGAGAAATTGTTGGTTCAACTACTGCTACTGCCACTGTATACAGATTGTTAATGCGCTGGCGCTCAGGCAAAGTTAACAATCTGTATACAGTCTTTAAGGTGGGACAACAAAGTGTTCCAGCACATCCATCCATATCATCACTTGAAGGTAAAACTCAATGACTTGTCTTCATTCGTCATTTGGGCTTATTTGCCAGTTTTGCTCTTTGATTAAAAAAATACAAAGTTAACTAAGAACAATGGCAGCACAAAGTGTTTACTTAACTTTTACATAATTAATTTTTTGAAATAATTCACACACTTTTTCCTATGCCCTTGAGTGCCTTGTATTTGAATCTTCAAAGGAGAACACAATTTTGCATTGTTCGCGATGCGAGGACATTAGCTAAATTTTATTCTAATAGAATAGAATTAGCTGTGAAACACTAAGCGATCTGAATATAATCAGAAGCAAGTATAGGTCTACAGGCTTGTGTAGGGTATAACATATTCGGCGTTACAGGCCCGGTAGCAACTCGACCCAAACAATAAACCACCAAGATTTGAATAGTTGATGACTTCTATAAAGCTGAAATCAATATAACAAAAAAATTGTATTTCTATAGAAAATTTTGTCAAAATTTTATTTTTATAAAAAATTTTGTCAATATTGTATTTCTATAGAAAATTTTTCAAAATTGTATTTCTATAGAAAATTTTATTTCTATAGGAAACTTTGTCAAAATTTTATTTCTATAGAAAATTTTGTCAAAATTGTATTTCTATAGAAAAAGTTGTCAAAATTTTATTTCTATAGGAAACTTTGTCAAAATTTTATTTCTATAGAAATTTTATTGTTATAGAAAATTTTGTCAAAATCTAATCTGTATAGAAAATTTTTATTTTTATAGAAAATTTTGTCAAAATGTTATTTCTACAGAAAAATTTTGTCAAAATTTTATTTCTATAGAAAATTCTGGCAAAATTTTATTTCTATAGAAAATTCTGTCAAAATTTTATTTCTATAGACAATTTTGCCAAAAATTTTATTTCTATAGAAAATTTTTTACAACTAACGTATTCTGTGTACACTTTCATATTGGGGAAATATTTTTTTAACTGTATACCACCTTGTGTCTAATAATTTTCAAATAATCAATTGTCTGCATGAAAAGCCATTAAAGAGATCCGTTGGTTACCTTGTTAGATGCCAAACACAATAGCCTGATGCCTATGAAATGCGGACGAGCGGTCTGCCTCAAAATCAGGGCTCGTACCAAAATATCATAAATATGTTTATACTATAATACATTTAATACTTTGTATATATATTTGCTTTGGAATATTGCATAGGTAAAATATTTAGCAAATTTTTGTTTATTCAAGAGGCAAAAATTGGCATACGCATAATGGTGGAAATCAAAAAATTGTGGCCAATGGCAAATGGACAAGTAAAATGCTCCGCAAATTAGTTGAGGGTGTGAAAGTTGAAAAATTTAAATAAATGACCCAAAGAAGATAAACATCGTCGATGTTTCTGTGTGAGGAAAATGAATCTATTTTACACTGGGTCTAAAATACAATGATCAATCTTCTAACCATTATCGTTTCAACTATAACTAGATCATTAAAGACTCCAGACTTATATTTCATGGAAACTTATAATGTGTGAAAATAATTGTTATACCCTCGACCATAGGATGAGGGGTATACCAACTAGGTTAGGTTAGGTTAGGTCCATTGTGATACCACATTGGTGAACTTCTCTTTTATCACTGAGTGCTGCCCGATTCCATGTTAAGCTCAATGACAATGTACCTCCTTTTTATAGCCGAGTCCGAACGGCGTTCCACATTGCAGTGAAACCACTTACAGAAGCTTTAAAACCCTCAGAAATGTCACCAGCATTACTGAGGTGGGATAATCCACTGGTGAAAAACATTTTGGTGTTCGGTCGAAGCAGAAATCGAACCCACGACCTTGTGTAACATATGCAAGGCGGGCATGCTAACCATTGCACCACGATGGTATACCAACTATATCATTCCGTTTGTAACACAGTTATCGTTTGCGTACTTGCTTCTAGGAAAAAAATTGAATTTATTCGTTTTCCCAGCTTTTTTCTTAACGTGCTACTAAAAGAAATATGTTATTAACGAAAACTTAAATATCCAAACACAGGCTCGACTTCAATTAGAAATTATGTCATGTTTCAAGTAAAAACAAGTATATACGGCCGTAAGTTCGGCCAGGCCGAATCTTATGTACCCTCCACCATGGATTGCGTAGAAACTTCTACGAAAGACTGTCATCCACAATCGAAATACTTGAGATACCACAAGTATCTTAAAACTTCTTAACATCGTTTTCTAAATTGTGAGTTAGTCCATAGGTGGTATATATTAGACAAAAAAGTTATGTGTACACACAGAGAAGAGATTGGTAAATTCGGTTGTCACAACCAATCTGTATTGTCTGTGTAGTTAAGTCTACAAATAATTACGAATCGATATGGACTTTTTGCACGGTACGTAGAGAGCCAGAATTGAAATATGGGGGTCACTTATATGGTGGCTATATACAATTATGAACTTGATATGGACCAATTTTTGTGTGATTGGAAATCGATTTATCTGAGGGATATATATAACTATAGACCGATATGGACCTAGTTAGGCATTGTTGTTAACGGCCATATACTAGCACAATGTACCAAATTTCAACTCACTCGGATGAAATTTGCTGCTCCAAGAGGCTCCAAAACCAAATCTCGGGATCGGTTTATATGGGGCTATATATGATTATGGACTGATATGGACCACTTTTGGCATGGTTGTTAAATATCATATACGATCACCACGTTCCAAATTTCAAGCAGATCGGATGAATTTTGCTTCTCCAAAAGGCACCGGAGGTCAAATCTGGGGATCGGTTTATATGGGAGCTATATATAATTATGGGCTGATAGGAACCAATTCCTGCATGGTTGTTGGATACCATATACTAACATCACGTACCAAATTTCAACCGAATGGGAAGAATTTTGCTCTTCCAAGGGGATCTGGAGGTCAAATCTGGGGATCAGTTTATATGGGGCCTATATATAATTATGGACCGATTTCGACCAATTTTTGCATGGGAGTTTGAGGCCGTATATTAACACCACGTACCAAATTTCAACTGAATCAGATGAATTTTGGTCTTCCAAGAGGATCCAAAACCAAATCTCGGGATCCGTTTATATGGGGGCTATATACGATTATGGACTGATACGGACCACTTTTGGCATGGTTGTTAAATATCATATACTACCACCACGTACCAAATTTCAACCAGATCGGATGAATTTTGCTTCTCCAAAAAGCACCGGAGGTCAAATCTGGGGATCGGTTTATATGGGGGCTATATATAATTATGGACTGATATGAACCAATTCCTGCATGGATATTAGATACCATCTACTAATATCACGTACCAAATTTCAACCGAATAGGATGAATTTTGCTCTTCCAAGGGGCTCCGGAGGTCAAATCTGGGGATCGGTTTATATGGGGCCTATATATAATTATGTACCGATTTCGACCAATTTTGGGGTTGGGGGGTTTGAGGTCATATATTAACACCACGTACCAAATGTCAACTGAATCAGATGAATTTTGGTCTTCCAAGGGGCTCCTCAAGCCAAATCGGGGAATCGGCTTATATGGGGGCTATATAATTATTGACCGATGTGAACCAATTTTTGCATGGTTGTTAAAGACCATATACTAACACCATGTACCAAATTTCAACCGGATCGGGTGAAATTTGCTTCTCGTAGATGCTCCGAAAGCGAAATCGGGGGATCGGTTTTTATGGGGGCCATATATAATTATGGACCGATGTGGACCAATTTTTGCAAGGTTGTTAGAGACCATATACTAAAACCACGTACCAAATTTCAACCGAATCGGTTGAATTTTACTCATTCATGAAGCTCCGGAGGTTAAATCTGGGGATCGGTTTATATGGGGGGTGCATATATTTATGGACCGATGTGGACCAATTTTTCCATGGTTGTTAGACACCATATACTAACACCATGTACAAAATTTCAGCCGGATCAGATGAAATTCGCTTCTCTTAGAGGCTCCGTAAGCCAAATCGGGGATCCGTTTATATGGGGGGTATATATAATTATGGACCGATATGGCCCATTTGCAATACCATCCGACCTACATCAATAACAACAACTTGTGCTAAGTTTCAAGCCGATAGCTTTTCTCATTCGGAAGTTAGAGTGATTTCAACAGACGGACGGACGGACATGCTTAGATCGACTCAGAATTTCACCACGACCCAGAATATATACATTATGGAGTCTTAGAGCAATAGTTCTATGTGTTACAAACGGAATGACAAAGTTAATATACAACCCCATGTTTCAAGTAAAAAAAATCTATGAAACTTGCCGCGGGAAATATCAATTTTTTTTAATGTTTTGTTTCTCTTTATAACTAAGTTACAAAAAGTAATAAGAACTTAAGTACGATTTCTATAATACTAATGAAGCAAAGTTGACCTCAACTCAACAGATTTTTCATTAATGAAAAGGTATGCAATTTAAGATCGAATCGCTTAACTTGAAAAATAAAATGCCTTCACCTACAAGTTTTTTTTTATTTTAAGGACAAGAAATCCCTGGTCTTATGATAAAACTTTTTTCCAGTGTAGTCTCTTACGAAACTTTTGGAATACACACAAAAAATATTTATTGTCTTCAATCACGAAATTAATTGATCAAATTAATTATTTTTCATGTTAGTCTGGTACTGAAACAGTCGATTAACGTCCAAATGCATTATATCTTAATTTACAATTAATTATTATTCGAGCTATATGGACAAATTAAATTAAGGAACTTGGTTAATAGAACCATTGAATGGAACCATTCTTTTTAATTGAAATGTCTTCAATTACAGAAATGGTAGTATCAATTAAAAAATTTATTTAAAGTCAATTAAAAAATTAATTTATACTATTAATTTTTGCGATTGATTTTTGTTTCAATTAAACATTTTTTTGAATCAATTAAATTTTTAATTGAATATTTTTTAAAACTCATTTAAGACTTTAATTGGCAAATTTTCGGTGTAGGTGATAATGATATAATCCAATACGTTTGCAAGGCAAGTATTTCAATCCTATAAACTACAAATTTATGGAAAAAGTTGAAAAGTCTAAACGTTCACTTTTGCCAAAAAAAAAAAAATATTGACCTAATATGCAAGATGATGAAAACTAAATTTTAGGATGCGCTATCTGCACAATGTAAAAAAACAAATTTCTTCAAAATAATGAAATTTTAATTACAAGACATTTTATATTCGTTGCTTTATTTTTTGTTTTTATTAAATTTAGGATACGAACATTTTTGATTTAAAGAAATCATTTGTAAATTAACAGTTATATTGAATCTTTAAATTTAAAACAAACAAGTATATACCGCAGTAAGTTTGGCCGTGCCGAATCTTAAATACCCACCACCATGAATCAAATATACTAGTTTCCTTTGCAAATTTCAGGGAGGTTGATGACAGATATTTTCCCAAGCAGATCAGTTCAACCAGTACGCTTAACACAGATAAATGTAAAGATTTTACCTATGAAGACTAGACCAGATTCTGAATTTATAAGAATCATTTTTTATTTGAGTTTTAGAGTAAGTTGTAAGTGTGCAAGAAAATTATGAAATAACGCCTTGATTTGAAATCTAAAATCTGTAGATATTCATCCCAATTATTTAAATGATTACGAGAAGTAAAATCTGGAAATTTTGCATTCAGTTTCAAGCAATTTTCATGATCAGTGCGCCTTCTATACCCTCAATAAGTGAAATCGGTCTATATGGAGGCCTTACCAAATGGACCGACAAAACTAAACCATATACACTTTGTTATGGGTCTAAAATGCCAGTCTATTTTCAATTTGTTAATAATCGGATAAAAACTACAATTTTTAGAAACCCAAGGAGTTAAATCGGGAGTTCGGTGTAATGGGGGCTATAGCAAAACATGGAAGGATGCACACAGTATTCAGCACATTTAATTGTAGTTCTAAAATTTAGACCCCAAATCGGAGGGTCGGTTTATAAGGGGGCTAATTGGATAAAATTAGCCCCCTTATAGGATGGGGGTATATTAACTTTATCATTCCGTTTGTAACACATCGAAATATTGCTCTAAGACCCCATAAAGTATATATATTCTGGGTCGTGGTGAAATTCTGAGTCGATCTGAGCATGTCCGTCCGTCCGTCCGTCCGTCTGTTGAAATCACGCTAACTTCCGAATGAAACAAGCTATCGACTTGAAACTTGGCACAAGTAGTTGTTTTTGATGTAGGTCGGATGGTATTGCAAATGGGCCATATCGGTCCACTTTTACGTATAGCCCCCATATAAAGGGACCCCAAATTTGGCTTGCGATTGCTCTAAGAGAAGCAAATTTCATCCGATCCGGCTGAAATTTGGTACATGGTGTTAATATATGGTCTCTAACAACCATGCAAAAATTGGTCCATATCGGTCCACTTTTACGTATAGCCCCCTTATAAACGGACCCCCAAATTTGGCTTGCGATTGCTCTAAGAGAAGCAAATTTCATCCGATCCGGCTGAAATTTGGTACATGGTGTTAATATATGGTCTCTAACAACCATGCAAAAATTGGTCCATATCGGTCCACTTTTACGTATAGCCCCCTTATAAACGGACCCCCAAATTTGGCTTGCGATTGCTCTAAGAGAAGCAAATTTCATCCGATCCTACTGAAATTGGGTACATGGTGTTTGTATATGGTGTCTAACAACCATGCAAAAATTGGTCCATATCGGTCCATAATTATATATAGCCCCCATATAAATCGATCCCCAGATTTGTCCTCCGGAGCCTCTTGGAGGAGCAAAATTCATCCGATCCGGTTGAAATTTGGAGCATGGTGTTAGAATGTGGTCTCTAACAAACACGCAAGAATTGTTCCATATCGGTCCATAATTATATATAGCCCCCATATAAACGGTTCCCCAGATTTGATCTCCGGAGCCTCTTGGAGGAGCAAAATTCATCCGATCCGGTTGAAATTTGCAACGTGGAGTTAGCATAAAGCCGCTAATAGCCAAAATTGGTCCATATCGGTCTATAGTTATATATAGCCGATCCTCAATCACACAAAAATTGGTCCATATCGGTTCATAATCATGGTTGCCACTCGAGCCAAAAATAATCTACCAAAATTTTATTTTTATAGAAAACATTGTCAAAATGTTATTTCTATAGAAAATTTTTTCAAAATTTTATTTCTATAGAAAATTTTGTCAAAATTTTATTTCTATAGAAAATTTTGTCAAAATTTTATTTCTATAGAAAATATTTTCCAAATTTTATTTCTATAGAAAATTTTGTCAAAATTTTACTTCTATAGAAAATGTTGTCAAAATTTAATTTTGTCAAAATTTTATTTTGTCAAAATTTTATTTCTATAGAAACCTTAAACTTAATTATATACGTATTTAATCGGCCTTTTTTAGTTTAATATATACCACGTATGGACTATGTGGTATATATTACGGGTTTCAGTAGAAGTTTCTACGCAATCCACACTGAAAAAAAAGCATGCCCGGTTCCAAAGATTTTGTCTTACTTTAAAAAATTTGGTATTGATTCCGAGCCAAAGAAGCGGAGAATACAAGTAAGGATACTTTTAAGACACAATTCTCTTTTAAATTTGGGTTTTGTGTACTTGCTTCTAGGAAGCAAATTTTAATTTTTCGCTTTCTCAGCTTATTTTCTTCATATGCTGTCAAAGTCCTTTAAAAACGAGTTAAGGACAACTTTATTTTCCAAATTAAGACTCGACTTCCAGTAGAAATTATGTTATGTTTCAAGTAAAAAACATCTTTAAAATAAAGTTTAGAAAAACATGTCCTAAATTGGAACGATTTTTTGCTTTATAGTCAAGACGCAAAAAGGCAACAAATTTAAAGACAAATTCATTAAATTTAAAGAATTTTTCTGAATTATTAAAGTCAAGTTGACCTTAGCCCAAACATTTTTTTCTTTCATGTTATGATACCCATTTTTAAGTCAAATCACTTAATTATAAGGACATTACGACTTCATTGAAAAAATTATCGACTTTTGGACAAAGAACAAAACTTTATATTAGAGAAATGCGTCTTCTATGCTAAGCAAAATTTGCATTCGTATTTTAAAGACATGAAATCTTTGACCTCACGACAATATTTTTTTCAGTGCATGGTGGAGGGTACATAAGCTTCGGCCTGGCCGAACTGACGGCCGTATATACTTGTTTTAACTTCAAGTAGATGTTATAACTGGCACTTGTTTTTACGAGAATACCTTTATTAATATACTGCGAAAAGATAATAATAATTCTACAAATGACAGACCTCATCCCTCATCCCAATTTTAATTTTATTGATCCTAGATTTAAATCTATATAGATAATGTCTTTAGTTTAAAGAAGTCATATCTTTAGCTCGGAATCAATACCAAAATCTTTAGGGGAAGTTCAAAATCTTTGGATCCAAGTAATTTGGAGTGTGCAACCATAGATCCCCCACTTTGCTATACTTAACCTATCCAAGGCTTTCAGTACTGTATTACTGACCTTCCTCTCATATCAATAATCACCTTATAGGTATTCACACTTCCTTATTACAAAATTCAAACGATATCATTGAGCTTTCATTCACTCAGTGTAACAAACCCCAAAAATAAACATTTCGCCTTTATTTTGTATACACGTAATTGTTTACAGGTGCAACATTTTTTTTTTCATAAAATAATTTTTCACACGTTTAAGAAAATTCGGAATATTGTTTCGGAAGAAGTGTCAGTCCTATAAAAACAAAATCTTTATTATCCAAACGTTTATAATTTAACTTCAGCTTGCATGGTACTTATTTGTGTAAAAGATGTAAAATATGAAAAACAATTAAACAAATAATAAATAAAATATAAATTTATGGTTTTAAAATTATATTAATTTCCAATTTAGGAGAAAATCGGAAAATCATATAAAAGTTTACTTGAATCCAAAGTTTTTGACCTTGCCTTAGGATTCAGAGGAAGCTTCGTCACAATTCACACTTTCTATATATGCTAATATACGTATATCTATTTTGGATTTTACAAAAAGCAAATCCATTTTCAATCGTAATTAAAAATTTTCATTCGACCTTCATTTAATAACTTTTCTTGTACAAAAACCATCTCAAAATTATCTGTTGATTATTTTGATGTCTTTTAAGATTTCATATTTGTTGTTTTTCCTCTTGTTCTTCTTTTTCTCTTTTTTTTTGAAATTGATAATAATGACATTTGCATACTGTGTTCGGAATCCCGAAAATGTTCAATCACATGAGAGAAGCTCCATGGCCGTCTCCATGGGATGGGATATATTCGAATGAACATTGAAACAAACATAGCTTTGGGTACACCTGCTGGGATTTTTATGCACAGAAATTTCAAAGAATTGAATATAGATAGAAAAATGAAAATCAAATTCTTAATCGATTGAATTAAAAAAGTCATTAAATGCCAAAACAAAAACAGCCACAATGGTAGTCGATAGGTAATATAAGAAGCAGAAACAGTAACGACAGCAGACGCTGATGTTGCTGCCGCCGCCAAAACTAAGTTATCGATATTCAAAAACGTCATTAACCCAATGCCAATGGCAACACTGGCCTACAGAAAAATAATAAAAAATAATATTTTTTTTAAATAATCGAACAATAAAGTTAACTGATTAAAAATAATTCAATCACAAATATAACTTGAATTATTAAAATTTATAAATGGATCATTTACGTTTTTAATCGGTTTTGATATGAATTCTGTGATAGAAGCAATTTCAATTAAAAAATTAATGGGTCAATTATTATGTAATTAAAACCAATTTTTTTTCTGTGTGAAATTGAAATTTTAGTCACTTGATATTGGGGTCAACTCTTCTATATAATGTCATACCGTTGGTTTGCTCGGTTTTATTTTTATTATCTAGGCTCCCTTATGTGTCCACTTCTGAGAAGTTTCGCAGTACCTTTATTACTAAAATCCTTTTTTTGTTCAAATTTTGTAAAAATTTTATTCCAATAGAAAATTTTCTCAACATTTAATTTCTATAGATAATTTTGTCAAAATTTTATTTCTGCAGAAATTTTTTTTTAAATTTTACTTCCATAGAAAATTTGGTCAAAATTTTACTTCAATAGCAAAAATTTTATTTCTATAGAAAATTTTGTAAAACTTTTGTTTCTATAGAAAATTTTGTCAAACTTTTATTTCTGTAAAAGAATCTTCTAAATTTTATTTCAGCATTTGGCAAAATTTTAGTTTTATAGAAAATTTTTTTCAAAATTTTATTTCTATAGAAAATTTTGTCGAAATTTTATTTCTTTAGATAATTTTGCCGAAAATTTATTTCTATTGAAAATTTTATCCAAATTTTATTTCTATAGAAAATTTTATCCAAATTTTATTTCTATAGAAAATTTTGCCAAAATTTTAGATATATAGAAAATTTTGTCAAAATTTTATTTCTATAGATTTTTTTCAAAATTTTATTTCTATAAAAAAACTTTCTCTAAATTTTATTTCTATAAAAAATTTGGCACACTTTTAGTTTTATAGAAATCTTTTCAAAATTTTTATTTCTATAAAAAGTTTGTAAAAATGTTATTTCTATAGAAGATTTGTTCAAAATGTTATTGCTATAGAAACTCTTCTATTCTAAGCCGTTTTTCTCTAGAAACTTTTGTAAAAATTGTATTTGCATAGTAAATTTAATCAAAATTTTATTTCTGTAGAAAATTCTGTCAAAATTTTATTTCTATAGAAAATTTTGTAAAAATTTTATTTCTGTAGAAAATTTTGCCAAAATTTTATTTCTACAGAAAATTTTGTCGAAATTTTATTTCTATAGAAAATTTTGTCAAACTTTTGTTTCTATAGAGTATTTTGTCAAACTTTTATTTCTGTAAAAAATTTTGTCTAAATTTTATTTCTATAAAAAATTTGGCAAAATTTTAGTTTTATAGAAAATTTTTTCAAAATTTTATTTCTATAGAAAATTTTCTCCAAATTTTATTTCTATAGAAATTTTGTCCAAATTTTATTTCTATAGAAAATATTGTCCAAATTTTATTTCTATAGAAAATTTTGTCGAAATGTAATTTCTTTAAAAAATTTTGTCCAAATTTTATTTCTATAGAAAATTTTGTCGAAATGTAATTTCTTTAAATAATTTTGTCCAAATTTTATTTCTATAGAAAATTTTATCCAAATTTTATTTCTATAGAAAATTTTGTAAAAATTTTAGATATATAGAAAATTTTGTCAAAATTTTATTTCTGTAGAATTTTTTTTTTAATTTTATTTCTATAAAAAACTTTCTCTAGATTTTATTTCTATAAAAAATTTCGCAAAATTTTAGTTTAATAGAAATTTTTTTCAATATTTTATTTCTATAGAAAATTTTCTTTCTATTAAAAAACACGCCATATGGAAATCGCAAATAAAACGCGTTTGAACGAAGTAGTTCGTCTCTTCCCATAAAACAGTTTTTTCTGTACATAGTATAGCGGTCGCATTTTTATACCCTCCACCATAGGAATATTGCTCTAAGACTTCATAAAGTATATATATATTCTGGGTCGTGGTGAAATTCTGAGTCGATCTGAGCATGTCCGTCCGTCCGTCTGTTGAAATCACGCTAACTTCCGAACGAAACAAGCTATCGACTTGCAACTTAGCACAAGTTAGTTGTTATTGATGTAGGTCGGATAGTATTGCAAGGGGTTATCGGTCCACTTTTACGTATAAACCCCATATAAACGGACCCCCAAATTTGGCTTGCGAATCCTCTAAGAGAAGGAAATTGCATCCGATCCGGCTGAAATTTGGTACATGGTGTTAGTATATGGTCTCCAACAACCATGCAAACATTGGTCCACATCGGTCAATAATTATATATAAACCGATCCCCTGATTTGGATTGCGGAGCCTCTAAGAGAAGCAAATTTTATCCGATCCGGCTGAAATTGGGTACATGGATTTAGTATATGGTCACTAATGACCATGCAAAAATTGGTCGAAATCGGTCCATAATTATATAGGCCCCATATAAACCGATCCCCCACAGTTGACCTCCGGAGCCCCTTGGAAGAGCAAAATTCATCCGATTCGGTTGAAATTTTGTTCGTGATGTTAGTATATGGTATCCAAGAACCATGCAGGAATTGGTTCATATCAGTCCATAATTATATATAGCCCCCACATAAACCGTTCCCCAGATTTGACCTCCGGTGCCTTTTGGAGAAGCAAAATTCATCCGATCTGGTTGAAATTTGGTACGTGGTGGTAGTATATGATATTTAACAACCATGCCAAAAGTGGTCCATATCAGTCCATAATCATATATAGCCCCCATATAAGCCGATCCCGAGATTTGGTTTTGGAGCCTCTTGGAGGAGCAAATTTCATCCGAGTCAGTTGAAATTTGGTACATTGTGCTAGTATATGGCCGTTAACAACCATCCCTAAATAGGTCCAAATCGGTCTATAGTTATATATAGCCCTCAGATAAATCGATCCCCAATCACACAAAAATTGGTCCATATCAAGTTCATAATTCTATATAGCCCCCATATAAGCGGCCCCCATATTTCAATTCTGGCTCTCTACGTATCGTGCAAAAAGTCCATTTCGATTCGTAATTATTTGTAGACTTACCTATACATAACTTTTTGTCTAATATATACCACGTATGGACTAACTCACAATTTAGAAAACGATGTTAAGAAGTTTTAAGATACCACAACCCAAGTAATTCGATTGTGGATGACAGTCTTTCGTAGAAGTTTCCACGCAATCCATGGTGGAGGGTACATAAGATTCAGCCTGGCTGAACTTACGGCAGTATATACTTGTTTAACTTTTAACTTTATACTATATTATATATTTTTAAATTTTTTTGGAATACCAGTGTTTTAAAATATAAAAGCCTATGGGAACTCACCACAGATAGCTTAACTAAAACAGTATCTTTTTCTTGAGAGGTGTTTTTCACATAGTTAACGATGAGCACAACATTGAAAGCATTCACATGAAATCATATGCTTGAAAGAACCGAGGGAAAAATACGTTTTGTGGAATTGATAACCTAGGCATCCATCCAACAACCACCACCACCCGCTGTGATATCCTGTGGCGCTTACTTATGCCACGAGTAGAAAAATATCTTAAAAATGTTGTACCACAAAATGATGCGTAGATTAGATGCAATTGCTCCAATGACCCATGATGATTATGATCATAATGATGCTACAGGTTGTGGCTGCTGTTGGAATGTTAGTGGTGAGGAGATGATGGCAATGATATTGAAATGTAAGGAACCGAGAACGCTTGTGGTCAATTATGTATGAAAATGATTATTAGAGGGGGTCGAAAAATTTTTAACTCAAATCTAAAAATCATGGAAATATATTTTTTTAATATAAAGGAAAAAAACAAGTTTTAATTGAAATATTGACATAAGGTATTTGATTTTTAGAGGGAAGAGATAAGAGCTTATTTTATATACAAAAGGGTGGCGGCGAAACAAATCTTGAGTCTATGTTCAAAAGTCCAAAGACTAAAATGCATTTATAAATAAACATTTGACTGAAATTGTCCGGCTCAAGATCATATAACCCCAAGCATTTGGATTAAATCAAAATAAAAGCCAAACATTACGAAAAAATCGTAACTTTGTTACTGGAAAATCGGTTTGTATAAAGCTATATCGTACCTACCAAAAAATTTTTTTTTATCAAATTTCTGTTAGCATAACAAAAATGTTTGCTTCTTTCTTCGAAAGATATGTTTCATTTTTATTTTTTTTTTTTAAATTTTGAATTTTGGTTACTACTTCTACAAAAAAGGAAGAATTTACTCACAATGGACTTTGATAGTATTAACAAACACGAAAATTATTTTATTTTAATATTGAATTTATAGAATATTTGTCAAAATTTTATTTCTATAAAAAATTTTTGTCAAGATTTTATTTCTATGGAAATTTTTGTCAAAATGTTATTTCTAAAGATAATTTTGTAAAAATTTTATTTCTATAGAAAATTGTGCAAAATATTTTATTTTTATAGAAAATTTTGTAAAAATTTTATTTTTGCAAAATTGTATTTCTATAAAAAATTTTGTAAAAAAAATGTATTTCTATAAAAAATTTTGTCAAAATTTTATTTCTATAGACAATTTTGTCAAAATTTTATGTCTATAGAAAATTTGTCAAAAATTTTATTTCTATAGACAATTTTGTCAAAATTTTATTTCTATAGAAAATTTTGTCAAAATTTTATTTCTATAGAAAAATTTGTCAAAATTTTATTTCTATAGAAAATTTTGTCAAAATTTTATTTCTATAGAAAATTTTGTCAAAATTTTATTTCTAAAGAAAATGTTGTCAAAATTTTATTTCTATAGAAGATTTTGTCAAAATTTTATTTCCATAGAAAATTTTGTCAAAATTTTATTTCTATAGACAATTTTGTCAAAATTTTATTTCTATAGAAAATTTTGTCAAAATTTTATTTCTATAGACAATTTTGTCAAAATTTTATTTCTATAGAAAATTTGTCAAAATTTTATTTCTATAGACAATTTTGTCAAAATTTTATTTCTATAGACAATTTGTCAAAATTTTATTTCTATAAAAAATTTTGTCAAAAATTTTATTTCTATAGAAAACTTTGTCAAAAATTTTATTTCTACTTTATCAAAAATGTATTTCTATATAAAATTTTGTCAAAACTTTATTTCTATAGAAAATTTTGTCAAAACTTTATTTCTACAGACAAGTTTGTCAAAATTTTATTTCTAAAGAAAATTTTGTCAAAATTTTATTTCTATAGAAAATTTTGTCAAAATTTTATTTCTATAGAAAAGTTTGTCAAAATTTTATTTTCTATAGAAAAATTTGTAAAAATTTTATTTCTATAGAAAAATTAGTCAACATTTTATTTCTATAGAAAATTTTGTCAACATTTTGTTTCTATAGATAATTTTGTCAAAAATTTTAATTCTATAGAAAATGTTGTCAAAATTTTATTTCTGTTGTTTTTTTATTTCAGCTTAAAACCATACATTGACTAAACTACAAGAGTAGCTTAACCATCAGAGGAAAAGAATGTTTGTCAAATTTATTTGGGCAAAGCCATATAGACTGCAAGATGGTTGGATGGACGCACGTTTCGGAATTACCACATTCCTCATCAGCATCCTCTGCTTGCAGCAAAACTATCAACCAATTATCAGAATAAATTCAGGCAGTTTATTAAACCCAACAAAAACCACACTTGAACCCTCCGAAAAAAGGTTTTACATTGATAGCCGGCTTATGCCGAAATAAATTCGAAACAAACATATCTCTTTTCCTATGCCACTGTCAAATCATCGATTTGAATTCACATGGCTGGGTTTATTTTGAGCGTGCCTCCTCTTCTTTTTCCATTTGTTTTGTTTTGTTATTGTTGGTTTTGTTCTTTAAGCATTGTTGTTGTTTTTTTATTTCAGCTTAAAACCATACATTGACTAAACTACAAGAGTAGCTTAACCATCAGAGGAAAAGAATGTTTGTCAAATTTATTTGGGCAAAGCCCTATAGACTGCAAGATGGTTGGATGGACGCACGTTTCGGAATTACCACATTCCTCATCAGCATCCTCTGCTTGCAGCAAAACTATCAACCAATTATCAGAATAAATTCAGGCAGTTTATTAAACCCAACAAAAACCACACTTGAACCCTCCGAAAAAAGGTTTTACATTGATAGCCGGCTTATGCCGAAATAAATTCGAAACAAACATATCTCTTTTCCTATGCCACTGTCAAATCATCGATTTGAATTCACATGGCTGGGTTTATTTTGAGCGTGCCTCCTCTTCTTTTTCCATTTGTTTTGTTTTGTTATTGTTGGTTTTGTTCTTTAAGCATTGTTGTTGTTTTTTTATTTCAGCTTAAAACCATACATTGACTAAACTACAAGAGTAGCTTAACCATCAGAGGAAAAGAATGTTTGTCAAATTTATTTGGGCAAAGCCCTATAGACTGCAAGATGGTTGGATGGACGCACGTTTCGGAATTACCACATTCCTCATCAGCATCCTCTGCTTGCAGCAAAACTATCAACCAATTATCAGAATAAATTCAGGCAGTTTATTAAACCCAACAAAAACCACACTTGAACCCTCCGAAAAAAGGTTTTACATTGATAGCCGGCTTATGCCGAAATAAATTCGAAACAAGCATATCTCTTTTCCTATGCCACTGTCAAATCATCGATATAGGGCTTTGCCCAAATAAATTTGACAAACATTCTTTTCCTCTGATGGTTAAGCTACTCTTGTAGTTTAGTCAATGTATGGTTTTAAGCTGAAATAAAAAAACAATAACAATGCTTAAAGAACAAAACCAACAATAACAAAACAAAACAAATGGAAAAAGAAGAGGAGGCACGCTCAAAATAAACCCAGCCATGTGAATTCAAATCGATGATTTGACAGTGGCATAGGAAAAGAGATATGTTTGTTTCGAATTTATTTCGGCATAAACCGGCTATCAATGTAAAACCTTTTTTCGGAGGGTTCAAGTGTGGTTTTTGTTGGGTTTAATAAACTGCCTGAATTTATTCTGATAATTGGTTGATAGTTTTGCTGCAAGCAGAGGATGCTGATGAGGAATGTGGTAATTCCGAAACGTGCGTCCATCCAACCATCTTGCAGTCTATAGGGCTTTGCCCAAATAAATTTGACAAACATTCTTTTCCTCTGATGGTTAAGCTACTCTTGTAGTTTAGTCAATGTATGGTTTTAAGCTGAAATAAAAAAACAACAACAATGCTTAAAGAACAAAACCAACAATAACAAAACAAAACAAATGGAAAATTTTATTTCTATAAAAATTTTGTCAAAATTTTATTTCTAAAGAAAATTTTGTCAAAATTTTATTTCTAAAGAAAATTTTGTCAAAATTTTATGTCTATAGAAAATTTTGTCAACAATTTTATTTCTGTAGACAATTTTGTCAAAATTTTATTTCTATAGAAAATTTTGTCAAAATTTTATTTCTATAGAAATTTTTTTCAAAATTTTATTTCTAGAGAAAATTTTGTCAAAATTTTATTTCTATAGAAAATTTTTTCAAAATTTTATATATAGAAAAAATGTGTCAAAATTTTATTTGATTTGTTTTCTTTATATTCATTTACGAGTAAAATAGTAAAAAAGCATATTTTGTAGAATTCTACCAATTGCGGCAACCGTGACTTACACCGAAATAATTTTTCATTCATCGTCAAGAAAATTTTGTCAAAAATTTTATTTCTATAGACAATTTTGTCAAAATTTTATTTCTATAGAAAATTTTGTCAAAATTTTATTTCTAGAGAAAATTTTGTCAAAATTTTATTTCTAGAGAAAATTTTGTCAAAATTTTATTTCTATAGAAAATTTTTTCAAAATTTTATATATAGAAAAAATGTGTCAAAATTTTATTTTATTTGTTTGTTTTCTTTATATTAATTTACGAGTAAAATAGTAAAAAATAGTAAAAAATCATATGTTGTAGAATTCTACCAATTGTGGCAACCGTGACTTACACCGAAATATTTTTTCATTCATCGAACACTCTTCAATAAAACAACGAAATTTTTATATATGTTGGTAAATTTATCGGAGATTTTTTATGAACAAAATGTTTCTGATTCAACGTAAAAGTGTTCAATCATTTCTTTAACTGACTTCAAACTTTATTTTTAAACTATAATTAAATTGTATTTTTTAATTTAATTAAAAAGTTAATTTTACCATTTGATTATTTAATTGATTACGTTTTCAACTTCAATCAATTCTTTTCTGTGCTATTAAATCACCAGAGCAGAACCACTTTACTTGCCAATGGCAAGTAGTTATCGTGGATTGTACAATTGAATTAGAGATTAAGCTATTCGAGCGGAACTAAAGATCTAGTCATTTCTGTTATAATAGGATTGAGGTTCTAGCCTTTTTAAGCAAATAGGATACGATCCTTTTCCTAAAAACTTGGACAATTGTTGAATTCTTTGTTAAAAACGTATACTTAAATAAATGAATAGAAGTAAATTATGAAAATGTTACGACCTCATTAATTGTTTAAAGTTATTTTTATATCACACTTTGTTTTCCCTTTTTTACGTAGGTGAATATAGAAATATTTGTTATATCACATTAATATTTCCCAGCTCCAAACAGAACAACCCAATTAGAACAAAACCGCAATACTCTGACAAATATATATTTTGTTTGACGGGCAATGATGCTTCATTATTCTAAATCTATGAGTTCATGTAACAATTCTAAGAGAAGCATTTAAACAAACTGAGCTCTACTATTCCGTTTAATTCCAAATGAATTTTTAACTGATAGGCTTCGTAAACCTCGACCAAATATATTCACTGATATTAAAAAAAAGTGAAAACATTTCGTGTCAGAGTATAATCTATCATGATTAAGTTTTAATACTAACAACGATATATTAACAGCGAATACCATGCAGCCGAACGATGAATGCAATGCAAAACAGTGGGTTCAATGGAGATGAATTATTGAAAAAAAACTCCAAAATTTGATGTATGTAGAGTTTATGTCGAAAAATTACCCGATTGTATAGAAAATATACATTAATGTTTTTAAAAGGCCATAAGATTACGCTAATGATCGCTGTCTTAATATATAATCGAGTGGACTCGTTCAATACTACAATTGTGTGCATTTTTTCCTTTCCATGCTATCGAATTTTTATGAGGACATATGTACCGCATATAAGTATGCAAGTAAAATATTCTTTAGCAGAGCAACAGCCGTAAATTCGGCTAGGCTAAAAGTTCTACTAAAGATTGCCATGCACAATAAACTTCTGCATGCTAAATAGCGAGTCAAATTTCTACCGGATCGGATGATATTTTTTCCTCCATGAGGCTTCAGAAGTCATATTTTGGGATCGGTTTGAATGGGGTCTACATATAATAATGAACGGATATGGACCAATTTTTGCATTTTGCAATTATTAGAGAGCATATACTAACATCACGTACTAAATTTCAAACGGATCGGATAAGATTTGCTCTTCCAAGAAGGTCCGTAAAGCAAATCTGGGAATAGTTTTATATGATTGTTAAAACAATTACATAACAATACGCAATGTTAGTGTATTCCCTGGAGCCACCGTGGTGCAATGGTTAGCATGCCCGCGTTTCATACACAAGGACGTGGGTTCGATTCCTGCTTCGACCGAACACCAAAAATTTTTTCAGCGGTGGAATAAACCACCTAAGTAATGATGGTGACATTTCTGAGGGTTTCAAATCTTCTCTAAGTGGTTTCACTGCAATGTGGAACGCCGTTCGGACTCGGCTATAAAAAGGAGGTCCCTTGTCATTGAGCTTAACATGGAATCGGGCAGCACTCAGTGATAAGAGAGAAGTTCATCAATGTGGTATCACAATGGACTGAATAGTCTAAGTGGGCCTGATACATCAGGTTGCCACCTAACCTAACCTAGTGCATTCCCTCTATAGAGAGAACGTACAAACTTTCAACCGGTTGGGATGAAATTTGCTTCTTTAGAGCCTACGGTTGCCACAATTGGTAGAATTCTATCGAAATAAAATTTTGACAAAATATTCTATAGAAATAAAATTTGGCAAAATTTTCTATGGAAAAAAAAATTTTGACAAAATTTCCTAAAGAAATAAAATTTTGACAAAGATTACGCTAATGATCGCTGTCTTAATATATAATCGAGCGGACTCGTTTAATACTACAATTGTGTGAATTTTTTCCTTTCTATAAAATAAAATTTTCTATAAAATAAAATTTTGACAAAATTTTCTTTAGAAATAAAATCTGACAATATTTTCTATGGAAATAAAGGTTTGACAAAATTTTCTATAGAAATAAAATTTTGACAAAATTTTCTATAGATGACAAAATTTTCTATGGAAATAAAATTTTGACAAAATTTTCTATAGAAATAAAATTTTGACAAAATTTTCTATAGAAATAAAATTTTGACAAAATTTTCTATAGACACAAATTTTTGACAAAATTTTCTGTAGAAATAAAATTTTGACAAAATTTTCTATAGAAAAACAAAACTTTGACAAAATGTTCTTTAGAAATAAAATTTTGACAAAATTTTCTATAGAAATAAAATTTTTTTAAATTTTCTATAAAATACAATTGTGGCAAAATTTTCTTTAGAAATAAAATCTGACAAAATTTTCTATAGATGGCAAAATTTGCTATGGAAGAAATATTTTTTTTTAATTTTCTATAAAAATAAAATTTTGACAAAATTTTCTTAAAAATAATATCTGACAAAAGTTTCTATAGATGACAAAATTTTCTATGGAAATAAAATTTTTACAAAATTTTCTATAGAAATAAAATTTTGACAAAATTTTCTATAAAATACAATTTTGAGAAAATTTTCTTTAGAAATAAAATTTTGACAAAATTTTCTTTAGAAATAAAATATGACAAAATTTCTATAAAAATACAAGTTTGTCAAAAATTTCTTTAGAAATAAAATCTGACAAAATTTTCTATAGATGACAAAATTTTCTATAGAAACAATTTTTTACAAAATTTTCTATATAAAAACACAATTTTGACAAAATTTTCTATAGAAATACACAACTTTGACAAAATGTTCTTTAGAAATAAAATTTTGCCAAAATTTTCTATAGAAATAAAATTTTGACTAAATATTCTACAGAAATAAAATTTTGAAAAAAATTTCTATCGAAATAAAATTTTAACAAAATTTCCTAAAGAAATAAAATGTTGACAAAATTTTCTATAAAATAAAATTTTGAAAAAATTTTCTTTAGAAATAAAATCTACCTAATTTTCATTAGAAATAACATTTTGACAAAATTTTCTATAGAAATAAAATTTTGACAAAATTTTCTATAGAAATAAAATTTTGACAAAATTTTCAATAAAAATAAAATTTTGACAAAATTTTCTATTGAAATAAAATTTTGACAAAATGTTCTATTGAAATAAAATATTGACAAAATTTTCTATTGAAATAAAATGTTTTTCATTTTCTATAAAAATACAATTGTGACAAAATTTTCTTTAGAAATAAAATCTGAAAAAATTTTCTATTGATGACAAAATTTTCTACGGAAATAAAATTTTGACATAATTTTCTATAGAAATAAAATTTTGAAAAAATTTTCTATAGAAATAACATTTTGACAAAATTTTCTATAGAAACAAAATTTTGACCGAATTTTCTGTAGAAATAAAATTTTCTGTAGACAAAATTTTCTATAGAAAAACACAATTTTGACAAAATGTTCTTTAGAAATAAAATTTTGACAAAATTGTGCTAGATTATTTTTAGCTCGAGTGGCAACCGTGCTCCGCAATCCAAAGATTGAGGTCGGTTTATATGAGGGCTATGTCTTAAACTGGTCCGATATGACCCATTTGCAAACACCATTTGACCTATATCAACACAAACTACTCCTGCCAAATTTAAAGTGGATAGGTTGTTTCGTTTGAAAGTTATAGGGACTTCAACAGACATATAGACGGGCATCACTAGATCGTATCAGTATTTCACAATTCTGGATATGTAAAGGGTGATTCTTTTGAGGTTAGGATTTTCATGCATTAGTATTTGACAGATCACGTGGGATTTCAGACATGGTGTCAAAGAGAAAGATGCTCAGAATGCTTTGACATTTTATCATGAATAGACTTACGATCTGCCACAACGTCGAATTTTCAGTGAATGGGCCCTAGAAAAGTTGGCAGAAAATCCGCTTTTTTATCGACAAATTTTGTTCAGCGATGAGGCTCATTTCTGGTTGAATGGCTACGTAAATAAGCAAAATTGCCGCATTTGGAGTGAAGAGCAACCAGAAGCCGTTCAAGAACTGCCCATGCATCCCGAAAAATGCACTGTTTGGTGTGGTTTGTACGCTGGTGGAATCATTGGACCGTATTTTTTCAAAGATGCTGTTGGACGCAACGTTACGGTGAATGGCGATCGCTATCGTTCGATGCTAACAAACTTTTTGTTGCCAAAAATGGTAGAACTGAACTTGGTTGACATGTGGTTTCAACAAGATGGCGCTACATGCCACACAGCTCGCGATTCTATGGCCATTCTGAGGAAAAACTTCGGAGAACAATTCATCTCAAGAAATGGACCGGTAAGTTGGCCACCAAGATCATGCGATTTGACGCCTTTAGACTATTTTTTGTGGGGCTACGTCAAGTCTAAAGTCTACAGAAATAAGCCAGCAACTATTCCAGCTTTGGAAGACAATATTTCCGAAGAAATTCGGGCTATTCCGGCCGAAATGCTCGAAAAAGTTGCCCAAAATTGGACTTTCCGAATGGACCACCTAAGACGCAGCCGCGGTCAACATTTAAATGAAATTATCTTCAAAAAGTAAATGTCATGGACCAATCTAACGTTTCAAATAAAGAACCGATGAGATTTTGCAAATTTTATGCGTTTTTTTAAAAAAAAAGTTATCAAGCTCTTAACAAATCACCCTTTATTTTATAAGGTCTGAGACGATGATTTCATTTCATTTCTATGTGTTACCTAATACATTTTAATGAAAATAAAGGTTTTAAATGGTTGCTTTGAATTATTTTCCTTAATTTATAGAAAGACTTGCCACAAAGGGTCTTAATTTCATCCATCTTACAGTTTTTTTTTATGTAGAACTAAACTCGACCTTAATATATAATCAAATATTCTACAATTTTGGGTACCCTTTCCATCTCATACCATAGCATTATCATGCGGACAATCGTGATGCCTGAAGATATTCAATGGAAATTGTCTGTTGTAGATATACTTGCTTGCTCCCCGATTTCTTAATTTTAAGGAAAAAGTTTGTAAAAGCAAATTTAATCGTATTTTTATTTAGAGAAATAGTTTTAAATTGATTGATTTAAATTAAATTTAATTCTCAGAGATAACGCTGTTCTACGGAACTGTCAATCATAAGAAGTGATTGGAAACAAGATTTTATCTGCAATAAAATTATTGTTAGGTCAATTTAGATCTAATTTTGATTCAATTAATTGTTTAATAAATCACAGAATTGATTTGAACCATTTAAATTTTTAAACGGATCAATTAAATTTTGTCATTGACCTTGGTGATTGATACCATCACCATAATTAAAGCAGTTTCAATTAAAAATTAACGAAATCAATTAATATCGTCATTGAATCCAAACGACATTTTTTTCTGTGCAATACCGTCTATTTCATATCAAATCACCCACTGTAAGCCGTCACTATTTTGTGGTAAGGCAACTGTTTTGCCTCCGGCTACAAATATGCATGTTGAGTGTATGGCATGAACGAGCAGCGCCTTCTTCTAAACATCCATCACCACTTGTGCATTGTGTGAGTGACAACAAACGATTGCCGACAAACAACGATATTTAATTTTAGCAAACATTTAGCGCAAATGTGCTATTTTTAGATATCAACAGATGTTGGTGTATGTGTGTGAATGTCTATTGTTTATTTAGAGAAACGTTATCATATACATACATACATGTATTTTTTTTTTTGTAAAATACTGGACTGAATATTTATTGTTGATGTTATTATCACGAAGCCCCCACCCCCTCCTTTGCCCACAAGACTGTTATAAGTCAACTACAGAAATTAATTGCAAACGGAATATGAATATCAACTGCGACACAATTAACTTGGAAATATTGGAGCAAAACAATAACAAAAGGGGAAAACATTTAATGTACATAAACAATTATTACTAAAAAAATAAAACAATTTAAAAATTTCAATTACGATTTTTATGAATTTAATTAAATTTTTAATCGAATCTAACATTCGCTTCAAACTTCAAATGATATTATTATTTTTGTGATTGCATTCTTTTTAATTCGTGGTGAAATTCTGAGTCGATCTAAGCATGTCGTTCCGTCTGTTGAAATCACGCAAACTTCCGAACGAAACAAGCTATCAACTTCGAACTTGGCAGAAGTAGTTGCTATTGATGTAGGTCGGATGGTATTGCAAATGGACCATATCGGACCACTTTTACGTATAGCCCCCATATAAACCGACGCTAAGATTTGGCTTGCGGGGACTAACAGAAGCATATTTCATCCGATCCGGTTGAAATTTGGTACATGGTGGTGAAATTCTGAGTCGATCTAAGCATGTCCGTCCGTCCGTCTGTTGAAATCACGCTAACTTCCGAACGAAACAAGCTATCGACTTGAAACTTGGCACAAGTAGTTGTTATTGATGTAGGTCGGATGGTATTGCAAATGCGCTTTTACGTATAGCCCCCATATAAACCGACGCTCAGATATGGCTTGCGGGGCCTCATGGAGGAGCAAAATTCATCCGATCCAGTTGAAATTTAGTACATGGTGTTAGTATATGATCTCTCATAACCATGCAAAACTTGGTCCAAATCGGTCTATAATTATATATAGCCCCCATATAAATCGATCCGCAGATTTGGCTTGCGGAGCCTCTAAGAGAAGCAAATTTCATCCGATTCAGTTGAAATTTGGTACATGGTGTTAGTATAAGGTCTCTAACAACCATGCAAAAATTTCAAAAAATCATCCGATCCCACTGAAATTTGCTACATGGTGTTAGTATATGGTATCTAACAACCACGCAAAAATTGGTCCACATCGGTACATAATTATATACACCGAAAGAATTTTCTTCGTAAAAAGAACGAAAAATTTCGTTAAAAGTACGAAATTTGTCATTGTTTTACAACCAAAGAAACTTTTCATTAAAAGTACGAAATATTTCGTACTTTTTACGAAGAAAAGTTCTTCCAAAATTTTCGTAGTTTGTGAGAAAAAAATCGTACTTTTTATGAAGAATCTTCGTACTTTTTATGAAAAATCTTCGTACTTTTTATGAAAATGTTTCGTACTTTTTATGAAAAATTTTCGTAGTTTTTATGAAAAATTTTCGTACTTTTTATGAAAAAATTTCGTACTTTTTTCTGAAAAATGTTGGAACTTTTAGAAAAAAAATTTATAGTCGAAAGTGCATTTGGTTGTAGTTGCAAGTGTGAAAAATGACATCACTACTTTACATCTTAAGTTTTTGAATAATTTTTAGTTTTATTGCTTCACTTTTATTCATAGCGCGCTATCACCCAAATGAGAAGTAGCATAGACTTGATTAAAAAAATAGAATAAAGGAATACACTCAAGCACATTATAAAAGACAATTTAATGCCGCGAACGGAAATTTTACAACTTCAATGAAACTTCTTCGTTATTTCAAAGAAAATGTTTCGTACTTTTTATGAAGAAATTTTAACGCAGAATGTTTCGTAAAATATTCGTAAAAACTTCTTCACAAAATTCATGAAATGTGAAGAAAGTTTCGTTAAAAGTACGAACTTTTTACGAAGAAAAGTTAATGTAGAATGTTTCGTAGAAGTTTCGTATATTCGTAAAATGTTCTTCGTAAAATTTACGAAAATGAATGAAAATTTCGTTATTTTAATGAAGAATTCAGGAAGAATAGTTAATGAAGAATTCTTCGTAAAATTAACGAAGAGAATTCTTTCGGTGTATAGCCCCCATATAAACCGATCCCCCGATTTGGCTTGCGGAGCCTCTAAGAGAAGCAAATTTCATCCGATCCGGCTGAAATTTGGTACATGGTCCACATCAGTCCATAATTATATATAGCCCCCATATAAACCGATCCCCAGATTTGACCTCCAGATTCTCATGGATGAGCAAAATTCATCCGATTCGGTTGAAATTTGGTACGTGATGTTAGTATATGATCTCTAACAACCATGCAGGAATTGGTCCATAACGGTCTTAATTATATATAACCCCCATTTAAACCGATCCCCAGATTTGACATCCGGAGCTCTTGGAGGAACAAAATTCATCCGATCCGGTTGAAATTTGGTACATTGCGCTGGTATATGGCCGCTAATAACCATGCCAAAATTGGTTCATATCGGTCTATAGTTACATATAGAGCAGATCCCCAAAAATAATCTACCAAAATTTTATTTCTATAAGAAATTTTATCAAAATTTTATTTCATTCGTTTTGTTTTGTTATTGTTGGTTTTTTTTCTTTAATCATTGTTGTTGTCTTTGATTTCAGCTTAAAACCATGCATTGACTAAACTACAAGTGTAGCTTAACCAACAGAGGAAAAGAATGTTTGTCAAATTTATTTGGGCAAAGCCCTATAGACTGCAAGATGGTTGGGATGGACGCACGTTTCGAAATTACTACATTCCTCATCAGCACCATCTACTTGCAGCAAAACTATCAACCAATTATCAGAATAAATTCAGGTTCAAGTGTGGTTCACTTTTGGGTATAGTGAACTGCCTGAATTTATTCTGATAATTTGTTGATAGTTTTGCTGCATAGTGATATAGTTTATAATAATATGATGGAATTTTCAATTTCAGGAGAAATATATAAATGAATTCATGCTAAAAGACCTGTACTGCTACGGCATCATTCTATAGGCATATGTAATTAATTTTCAATTTCAATTTTCTTAAGAAAATTTTCATTTTCAAAGAAACACAGTGGTACACAGAAAAATATTTAAAAGCACTGAAAAAATATTTGAAAGAAAAAAATCCTTAACGAATGATAACCATGAAGATGGATTATAAAATTTAATAAAGATATGCCAATTTGAATCATCACTACAATATTAAAGCATTCTTTAGATTGTTTAGAATTTTTAATTATCTGTATTCTATTGATTATCTCGAAACAAAATTACAATTTAAATACAAAAATACCATTTTATAATGAAAAATTTTAATTATACACAAAGTTTCGTTGGAATTGTAACATAAATAAATTCCAAATAAAAACATTTTTAATATATTTCAATGTAATTCTTTTATTAGAAATGTATCGGAAAAATTATGCCCAATAATGAGATAATACCAACATAGTGTGTAAATATAACCATAGGGATAGGCACATTGTTGCCAGTATTGGGGTTTTTCCCCCCTAAATTGAGGATATTTTTTCGTGAATGGGGACGAAACTTCTGAGTTGGGGACTTGGGGACATGGTGCGGAATTTCCATAAATTTGGAGATTTTTGAAATCGATTTAATCTTCTTTAACAAAATTTTATTCTATAGACAATTTGCCAAAAATTTGTTTCTATAGACAATTTTGCCAAAAGTTTGTTTTTATAGAATTTTTTGCCAAAATTTTGTTTCTTATAAAATTTTGTCAAACTTTTATTTATATAGAAAATTTGGTCGAAATTTTATTTCTATAGAAAATTTTGTCAAAATTTTATTGCTATAGAAAATTGTCGAAATTTTATTTCTAAAGAAAATTTTGTCAAAATTGTATTTCTATAGAAAATTTTGTCAAAATTTTATTTCTATCGAAAATTTGGTCAAAATTTTATTTCTATAGAAAATTTGGTCGAAATTTTATTTCTATAGAAAATTTTGTCAAAATTCTACTTCTGTAGACAATTTTGTCAAAATGTAGTTTCTATAAAATTTTTTGTCAAAATTTTATTTCTATAGAAAATTTTGTTAAAATTTTATTTCTATAGAAAATTTTGTCAAAATGTTATTTCTATAGAAAATTTGGACGAAATTTTTCTTTCTATAGAAAATCTATAGAAAATTTTGTCAAAATTATATTTCTATAGAAAATTTTGTCAAAATTTTATTTCTATAGAAAATTTGGACGAAATTTTTTTTCTGTAGAAAATTTTGTCAACATTTTATTTCTACAGAAAATTTTGTCAAAATGTGGTTTAAATTGAGGATATTTTTTCGTGAATGGGGACGAAACTTCTGAGTTGGGGACTTGGGGACATGGTGGGGAATTTCCATAAATTTGAAGATTTTTGAAATCGATTTAATCTTCTTTAACAAAATTTTATTCTATAGACAATTTTGCCAAAAATTTGTTTCTATAGACAATTTTGCCAAAATTTTGTTTTTATAGAATTTTTTGCCAAAATTTTATTTCTTATAAAATTTTGTCAAACTTTTATTTCTATAGAACATTTTTCAAACTTTTGTTTCTATAGAAAATTTGTTAAAAATTTTATTTCTATAGAAAATGTTGCCGAAATTTTATTTCTATAGAAAATTTTGTCAAAATTTTATATCTATAGAAAATTTTGTCAAAATTATATCTCTATAGAAAATTTTGTCAAAATGTTATTTCTATAGAAAATTTGGTCGAAATTTTTTTTCTATAGAAAATTTTGTCAAAATTGTATTTCTATAGAAAATTTTGTCAAAATTGTATTTCTATAGAACATTTTGTCAAAATTTTATTTCTATAGAACATTTGTTAAAAACTTTATTTCTATAGAAAATGTTGTCGAAATTTTATTTCTATAGAAAATTTTGTCAAAATTTTATATCTATAGAAAATTTTGTCAAAATTATATTTCTATAGAAAATTTGGTCGAAATTTTATTTCTATAGAAAATTTTTCAAACTTTTATTTCTATAGAAAATTTTGTCAAAATTTTATTTCTATAGAAAATTTGGTCGAAATTCTACTTCTGTAGACAATTTTGCCAAAATGTTGTTTCTATAAAATTTTTTGTCAAAATTTTATTTCTATAGAAAATTTTGTCAAAATTTTATTTCTATAGAAAATGTTGTCAAAATTTTATTTCTATAGAAAATTTTGTCAAAATTTTATATCTATAGAAAATTTTGTCAAAATTATATTTCTATAGAAAATTTTGTCAAAATGTTATTTCTATGGAAATTTGGACGACATTTTATTTCTATAGAAAATTTTGTCAAAATTTTATTTCTATAGAAAATTTTGCCAAAATTTTATTTCTATAGAAAATTTTGCCAAAATTTTATTTCTATAGAAAATTTTGCCAAACTTTTATTTCAATAGAAAATTTTGTCAAAATTTTATTTTTATAGAAAATTTGGACAAAATTTTATTTCTATAGAAAATTTTGTCAAAATTTTATTTCTACAGAAAAATTTGTCAAAATTTTATTTCTATAGAAAATTTGGTCAAAATTTTGTTTCTATAGAAAATTTGGTCGAAATTTTATTTCTATATTTTATTTCTCAATTTTTATTGTAAATTTTTTTTCTCAATTTTTATTGTAAAAATTTTATTTCTATGGAAAATTTTTATTTCAATAGAAAATTTATGAAGTACCTCCATACCAAAATCTATCAAAACATCAAAAATTCTACCAATCCACCAAACAATAAAAAATCTACCATTTCTGGTAGAATTTTGGCATAGTGTCTACCATCCAATTTTACTACTTGAATATTTAGAAGTAAATTTTCGTTCATAAATACAAGGTGACCGAACTCCCATTTGCAGCATTTGGAAGACGATCACTAGTCTATTTGTGTTGTGGTTCGAAATCTTGTTGAATTGACAACATTTTAATGTTTAAATTATTACTGATTTTCTACAGCAGAGCCGTTTGCTTTATTTTTTTTTTCAAGAAAACTTGTCAAAAATGTATTGGGGATTTTGTGAGGAATTTAAGTTTAAACTGGGGATTTTTGGGGACGGTAGCATCATAATTTGAGGACAAGAGCTAGAAAAATACTGGCAACATTGGATAGGCGGTATGCGAAACATTTTTTTCCGCGACGAAAAATACAATAAGCTTGTGGGCCAAAATTCCTCCTCTTTTCCTGTTTACGAGTGTTTTTATGTCTAATATTTACTATTGAAGTTGTTGAATAAAAACATGTAATAACTTGTTACATATTTAGTCATTTGATGATTAACCCTTAAATGCGCACTGTATCTTTTAAGATACAACTAGAAAAAAATTCTTACGTCTTAAAATTTTAAACGAATTCTATGAAATCAAGTTTGTTGTATTGAATACATCATAGGGCAATTTCTAAAAATATGCTTTTAAGAAAATTTCTGAAAATGTATTGTACTTTTAAGTAATCTGCAGTCAAAAGTAAAAAAATCAAATTTCAAAAATTTACAAATTGGAAGTTTAATAATATTTACCAAAGATGAAAGTAATGTTGGTCAAAAAGCTGTGTAGTGTAAATATATCTCTATTTTTACTAAAATCTAATTGTTTATTTGTAAATAAAAACTTAAATAAAAACTTAATTCGCAACTTGCTTTTAAGATTCAGCCACTATTAAAAACAAACATAAAAATTTAATAAAAAATGTGGGTTAAGGAATATTCACGTGGCCAGGCAACAACAGTGTCTATTGGTAAGTTAAAAAATTGGATAAGCGAAGGCAATATTATTATAACAGAATTAGACTAGATTATAATGTGGCTACACGCCGCTAGCCGTCACAGTATTCCATCACGGATTTTGGGAAGTAGCCATTTCGCCACAGCCGAATTGCAATAAGAATCTACGGATTTCACCATTGTAATGAAGTTTTTCATGTTGTCAAATAGATGCTACAACAAAAAAAAGCAACTCAAGTAATCCACCAGCAAACATCCTTATAGATGCAAATCGAAATTTTAAACAAAAAAGTATAAATAAAAAAACAACACCATTTCGAATATAAAACAAGACATACATATCTACATTCGATCTAAGCGATGCGATAACAAGATGAAGATGCGCAATAATTTGCAGATGCATTTTAGCTACCGGTCATTAGCAAATTTCCAAGCAAGTGTAATGAAAAAACACTTGCAGGCAGTCGGAATGTCTGACTGGCTTAACAAGTTGGGAAAACTATTTATGACCAAAGACCGGACTTTGGAAGGCAGCACAGCTACATCATCAAATGCCTAAGCAGCATATGGAAATATATTTTTTTTATTCTCTATTCAGGTTGTTTTACATGATGCCCTCGTAAAATATAGAGAGGATATATCGAATGTATTTGAAAGACTATGGTTGTTGGTTGGTTTTATGTAGAGAATTTTTTATTGATATATCTAAAATATTTTGTATTTCTATTAAAATTTTTGCTGGATTGCGTGTTGTCTCCAATGCAATAAAAATTACATATAAAGTAATTTTATTTAAATTATACAAAAAAAAATATTTAAATTATTTAAAAAAAATTTGCCAAAATTTTATTGCTGTAGAAAATTTTTTATTTCCATACGACATTTTGCCAAAATTGTATTTCTATAGAAAATATTGCCCAATTAAATTTCTATAGAAAATTTTGTTAAAATGTTATTTGTATAAAAAATTATGATAATTTTTTTTTAGAAAATTTGGTTTCTATAGAAAAATTTTGTCAAAATTTTATTTCTTTAGAAAATTTTGTCAAAATTTTATTTCTATAGAAAGTTTTGTCAAAAATTCACTAAATTTTATTTCTATAGAACATTTTGTCAAAATCTTATTTCCATAGAAAATTTTGTTAAAATTTTATTTCCATAGAAGATTTTGTACAAATTCTATTTCTATAGAAAATTTTGTCAAAATTTTACTTATATTGCAAAATTTTGTCAAACTTTTAGTTCTATAGAAAATTTGGTCAAAATTTTATTTCTATAGAAAATTTGGTCGAAATTGTATTTCTATATAAAATTTTGCCAAACTTTTATTTCTATAGAAAATTTTGTCAACATTTTATTTCTATAGGAAGTTTTGTCAAAATTCTACTTCTATAGACAATTTTGACAAAATGTTGTTTCTATAAAATTTTTTGTCAAAATTTTATTTCTATAGAAAATTTTGTCAAAATTTTATTTCTATAGAAAATTTTGTCAAAAAAATTTTTTTCTATAGAAAATTTTGTCAAAAAATTTTTTTTCTATAGAAAATTTTGTAAAAATTTTATTTCTATAGAAAATTTGTCAAAATTTTATTTCTATAGAAAATTTGGTCAAAATTTTATTTCTATGGAAAATTTTGTCAAAATTTTATTTCTATACAAAATTTTCTCAAAATTATATTTATACAGCAAATTCTGTCAAGATTTCTATAGAAATTTTGTAAAAATTTTATTTCTATTGAAAATTTTGCCAAAATTTTATTTCCATAGAAATTTTTTCAAAATTTTATTTCCGTAGGAAATTTTGTCAAAATTTTATTACCATAGAAAATCAAAATTTTATATCCATAGATGATTTTGTCAAAATTTTATTTCTATAGAAAATTTTCTCTAAATTTTGTTTCAATAGAAAATTTCATTCTCTCTAAATTTTAGCTCCATAGAAAAATTTGTCCAAATTTAATTTCCATAGAACATTTTGTCAAAATCTTATATCCATAACAAATTTTGGCAAAATTTTATTTCTATAGAAAATCTTGTCAAAATTTTATTTCTATAGAATAGTTTGTCAACATTTTATTTTAATAGAAAATTTAGTCAAAACTTTATTTCTATAGAAAATTTTCTCAAAATTTTATTTTTATAGAAAATCTTGTCAAAATTTTATTTCTACAGATCATTTTCTAAACATTTTATTTCTATACAAAATTTTGTCCAACTTTTATTTCTATAGAAAATTTTGTCAAAATTTTATATCTATAGAAAAATGTGTCAAAATTTTATTTCTATAGAAAATTTTCACAAAATTGTATTTCTATAAAAAATTTTCTCAAAATTATATTTCTACAGCAAATTTTGTCAAGATTTCTATAGAAATTTTGTAAAAATATTATTTCTATTGAAAATTTTGCCAAAATTTTATTTCCATAGAAAATTTCTCAAAATTTTATTTCCGTAGGAAATTTTGTCAAAATTTTATTACCATAGAAAATTAAAATGTTATATCCATAGATGATATTTCCAAATTTTATTTCTATAAAAAATATTGTCAGAATTTTATTTATATAGACAATTTTCTCTAAATTTTGTTTCAATAGAAAATTTTGTCAAAATTTTATTTCTGTAGAACATTCTCTCTACATTTTAGTTCCATAGAAAAATTTGTCCAAATTTCATTTCCATAGAACATTTTGTCAAAATTTTACGTCCATAACAAATTTTGGCAAAATTTTATTTCTATAAAAAATTTTATTTCTACAGATCATTTTCTCAACATTTTATTTATATACAAAATTTTATCCAACTTTTATTTCTATAGAAAATTTTATCCAAATTTTATTTCTATAGAAAATGTGTCAAAATTTTATTTCTTTAGAAAATTTTCACAAAATTTTATTTCTATAAAAATTTTTCTCAAAATTATATGTCTACAGCAAATTCCGTCAAGATTTCTATAGGAATTTTTTCAACATTTTATTTCTATTAAAAATTTTGCCAAAATTTTATTTCTCAAATTTTTTTTTCCATAGAAATGTTTGTTAAAATTTTGTATCCATAGATGATTTTCTCAAAATTTTAGCTCTATAATAATTTTTGTCAACATTTTATTTCTATAGAATATTTTGTTAATATTTTAATTCTATAGAAAATATTCTCAAAATTTTGTCTCTATAGAAAGTGTTATCAAAATTGTATTTCTATAGAAACTATTGTCAAAATTTTATTTCTGTAGAGCATTCTCTCAACATTTTATTTCTACAAAAATTTTTTCAAAATTTTATTTCTATAGAAATTGTGTCAAAACTTTATTTCTATAAAAAATCTTGTCAAAATTTTATTTCTATAGAATATTTTGTTAACATTTTATTTTAATAGAAAAATTTGTCAAAATTTTATTGCTATAGAAAAATTTTTCGAAATTTTATTTCTATAGAAAATTTTGTCAAAATTTTGTTTCTATAGGAAATACAATAAAAATTTTATTTCTGTAGAACATTCTCTCAACATTTAATTTCTACAAAAATTTTTTCAAAATTTTATTTCTAGAGAACATTTTCTCAACATTTAATTTCTATAAAAATTTTTTATGATTTTTTATCTCATAATCTCGGCTATAGGTCTATAAATTAAACTTGAAATTGTTGATTTCTTGTTTTTTTATTTTCCGATATTTCGGTTGACTTCGTCAGAACCGTCTTCCAGACTACAAATTACAAAATTGTACAAAAATTAATTACAAAATTCACAAAATAAAATGAAACTATCTATTGTCCTTTACATTTTCTCCGCTGTCTTGTTACTTCGCTGTCTGTTTTTCTACTGGTGATTACTTTCTCTTGTGTTTTTGTATCGTATGCCGATATATTCTATAGAAATAAAATTTTGTCAAAATTTTATATCTATAGAAAATTTTGTCCAAATGTTGTTTCTATAAAAAATTTTGTTAAAATTATATTTCTATATAAAATCTTGTAAAAATTTTATTTCCACAGAAAAATTTGTGAAGATTTTATATAGACAATGTTGGCAACTCATCAAAAGTTCGAATATTACAATTTAAAAAGGACGTACGAGTAAAGTCGACTTTTCCGAATTTGGAAAAGTTGAAAAAAAGTAGATAAGGTAAATATCAATAATTAGTAAAATTGACATTTACAAAAGACAAAAAAGTATTTTTTTTTTGAATTATTGAAAAACGAAAAAATTAGAGTCCCATGGTTGGCAAAGTGGAAATCCGGATTTTTTGATTATTTTTACAATCTTTAGATTCAAGACATAAAAAAGGCCACATAAACAGAAACAAATGTTTTTTTTCTTTTAGTTTCAACAACGAATTGATAATGTCAATCACTGATTCCAATTAAAAAGTTAATTGATCGAATTAAAAACTGATTGAAGCAATTGTTGTGATTGAATTTTGAAAATTCTTTTCAAATTAATTGGATTTTTTTTTTTCAAATTCAAATAAAATTTTAATGGAAAAAACATTTTTGATATTTTTTTCTTTACGATAACGTAGACTAATGTACCATATTTCAATACCAGAAGAGTCGCAATTTTCCCATGCAATTGTTTCCATTTATGTCCATTTCTATCATATTTTATATTGATTGAATTTTAATTTATTTGGAATATGAAACTTACCATTTGAAACTTCAGAGTATGAATTTATTTCTTCCCATCATTTTTTGTAATTGTTGTATATTTAAGAACTCGAAGTTTTATATGTATTATGATAAATTAGCTTTATATCAGGAATATTTTCATTCGCTACATTTTCTACATTTGAACCCAAATGGGATTTCCAAGATTTAAACTGCAAAGACAAGAATATAACAAATAAAAATTAAAAACAAGTAAACCAAATATAAAAAAAAAACATAAAATTGAATTTTGCCGAAATTTTTGTAGGGTCTAATCCAGGTTATGAACCCATTTTAGGATTTAAAATTGTGGAAAACATTTTTATAGACGAATAATAAACGGCATTATTTCCTTTCAAGTTTTACTAAAACTTCCCTTAAAAATTATAATTTTATGGTGATTTTACAGATTTATTTTTGATTTTAGGATTTTAGCCGCAAACATCGAACTTATTACCCACTTTTAATATAAAAGCAAACTTGTATTTCCACTAGTATAATTTTGATCAATTTTTCCTTCCCACACTATAGCCTTATCATGTGGACAATTGTGCCGCCTGAAGATATGCAATGAAAATTGGCTGTAGTAGGTAGTCCTAGTTTTCACCTCAACTGTTAACTTTATGGATTTATTTACGATTAGGTGGCCAGTTTGCCACTTTTTTAAAATTAATGTGCCACCTTTTTAGCGAATGGCATATTTTGAGTTACTGTAACAGCAATTTTTAAAAAATTATTAAAAATGTCTTTTTTGGATCCGGAGAAGCAATGAATTTAACGTGGGCTTGCCATAGGACGGATGTCCAACATTTTAGCAGCCTTTGCATTGACTTCGCTTATTAAGATGTGATTCGAATTCAGTGATGCGAATGTGAATTAAAAAATGTTGTGATATTTTGGCAAACAAATAATTTTTATGATTTTTAATGCATTTTAATGCTTGTCTGAAACGTTTCACCTCAAATATTTTCAAAAATTCTAAGTTTTTTTCGAATTTTATTTGACATTTCTCTATTTCAGACTTACTCAATATGAACCATGGACGTCGTGAATGGGCAGAATGGTTCCAAGAAATGGCAACAGTGGATGATCAAAAAGAAAATCATCTTCAGTGATGAGTCACATTTTCACCTCAGTGGATTCGTCAATAAACAGAATTGCCGCTTTTGGGCGAATGAGAATCCAAGAGTGATTGTCGAAAAACCAATGTAGCCACAAAGAGTGACTGTTTGGTGCGGTTTATGGGCTGGCGGCATCATCGGGCCGTATTTTATCCAAAATGAGGCCGGTCAGGCAGTTACTGTGAATGGTGTTCGCTATCGTGAGCTGATAACGAACTTTTTATGGACCGAATTGGAAGATATGGATGTGGACGATATGTGGTTTCAGCAGGACGGTGCCACTTGCCACACAGCTAACGAAACAATGGCTCTTTTGCGCAACAAATTCAATGACCGTGTTATTTCACGTAATGGCGATGTCAATTGGCCGCCAAGATCATGTGATTTGACACCGTTGGACTTTGTTCTTTGGGGTTATTTGAAAGAAAATGTGAACGTCGATAAGCCAGCAACAATTCAAGAGCTAAAGGATGAGATAATTCGGCACATTAACGGCATAGAAACTCCATTATGCCTCAGCGCCATCGAAAATTTGGACCATCGGATGAAGGTGTGCCACCGAAGTCGCGGCGCCCATTTGGCCGATATTTTCTTCCATACATAATTGAGTAATACCAATATATCATAATAAAATAAAGTTACAATAATTTCTTAAATACATTGTGTTTTATTCAAAATCAACATCGGCCCTTGAAATTTTAACCACCCTTTATATTCTGGATCGTGGTGAAATTCTGAGTCGATCTAAGAATGTCCGTCCGTCTGTTGAAATCACGCTAATTTCCGAACGAAACAAGCTATCGACTTGAAACTTGGCATAAGTAGTTGTTATTGATGTAGGTCGGATGGTATTGCAAATGGGCCATATCGAACAACTTTTCCGTATAGCCTCCAATTAAACCGACCCCTAGATTTGGCTTGCGGAGCCTCTTGGAGGAGCAAAATTCATTCGATCCGGTTCAAAATTTGGTACGTGGTGTTAGTATATGGTCTCTAACAACCATGCAAAAATTGGTCGATATCGGTCCATAATTATATATAGCCCCCATATAAACCGATCCCCAGATTTGATCTCCGGAGCCTCTTGGAATAGCAAAATCATCCGATCGGGTTGAAATTTGGTACTTGGTGTTAGCATATGGTCTCTAACAACCATGCTAAAATTGGCCGATATCGGTCCATAACTATATATAAAGGGTGATACGGTCAAAATTTGGTCAATATAAACTTGACGTATTTCTTTCAATTTTGCATTTAAAAAACCTGAACGCCCCTCATTTTGAAGGTGTGTGTGTGTAGAATGTTGCTCCTATTTGGATTTTGGAATTCACTTTTCAGTTGTCAAAATGCCGCCCAAGCAAGAAGAGCAGCGTATCAAAATTTTGCTCGCGCATCGTGAAAATCCGAGCTACTCGCACGCAAAGCTGGCAAAATCGCTAAAAGTTGCCAAATCAACCGTTACAAATGTAATTAAAGTGTTTGGGGAACGTTTGTCGACAGTAAGGAAGTCTGGATCGGGGGGATATCGAAAACCGGAAGCCGCTGAGACGACAAAGAGAGTTGCCGGTAGTTTCAAGCGAAACCCTAACCTCTCTCTCCGAGATGCCGCAAATAAGCTGGGTGTATCGTCTACAACCGTGTATCGAACCAAAAAACGAGCCGGACTATAGACTTACAAGAAGGTAGTGACTCTAAATCGCGATGATAAACAAAATACGACGGCCAAAGCGCTATTCCGGAGGTTGTACACGACGATGCTGACGAAGTTTGACTGCGTGGTAATGGACGACGAAACCTACGTCAAAGCCGACTACAAGCAGCTTTCGGGACAGGAGTTTTATACGGCAAAAGGAAGGGGAAAGGTAGCAGATATTTTCAAGCACATAAAACTGTCAAAGTTCGCAAAGAAATATCTGGTTTGGCAAGCCACCTGTACCTGTGGCTTGAAAAGCAGCATTTTCATAGCTTCCGGGACTGTCAAGCAAGAAATTTACGTGAAAGAGTGTTTGAATAAACGTCTGCTGCCTTTCCTGAAGAAACACGGTTGTTCCGTACTGTTTTGGCCGGATTTGGCATCTTGTCATTACGGTAAAAAGGTCATGGAGTGGTACGCCGCCAACAACGTGCAGGTGGTTCCCAAGGACAAGAACCCTCCCAATACGCCAGAGCTCCGCCCAATTGAGAAATACTGGTCTATTGTCAAGCGGAACCTAAAGAAGACCAAAAACACTGCTAAGGACGAGCAGCAGTTCAAGGCAAACTGGCTTTCTGCGGCGAAGAAGGTGGACAAGGTGGCTGTACAAAATCTGATGGCATGTGTCAAGCGTGAGGCCCGGCAATTCGGATTTGGAAAAGCGAAAGCCTAACTGAATATTTTTTCTGAATTTTATACTAATTGAACTTGGAAAAGAAATTTAATTTGATTTTTTAAATAAACGATTTCACCGATTTACACGCGTTTTCCCTTGACCAGATTTTGACCGTATCACCCTTTAGCCCCCAGATATAACCTCCGGAGCCTCTTGGAGGATCAAAATCCAACCGATCCGGTTGAAATTTGGTACGTAGTGGAAGTATACGGTATCTAACAACCATGCAAAAATTGGTCCATATCGGTCCATAATTATATATAGCCCTCATATAAATCGGTCCCCAGATTTGACGCAATCTATGCACGGATGAAAAAGGCTGTTTTTCATATGTTTGGCTATAAACATTATATGTTTGGAACACAAATTTTTAAACACAATATTTTTGAGTGCAAGCATATAATGTTCATAAACTAGCATAACGTGTTTGGGACATATATGTTAATATGTTAGAACATATTATGTTTGGGACATAAAATGTTTGTAAATATAATATGCTTGGATGCAAACATATATTAATTTAGAAATAGCCTATAAACATATATGTGTTTAGTAGCTTGGAGCGCCATTTAACAGGGAGCGATATTGAATTAAGTTGGTGGTTGTTGCTTGTTATTACAAAATTAACATTTTATTTTTCCTTGGGCAATTGATCAGCTACTTTTATCCTTACAAACTGTGTGAACCGCTGTTCGAATCCCCGTCCGGCAAAAGGTAAAATTAAAATAAAAAAAAATCATACAATTGAATAATTTCTTCTACAATGTTTGTATTACAGAAAAAGGTGCTAAGAACTAAAAAATCTCGTGGAAGTGAGAAAGATGTGGGGGAATATACAATTGGGCAGAAACAAAATTTTGAGCATTCAGGTCGAAAACCTATGTTGTTAGCACCTATATTACCTGTTTATTTTCATAATTCGTTATGATTGTAAATATATAAATAAATAAATAAAATTTTGAGCACAATATTGTTTGGGAGAATTTTTTTTAAGCATATAATATTTTTGGGTGCAAAATGCTTCCAAACATATTATATGTTCGCATAATAACATATTGTTTCTTGGAAGACAACATTATTGAATTTGGATGCAAAAATACAAAATGTTTGGAACTTAGACTACCCAAACATATATTGTTTAGACTAATATGCTTTCAAACATATTATATATTGGAAGAGATCAAACATATAAATGTTTGGGCAATACCCAAAAATGTAGATGCTTGAAGCAAAATATGTTTGGGAGTATATGTTACAGAAGCGATTTTTTGTGAGCGTGTGGTGGAGAGTACATAAGATTCGGCCTGGCCGAATATACGACCGTATATACTTGTTTTGAATTATTTGTATGATTTTATTAATTCTTATTGTGTTTTTTAGCTATTGAAGCAAAAAAAAATGAATTAAAGGAACTTCCTGTACAGTTAAAATAAAGAACATCCTTGGAAGGACATTTTTGAAAGTGCTTTTAAAGTGGTGCCTTTACAACAACATTCAAATTTTGTTGCTGGATTACTGTATTTTTTCGTCCATTTATCTCTAAATTAAAGATAAAATGACAAAATCAAGTATAACACCTCAATATGATATTCCATCAACCAACCCAAATCCATTGACCATTATAATAAAATTTATGGTCGAAATAAATATTTTGAAATTCAAATACATTATGATTATTTACTGCTTCCAGACAATTTGAGCAATTTCATTGCTCAATCTTAATTTATAGGTTTCAAATTTTACGAGTTTGACAATTTTCATTTTGAATTTTCTCAATATGTGTGTGTGTGTGTTTTTTTTTTTTGCAAGATAATAAAAACAAAATTTGTAATTAAATCGAGGCAATTGTAAACGAATGCTTAATTACAAATCGACATTACGGAATCCATAAAAATTTATTACTTGAGCTATTTATTTGTATATCCTCTACACTAGGGGGTCAAGTAAAATCAATCGTTCGACTTGTAAAGAAGTACAACTAGGGTTATCTTTGAACATTTCTAAAAAGTTGCACAAAAGGTGGCACATTTATTTTAAAAAAAAATTGCACAAAAAGTAGCAAACCTTTCCATAGGGAAAAAGTAAAAAATGCATCAGAGTTTTATATACAATTCAGAAATAACTTTGTCCAATTTTGTAAAAAAAATAACCGTAATCAGATTCTCGATCCAAAGATTTTAACCTTCCTTAAGGATCTTGGTTCGTAGCCAAAGATGCGGCTTATTTAAAAGAAAGACATTTTTTGGGAACTGTTTCCGTCAAATTCTGTTTCACTCAAAAACAAGTTTACTTGGATCCAAAGATTTTAACCTGACCCCTTAAGGATGTGGCTTCTGCAAAATAAAATCATTTTGTTGGGAACCTATTTACATTTATCTACAGGCTCCAATAAATTAAAATTAGGATATAGATCTCGTGTAACGAATTTTCATTTTCTTTTTGCGATTTATTTAACACGTAAAGCCCAGTTAAAAACTCCAAATTTAAACATATATTTTAAATTAAAAAATGTTTTCGTAATTAACACAAAAAAATTAAAACCGGAGATGAAAAATCCTTATTTTTAAAGCGGTTAATTTAGAGACTATCCAAAATGTTTTTCTATACTTGTACGCAAGTTTGCCTTACTTCTAAGACGTACGAATTTAACAGAGGATCGCAAATTTCGTGAAATTTAATGGAAAACTGTTTTGAAGTAATGTAATAAATTTTATTTTATTTATAATTTCATTATTATACCCACCAACATAGAATGGTGATGGGATATAATAAGTTTGTCATTCCGTGTGTAACACATCGCAATATCGATTTCCGACTATATAAAGTGTATATATTCTTGATCAGGGAGAAACTCTAAGACGATATAAGCATGTCCGTCTGTCTGTTGTAATCACCCTACAGCCTTCAATAATGGCGCTATCGTCCTGAAATTTGGAACAGATTCGTTTTTTGTTTGCAGGCAGGTCAAGTTCGAAGATGGGCTATATCGAAGATGGGCTTCCCGATTTGGGGTCTTGAGCTTAGTAGTTTTTATCCAATTTGCCTGAAATTGAAAATCTAGAGGTACTTGTAGACCATAAATAGGTGTGCCGAAAATGGTGCCCATCGGTCCATGTTTTGGTATAGCCCTCGTATAGACCGATCTCCCGATTTTGCTTTTTGGGCGTCTAGAAACTGTATTTTCTACTCGATTTGCCTGAAATTTAAAATCTGGAAGTATTTTTGGACCATAAAGAGGTGTGTCGAAAATGGGGTGTATGGGTCCATGTTTGGGTATAGCCACCATATATACCGATCTCCAGATTTTATTTCTTGCGTTTCTAAAAACTGTATTTAATATCCAATTTGCGTGAAATTGGAAATCTATAGGTATTTTGGGACCATAAAGAGGTGTGTCGAAAATGGTACGTATCGGTCCATGTTTTGGTAAAGCCCCCATATAGACCGATCTCCCGATTTTGCTTCTTGGGCGTCTATAAACTGTATTTATTACCCGATTTGCCTGAAATTGAAAATCTAGAGGTACTTGTAGACCATAAATAGGTGTGCCGAAAATGGTGCCCATCGGTCCATGTTTTGGTATAGCCCTCGTATAGACCGATCTCCCGATTTTGCTTTTTGGGCGTCTAGAAACTGTATTTTCTACTCGATTTGCCTGAAATTTAAAATCTGGAAGTATTTTTGGACCATAAAGAGGTGTGTCGAAAATGGGGTGTATCGGTCCATGTTTTGGTATAGCCACCATATATACCGATCTCCAGATTTTATTTCTTGGGTTTCTAAAAACTGTATTTAATATCCAATTTGCGTGAAATTGGAAATCTATAGGTATTTTGGGACCATAAAGAGGTGTGTCGAAAATGGTACGTATCGGTCGATGTTTTGGTATAGCCCCCATATAGACCGATCTCCCGATTTTGCTTCTTGGGTGTCTATAAACTGTATTTATTACCCGATTTGCCTGAAATTGGAAATCTAGAGGTATTTTGTGTGCCAAAATTGGTGTGCCAAAATTGATCGGTCCATTTTTTGGTATTCCCTCATATAGACGGATCTCCCGATTTTACCTCTTGGGCGTCTAGAGGCTGTATTTTCTATCCGATGTGCCTGAAATTTAAAATCTAGAGATATTTTAGGACCACAAAGAGGTGTGCCGAAAATGGGGTGTATCGGTCCATGTTTTGGTATAGCCGCCATATAGACTGATCTCCCGATTTTTATTCTTGGGCTTCTATAAACTGTATTTATTACCAGATTTCCTGAAATTGGAAATCTAGAGGTATTTTGGGACATTTTTTGGTATTCCCTCATATAGACCGATCTCCCGATTTTACCTCTTGGGCGTCTAGAGACTATATTTTCTAGCCGAATTGCTTGATATTGAAAATCTGGAGGTATTTTAAACTAACAAATAGGTGAGTCCCAAATGGTGCCTATCGGTCCATGTTTTGGTATAGCCCCTATATAGACTGATCTCCCGATTTTACTTCTTGGGCTTCTAGAATTCGTAGTTTTCACCCAATTCGTCTGGAAGTGGAATTCTAGAGGTATTTGAGGAACACTAAAGTTCCTCAAATGAGGCTTCTAGAAACCGTAGTTTTAATTCGATTTGCACAAAAATGTAAATACACTGGAATTTTAGACCCTCAAAAATCTGTATCGCATTTATTTTTACCGGACCAATTGGTAAGGCATCGATATAGACCGATTTAACTTTTTGAGGGTACACCCAAAGAAAAAATATTTTCCTCCGGAATGAAATTGTAGACAAACGAAATTCCCCTTTCGTATGAAGTATTTTCGTGTAGAGCAAACTAATCCGATTGTCTCTAAAATTTGTTTCAAAAGAAAACTTTGCCTGTCTAAAATTTCGTTCCTCAGAAAAGAAAACACTTCTTTCAGGGTATAGCAGGCGTACTGATCATGAAAATTGCTTGAAACTGAAAGTAACATTTCCAGATTCTACTCATCGTATTCATTTAAATAATGGCGAAAAAAAACTACAGATTTAAGATTTTAAATCAAGGCGTTATTTCATCATATACACGATATGTTGTATATGATTTCTCTAAAACTCAAGCAAAATTGGTTCTCATAAATCCAGAATCTGATCTAGTCTTCATAGGTAGAATCTTTAAATTGTTTCTTCGGGAAGCGTACTGATTGAACTGATTTGCTTGGGAGAAGATTTGTCATCAAACCCCCTAAAATTCTATATATTATCAAGTAACCCGGTACAGCGAAGATTTTTTCAAAGTAAACTATTATATTTGATTCATGGTGGTGGGTATTTAAGATTCGGCCCGGCCGAACTTACTGCTGTATATAGTTGTTTTTCATTATTTAAGTCCTTAATTTTGCATAAATTGCATATCCTAAAATTTAAGTTGCACAATCTTTCATATTTTTTTTTTGTGTAGGTTATAATTCCGTCGATTCAACTTGACTTTATTTGTTGTCGTTGACTTGTTTACTATTTCGTTTCTGGTTTCCATCACAGCCCACATCCATATTTCCATATTCAGTTGAGTTACAAAAATAAAATTGTCAACATGACTAGTAACCTATTAAGGCAAGCAGTGTAATTATTCAGAATTCATAAATATTTATGATAAGAATTGGAAATTTATTATAAGACTTATTTTCCTGTGAGATTGTCAGATAATATAATTTTTTCTGGCAGCGGAATAAATAGTAAATTAAATTAAATACGAAATCAATTTTTGAAGAAAATTATATAGTAGTACTTGGTGATGGCTTCATGTGATAGTTAGATATGAAACGAAACACGATTTCCGACTACATAAAGTATATACATATATATTCTTGATCCGGGAGATAAGGCAGTATGTCTGTCTGTCTGTCTGTTGCAATCACGTTACAGTGTTCAATAATCGTGCCAAAATTTTGACCTGTGTGCAGACAAAAGGCCTATATGTAGAGGTGACTCACGTAGTCACGCTACGTCTTGAGTGTGCGTGATTAATAAACTAAACGTCGTGTGTGAGCGTGAATCACGAAAATAATTTTTTCGTGAGTGTGCGTGAGTAACGAATTTCGGAAAATAGGCTCACGAAAATAATCCCGCCCAGGGACATAAAACGCTTACGAGTTGAATTTATTTACAATTTTAGTGACACCTGAGATGGTAAAAGTTAAATAACGTTCTTGATTTTAATCATGCTCATGTTCTTAGACACGTCCTTAAGGTAAATTACTCATAAAATTATTCGTGAGTCACGACATTTTTCGTGCGTCACTATATTTTTCGTGAGTCACGACATTTTCGTGCGTGAGTACACATTTTCTTGTCATGAGTGTGCGTGAGTCCTACCAAACAAAATTGTGCGTGAATAAGATTTCTCCGTCGTGAGTGTGCTTGAGTAAAATATTACTCACGTTCACACCTCTAGTTCGAAGATGGGCTGTATCGGTTCAGATTTTTATATTAAGCCCATTAGAGGTGTGCGCGTGACTGAAATTGCACTCACACTCACGCTCATTCACGAAGCAAAGTGTTTATTCACGCACGCTCACGCACGATACGTGTGGTAGCCAATCCCACTCACACACATGCATGCTCACTAACGAACTACTTTTAAAGACTCACACTCACGCACGATTCACGACAATTCTCGTGATTCACACGACTCACGACATTTTCCAAACGGAAATCAGCAAAGGTAACAAAAGAATCTTCATCTTAACCTCTCCAATTTGTTAGAAATTTTGAGCAAAACTGCATCCAAAACAAGTGAGGAAAGTCTAAAGTCGGGCGGGGCCGACTATATTATACCCTGCACCACTTTGTAGATCTAAATTTTCGATACCATGTCACATCCGTTAAATGTGTTGGGGGCTATATATAAAGGTATGTGCCAAATACATACATTTAAATATCACTCGATCTGGACAGAATTTGATAGACTTCTACAAAATCTATAGACTCAAAATTTAAGTCGGCTAATGGACTAGGGTGGAACACAATGTTAGTAAAAAATAAATATGGGAAACATTTAAATCTGAAGCAATTTTAAGGAAACTCCGAAAAAGTTTATTTATGGTTTATCGCTCGATATATATGTATTAGAAGTTTAGGAAAATTAGAGTCATTTTTACAACTTTTCGACTAAGCAGTGGCGATTTTAGAAGGAAAATGTTGGTATTTTGACCATTTTTGTCGAAATCAGAAAAACATATATATGGGAGCTATATCGAAATCTGAACCGATTTCAATCAAATTTGGCACATATGACTATATTACTAATTGTACTCCTAGTGCAAAATTTCAACCAAATTGGGCCAAAACTCTGGCTTCTGGGGCCATATAAGTCCATATCGGGCGAAAACTATATATGGAAGCTATATCTAAATCTGAACCGATTTCAACCAAATTTGTGATACCACAGTGGTGAACTTCTCTCTTATCACTGAGTGCTGCCCGATTCCATGTTAAGCTCAATGACAAGGGACCTCCTTTTTATAGCCGAGTCCGAACGGCGTTCCACATTCCAGTGAAACCACTTAGAGAAGCTTTGAAACCCTCAGAAATGTCACCAGCATTACTGAGGTGGGATAATCCACCGCTGAAAAACTTTTTGGTGTTCGGTCGTAGCAGGAATCGAACCCGCGACCTTGTGTATGCAAGGCGGGCATGCTAACCATTGCACCACGGTGGCTCCCTACTCTCTGTGCAAAATTTCAATTAAATCGGAGTAAAAGATTGGCCTCTGTGGTCATATGAGTGTAAATCGGGCGAAAGCTATATATGGGAGCTATAACTAAATCTGAACCGATTTCAACCAAATTTGGCACACATAGCTACAATGCTAATTCTACTCCCTGTGCAAAATGTCAACTAAATCGGAGCAAAAAATTGACCTCTGTGGTCATTTGAGTGTAAATCGGGCGAAAGCTATATATGGGAGCTATATCTAAATCTGAACCGATTTCCACCAAATATGACACGCATAACTATAATGCTAATTCTACTCCCTGTGCAAAATTTCAACTAAATCGGAGCAAAAAATTGGCCTCTGTGGGCAAAGGAGTATAAATCGGGCGAAAGCTATATATGGGAGCTATATCTAAATCTGAACCGATTTAGATGATATTTTGCAAGTTTTTCGAGACTCATAAAATATTCGGATGTACGGAATTTGAGGAAGATCGGTTGATATACACGCCAATTATGACCAGATCGGTGAAAAATATATATGGCAGCTATATCTAAATCTGAACCGATTTTTTCCAAAATCAATAGGGATAGTCTTTGAGCCGAAACAGGACCCTATACCAAATTTTAGGACAATCGGACTAAAACTGCGAGCTGTACTTTGCACACAAAAATACATCAACAGACAGACAGACGGACAGACAGACAGACGGACATCGCTAAATCGACTCAGAATTTAATTCTATGACGATCGCTATACTAAACGATGGGTCTCAGACTTTTCCTTCTTGGCGTTACATACAAATGCACAAACTTATTATACCCTGTACCACAGTAGTGGTGAAGGGTATAAAAACAAGTAAGGAAAGTCTAAAGTCGGGCGGGGCCGACTACACGCACATAAAAAATCGCTTCTGTAACATATACTCCCAAACATATTTTGCTTCAAGCATATACATTTTTGGGTATTGCCCAAACATTTATATGTTTGATCTCTTCCAATATATAATATGTTTGAAAGCATATTAGTCTAAACAATATATGTTTGGGTAGTCTAAGTTCCAAACATTTTGTATTTTTGCATCCAAATTCAATAATGTTGTCTTCCAAAAAACAATATGTTATTATGTGAACATATAATATGTTTGGAAGCATTTTGCACCCAAAAATATGATATGCTTAAAAAAAATTCTCCCAAACAATATTGTGCTCAAAATTTTATTTATTTATATATTTACAATCATAACGAATTATGAAAATAAACAGGTAATATAGGTGCTAACAACATAGGTTTTCGACCTGAATGCTCAAAATTTTGTTTCTGCCCAATTGTATATTCCCCCACATCTTTCACACTTCCACGAGATTTTTTAGTTCTTAGCACCATTTTCTGTACTACAAACATTGTAGAAGAAATTATTCAATTGTATGATTTTTTTTATTTTAATTTTACCTTTTGCCGGACGGGGATTCGAACAGCGGACCACACAGTTTGTAAGGATCAAAGAAGTAGCTGATCAATTGCCCAAGGAAAAATAAAATGTTAATTTTGTAATAACAAGCAACAACCACCAACTTAATTCAATATCGCTCCCTGTTAAATAGCGCTCCAAGCTACAAAACACATATGTTTATAGGCTATTTCTAAATTAATATATGTTTGCATCCAAGCATATTATATTTACAAACATTTTATGTCCCAAACATAATATGTTCTAACATATTAACATATATGTCCCAAACATGTTATGCTAGTTTATGAACATTATATGCTTGCACTCAAAAATATTGTGTTTAAAAATTTGTGTTCCAAACATATAATGTTTATAGCCAAACATATGAAAAACAGTCTTTTTCATCCGTGTATTTTATACCCTTCACCACTTTGTAAGTCCACATTTTCGATACCATATCAAATCCGTCCAATGTGTTGGATGCTATATGAATCCATACACATATATTCTGTATATCTGAGCAGATCTGTACAGAGTTCTGTAATACTTATAGATTTTACATTTAAGTCGGCTAATGCTCTGAGGTGGAACACAATGTTAGTAAAAAATATAGGAAACATTTAAATATGAACCAATTTTGAGGCAACTTCGCAAAAGTGTATTTATGATTTATCGGTCGATAGATGTGTAATAGAGTAGTAGGAAAATTTGAGTCATTTTGATAAGTTTTCGACTTAGCAGTGGCGATTTGATACGGAAAATGTAGGTATTTCGTCCAGTTTTGCCTAAATAGGAAAAACATATATATGGAAGCTATATCGAAATCTGAACCGATTGCAATCAAATTTCACATGCATAGTTACTATGTTGAATCTACTCCCTGTGCAAAATTTCACGTAAATGGGATAACAACTTTGACCTCTGTGGTCATATGACGGAAAATTGGGCGAAAGATATATATGGGAGCTATATCAAAATCTGAACCGATTTCAACCAAAATAAACACGCATATGCAGAACCTTAATTCTACTGCCTGTGCAAAGTTTCAAGTGCAATTCTACTTCCTCTGCAAAATTTCACGTAAATCAGAGTAGCACTTTTGCCTCTGTGGTCATATTAGTCCAAATCGGGCGAATGATATATATGGGAGCTATATCTAAATCTGAACCGACTTCAACTAAATTTTGCACAATTAACAATACTATAAAACGTACTCCTTGTGCAAAATTTCAAGCAACTCAGGGCAAAACTCTGGCTTTTGAGGCCATATAAATCCAAATCGGACGAAAGATATATATGGGAGCTATATTTAAATCGGAACCGATTTTAACCAAATTAAGCACACTTAACGATACTATTAAACGTACTTGTTGTGCAAAATTTGAAGCAAATCAGGGCAAAACTCTGGCTTTTGGGGCCATATAAGTCCAAATCGGTCGAAAGATATATATGGGAGCTATATCTAAATCTGAACCGATTTCAACTAAATTTGGCACAATTAACGATACTATTAAACGTACTCCTTGTACAAAATTTTAATCAAATCAGGGCAAAACTCTGGCTTTTGAAGCCATATAAGTCAAAATCGGACGAAAGATATATAGGGGAGCTATATCTAAATCTGAACCGATTTCAACTAAATTTGGCACAATTAACGATACTATTAAACGTACTCGTTGTGCAAAATTTGAAGCAAATCAGGGCAAAACTCTCGCTTTTGGGGCCATATAAGTCCAAATCGGACGAAAGATATATATGGGAGCTATATATAAATCTGAACCGATTTAGCTGATATTTGGCAGTTTTGACGGGACTGACAAAATATTCAGATGTACAAAATTTGAAGAACGTCGCTTCATAAATACGTGAATTATTATCAAATCGGTGATAACTATATATGGCAGCTATATCTAAATCTGAACCGATTTTTTTCCAAAATCAATAGCGATTGTCTTCTACCCGAAGAAAGACGTTATGTCAAATTTGAGGACGATCGGACTTAAACTGCGACCTGTACTTTGTGCACAAAATTACATATACAGATAGACGGACGGACAGACAGACAGACAGACAGACGGACATCGCTAAATCGACTCAGAATTTAATTCTAAGCCGATCGGTATACTAAAAGATGGGTCTATGACAATTATTTCTTGGCGTTACATACAAATGCACAAACTTATTATACCCTGTACCACAGTAGTGGTGAAGGGCATAATTATTAGTCGGTTCAGATGAAATCTGCGAAAAAATTAAAAAGTCTGCTGAGAGGGGAAAGCAAACATTATCCGCTATTTCTTCAATACAAAAAAAAAAATCAATGTACTAATTAGTTCTCTATTTAACCAAGCCATTTTATTAATTAGAGACATATTCAGATATCTGAGCAAACTCAATACTGACACGTACTCAAAAGAACTTACGCGAACCTATAAAAGAATATTTTCGGGGGCCAACTAAGAATTATGATTTGGGAAAAACTTCTCTTGAATAAATATGAAATAACTGCATACCCATAGTATCGCTGTAAAAAAGTATGTGCGTGCCTTTTGTTAGTTGCCATGTGAACCCTAAATGAACGGTCTCAAATTATGATTCGCCAAGGCCAGGGGGTTGAGTTGGTCTCTTTTGACTTTCGTCTGATACCAGGCAGCTTTGTGGGATGTACAATCATGCGAATGTATGTGGTGTTTGGTCGATCAGATGTCAGAACGTCTGACTGATTTTCAATGTAGGTAGATGTTAACGACGGCGGTGGCGGTGGCGCTGTCGGTGATATTTCTGGTGGATTGAAATTGAAACTAAGCCTCTGTCTGGCGGCGTCTGATAGCTACATACATTGAACATTGTCATGTATGTCTTGTGGTTTAATCTTTTGTTCTCCGTTCTTATATTACTTAGACTACCATTGAAGGGGGGAATATATCAAGGGGGCAACATTTTCATCGTAACAATGAAAAACTAATTAATAATCATAAAGTAATTTTTTATTTGAGTCATATGTGGAAAACAAATATACCGGCTTTTATATTTATTATTAATTATTTTCTTTGTTCCAAAAAATTGTAAAGTAATGGTTAATATAACCATTTCACATAAGGGAAAATGGTCTATTTCCCAGTTATTTACAAAGCCTTCTCGAAAGAACTTCCATAGAAATGATAAAGCCAAACCATACACGCAAAGAAAAAAAAAACGTTTAGAAAACGTGTACCGAAAACGTTTTTCTTCTGTTAGAGGTTTTTGAATTGCTTCGAAAATTTTAAACATTTATCACCAAAAAAATTCGTTTGTTACAAAATTTTTATTTTTTCAATAAAAAAAGTTATTTTTGAAACAACAACACAGTCCATTTCGTTTATATCAAACACTGTTCTTTTCTGACCTTAGGTCTTTAATAAGCCACATTTCACAGTTCAAAATTTAATATAGTACAATGTAATGTTGAACATTTTTTCGGAATCTTCCGAACATATCTGGAATATATGTAAAAACAAAAAACAAAAAAAAACTTTGGTCGAAGCAGGGATCGAACCCACGACCCTTGGCATGCAAGTCGGACGTAGCAACCACTGCTCCATGGTGCCAAACTAAATGTTTGTTTCTGTTAAATAAACTTTGTTTATTCGGTTCGTGGGCGCCGCAAACTATGCTATATAAATATAACTTATATGGATATTTATCTATTGATGACCATAACAGGTACATAGCTCAGTGGTTATTGTGTTGGCTTACAAACGATTCGATTCTCCGTCAAGGCGAAAGGTAAAAAAATTAAATTTATAAAATCGTATAATTTCTTCCACATTGTTTGTATTACAGAAAAAGGTGCTAAGAACTAAAAAACTTCGTGAAAGTGGGAAAGATGTGAGGGAAAATGCAATTAGCCAGAAAAAATTTTTTTGAGTTAGTCTTTATGAAATTGTTTTTACATCCTGGAAAAGAATATACGTTTATCACACGTTTTCTTCCAAATACACTTCCTTACAGTGAAAAGCAAATGAGAAACGAACTTTGTTTGTCTAAAATTTCGTTTGGGAGGAAAGAATTTTTTTTTTGCGTGTAAATGTTCACATCCCCACTGGGGTGAATTTTTTCAATTTTATTTTCATTGTATTTTCTACTTTCAGCAGTAGGGTACACGGTTGCAAAAGATAGGTCAGGTTAGGTTAGATGGCAGTTCCGCTGAAAAACTTTTCGGTGTTCGGTCGAAGCAGGAATCGAACCCACGACCTTGTGTATGCAAGGCGGGCATGCTAACCATTGCACCACGGTGGCAAAAGTTGGTAGAATTCTACCAAAAACTGTAGATTTTCTTACTGTTTGCAAATTGGTACATTCCTTCCCAACTAACTACTATAGAACAATTTTAAATTTAATTAAAAAGTTTTCTATAGAAAAATTTTGAAAAAAACTTTACTATAGAAACAAAATTTTGACAAATATTTCTATGGAAATAAAATTTTGCAAAAGTTTCTATAGAAATAAATTTTTAACAATAGAAATTAAAATTAAAAAAAAAATCTATGGAAATAAAAATTTAAAAAAAAAAATCTATTAAAATAAAATTTTTTGAAAAATTTTCTATAGAACTAAAATTCTGACACAATTTGATATAGAAATAAAAAATTGTAAAAAATTTCCATAGACAAAAATTTTTAAGAAATTTTCTATAGAAATACAAGTTTGAAAAAAATGTCTATAGAAATAACATTTTCCAAAAAATTTTCTATGGAAATAGCAATTTTGAAAAAAAAATTCTACAGAAATAAAATTTTGAAAAAAATGTCTATAGAAATAAAAATTGTCACAAAAATTTCTATAGAAATCTAATTTTTACAACATCTTCAAGAGAAATAAAATTTTGACAAAATTTTCTATAGAAATAAAATTTTCACAAAATTTTCTATAGAAACAAAATTTTCTATGGAAATAAAATTTCGACAAAAATTTCTATAGAAATAAAATTTTGACAAAATTTTCAATAGAAATAAAATATTTACAAAATTTTCTATAGAAATAAAATTTTTACAAAATTTTCTATAGAAATAAAATTTTTACAATATTTTCTACAGAAATAAAATTTTAAAATTTTCTATAGAAACAAAAATTTCTATAGAAATAAAATTTTGACAAAATTTTCAATAGAAATAAAATATTTACAAAATTTTCTATAGAAATAACATTTTTACAATATTTTCTATAAAAATAACATTTTTACAATATTTTCTATAAAAATAAAATTTTGACAAAATTTTCTATAAAAATAAATTTTTTACAATAGATATTAAAATTAAAAAAAAAAATTCTATAGAAGTAAAATTTGGAAAAAAATTCTATTGATATATATATTTTTTTAATTTTCTATAAACCTAAAACTCTGACACAATTTGATACAGAAATAAAAATTTTCTATAGAAACAAAATTTTGAAAAAATTTTCTATAGAAATAGCAATTTTGACAAAAAATTTTATTGAAAATAAAATTTAAGAAAATTTTTCTGTAGAAATACAATTTTGACATATTTTCTATAGAAACAAAATTTTGAAAAAATTGGCTATAGAAATAAAAATTTGTCAAAATTTTCTGTAGAAATAAAATTTAGAAAAAATTTTCTATAGAAATAAAATGTTGACAAAATTTTCTATAGAAATAAAATTTTGACAAAATTTTCTATAGAAATAAAATTTTGACAAAATTTTCAATAGAAGTAAAATTTTGCGAAAGTTTCTTTAGAAATAAAATTTTGACAAAAGAAATAAAAAGTTGACAAAATTTTCTATAGAAATAAATTTTTAACAATAGATATTAATGTAAAAAAAAAATCTATAGAAATAAAAATTTGAAAAAAAAAATCTATTGAAATATTTTTTTTTTTTAATTTTCTGTAAACCTAAAACTCTGACACAATTTGATATATCAATAAAAATTTAAAAAAACATTCTATAGAAACAAAATTTTGAAAATATTCTCTATAGAAATATAATTTTGAAGAAATAGTAATTTTCACAAAAATTTTCTATAGAAATAGCAATTTTGACAAAATTTTCTATAGAAATAGCAATTTTGACAAAAATTTTTATAGAAAATAAAATTTAAGAAAATTTTTCTATAGAAATAAAAATTTGACAAAATTTTCTATAGAAATAAAATTTAGACAAAATTTTCTATAGAAAATAAAAATTTAAAAAAATTTTCTGTAGAAATAAAATTTAGACAAAACTTTCTATAGAAAAAAAATTAAAAAAAATCTGTAGAAATTAACATTTTTAACAAAATTTCTATAGAAATAAAATTTTTACAAAAGTTTCCCTAGAAATAAAAATTTTACAAAAGAAATTAAAATTTTTAAAAAAATCTATGGAACTAAAATTTGGTACAATTTTCTATAGAAATTAAAATTAAACAAAAAAATTCTATAGAAAGTAAAATTTTTAAAAAATGTTTTATAGAAACTAACTTTAAAAAAAAATCTAGAGAAATTAAAATTAAAAAAAATCTATATCTATTGTTATAAAGGGTGATTCTTTTGAGGTTAGGATTTTCATGCATTAGTATTTGACAGATCACGTGGGATTTCAGACATGGTGTCAAAGAGAAAGATGCTCAGTATGCTTTGACATTTCATCATGAATAGACTTACGATCTGCCACAACGTCGAATTTTCAGTGAATGGGCCCTAGAAAAGTTGGCAGAAAATCCGCTTTTTATCGACAAATTTTTTTCAGCGATGAGGCTCATTTCTGGTTGAATGGCTACGTAAATAAGCAAAATTGCCGCATTTGGAGTGAAGAGCAACCAGAAGCCGTTCAAGAACTGCCCATGCATCCCGAAAAATGCACTGTTTGGTGTGGTTTGTACGCTGGTGGAATCATTGGACCGTATTTTTTCAAAGATGCTGTTGGACGCAACGTTACGGTGAATGGCGATCGCTATCGTTCGATGCTAACAAACTTTTTGTTGCCAAAAATGGAAGAACTGAACTTGGTTGACATGTGGTTTCAACAAGATGGCGCTACATGCCACACAGGTCGCGATTCTATGGCCATTTTGAGGGAAAACTTCGGAGAACAATTCATCTCAAGAAATGGACCGGTAAGTTGGCCACCAAGATCATGCGATTTGACGCCTTTAGACTATTTTTTGTGGGGCTACGTCAAGTCTAAAGTCTACAGAAATAAGCCATCAACTATTCCAGCTTTGGAAGACAACATTTCCGAAGAAATTCGGGCTATTCCGGCCGAAATGCTCGAAAAAGTTGCCCAAAATTGGACTTTCCGAATGGACCACCTAAGACGCAGCCGCGGTCAACATTTAAATGAAATTATCTTCAAAAAGTAAATGTCATGGACCAATCTAACGTTTCAAATAAAGAACCGATGAGATTTTGCAAATTTTATGCGTTTTTTAAAAAAAAAAAACGTTATCAAGCTCTTAACAAATCACCCTTTAGATATAGATTATATAGAATTGGATCCAAGTCATTGTTTTTTTAGTGTTGGTTGTTTGCTCTTTCCTCCCAACATTCCTGAACATTCAATACGATAACTTTTATTTCTCATATCCTCCTCCACTATAACGTTAGGAGTAGTTGTTCTTGATATTGTTTTCCATTCTCCACATGGAGAGAGAAAAACCCAAAAATACTAGTTAGTGGCAGTTTGTGTATGACCGTTTCAGCGATTGTCTCCCCTCCCTATTTAATGGACACAAAGATGTTGTTCTTGTTGTTTTTGATGATCGTATAATTAAAATATTACACTTGTTTCATCGCTGGCGGCGTCGATGCTGCTCCTTCTTCTGTTGATATTGTCGTTGGTTACTTGTATCATGCATATCCCAGTTTTGCAAATAGTGGAGGTATGCGGAAGTAATAACCCTATAATGACAATACCTAGTATTTACCCAAAGCTGGGAAATTATCATCTCAAAACTGTTTCACGAGCATAATGTTATATTTTCACGGGGAACATCGAAAATGTTTCTTGCACTCGAGCAAAAAATACACTACCAAAATTTTAAGCAAATTTTACCAAAAAACTACCAAACAAAAAATCTTATTTTAGCGAAGATTTATTATACCATGCGCCACACTGTGGAACAGGGTATTTTAAGTTAGTGCATATGTTTGCAACACCCAGAAGGAGACGAGATAGACACATGGTGTCTTTGGCAATAATGCTTAGGGTGGGTCCCTGAGTCGATCTAGCCATGTACGTCTGTCCGTCTGTCCGTCTGTCCGTCCGTCCGTCCGTCTGTCTGTGAACACTTTTTTGTGATCAAAGTCGCAATTTAAGTCCAATCGCCTCCAAATTTGGCACATGTCCCTAATTTGGGTCAGAATAGAACCGTATTGATTTTGGAAGAAATCGGTTCAGATTTAGATATAGCTCCCATATATATCTTTCGCCCGATATGCACTAATATGGACCCAGCAGCCAGAGTTTTATACCGATTTGCTTGGAATTTTGTACCAACATAACACTTAGTAGTATAGTCAAGTGTGCAAAATTTGATTGAAATCGGTTCAGATTTGTATATAGTTCGCATATATAGCTTTCGCCCGATTTACACTCATATGACCATAGAGGCCAATTTTTTACTCCGATTTAGTTGAAATTTTGCACAGGGAGTAGAATTAGCATTGTAGCTATGCGTGTCCAATTTGGTTGAAATCGGTTCAGATTTAGATATAGCTCCCATATATATGTTTTTCTGATTTCGACAAAAATGGTCAAAATACCAACATTTTCCTTGTAAAATCCCCACTGCTTAGTCGAAAAGTTGTAAAAATGAAAAATTCTGTCCAGATCGATTGATATTTAAATGTATGTATTTGGGACAAACCTTTATATATAGCCCCAAACACATTTGACGGATGTGATATGGTATCGAAAATTTAGATCTACAAAGTGGTGCAGGGTATAATATAGTCGGCCCCGCCCGACTTTAGACTTTCCTTACTTGTTTTTTAATAACATAGTGTACAATCCTAGGGCGTTAGCCGACTTAAATTTTAAGTCTATAGATTATAAATTTTTTCAGATGGAGTCAGATTTAAATGTATGTATTTGGGACCAAAAACCTTTATATATAGCACCCAACACATTTGAAGGATTTGATATAGTGGATTTACAAAGAGGTGCAGGGTATAATATAGTCGGCCCCGCCCGACTTTAGACTTTCATTTGTCAACATTTCTATAAAAAAATTTTCTCAAAATGTTATTTCTATAGAAAATTTCTCAAAATTTTATTTCTATAGAAAATTTTGCCAAAATTTTATTTCCATAGAAAATTTTGCCAAAATTTTATTTCCATAGAAAATTTCTCAAAGTTGTATTTCTATAGAAAATTTTGCCAAAATTTTATTTCCATAGACAATATAATACGGTAGCATTCATTAATGGACTGAATAGTCAAAGTGAGCTTAAAATAAGGACCTGCCCTTATACCTCTAACATTTAATAACACGATGACCGGCTTCGATGAATAAATTAATTGATCCAATTGAACATTTTATTTACTCCATTAATACGATACGATCGAATTAGTCAATGTATGACATTAAAAAACAGAAAAAAATTTGCAACGTTGTTTTAAAGTTAAGTTGAATTTGATTTTTTTAATTAAAAAAATTACATTACTCGAATTGATACTATTATCAGTTGAAGCAGTTTCAATTAAAAATTAATTGCAAAATTGAAAGCAAACACAGTTGAATGAGTGACAGTTGGCACCTATGAGAAATGCCGAAATGTATGATCACTTTTGAAGAGATTGGAAAAAGTATAATAAGGCCCCCACCAACAGAATGCCTTAAGTTTATTCTCAACTACCTTCCAGTGACTCTAGCAGTATGTGTTCCCATTATTGTAACTTGAGGTTAATTTTACTAGAACAGGAACGTGTAGCAGGGAAAACTGAGAAGAAAATCTGCATGAAAATACGAATATCAGCAACAACAAAAGATGGCGTCAAAAAAAAAAACAACCATGTAATCGCGAATGCGAAACTTTTCAGCATTTACCACAAAATAAAAAACAAACCAACTGAATGGGTAGCTGACAGCAGCATCAATAGCTGAAAACTTTGCAGTTGCTGCTGCGAGAGCTTAATACTGCGCGTAGCCTGCGAAAATACAGCTGTTACCCAGCTGTATATCTATACTGAAGCAGCAGTTAAACTTGTTCATCGGAATTTTTCTAATAGATAAAAAGCAACAATAACAACAAGGAAAAATATTCAACCCCAAAATCAAAAGCAAAAAAAAATCAAGCTTTTGAGCAGGTAATAGGCTGTAGAAAAATTCTTAAATATATTCTTCAATGGCAAACTATTTGAGCATCCATTAAAGGGTAGATATACGAAGTATGGTTGTCATGGAGATTTTAATAAAATTTCCAATAAAACTAAGTTTGGAAAAAATAAGTTAATTGTGTGGTCCAATAAAGTCGAACATTTTCAGCACGATAGCTTCATTATTGAATATTGTAGCTTGCTTACAATAGTTAGACCTACAGACATAACCACCGTTACGATTATTATAAAGAAAAAGTGTCACAAAACGTGGCATCTGAAATAAAAAAGGCACACTTCCCCATAAAGGAAAAAAATACACACAGAGTTATGAAATAATATTTTCCATATTTTAATGAATCAAATACCTCAATCACATTACACTCCCAAATTTGAACTTTTATTTGCTTTATGAAAAAAAAAAAAACAAGTATATACAGCAGTAAGTTCGGCCGGGCCGAATCTTAAATACCCACCTTCATGGTGGCAAATATAATAGTTTACTTTGAAAACTCTTCGTCGTAGCGGGTTACTTGATAATAAAATATAGCTTTTTAGGGGGTTTGATGACAAATCTTCTCCCAAGCAAATCAGTTCAACCAGTACGCTTCCCGAAGAAAAAAATTTAGAGATTCTACCTATGAAGACCAGATCAGATTCTGGATTTATGAGAACCAATTTTGTTTGAGTTTTAGAGAAATCATAAACATATCGTGTATATGATGAAATAACGCCTTGATTTGAAATCTTAAATCTGTAGATTTTTTCCGCCATTATTTAAATGAATACGAAGAGTAAAATCTGGAAATGTTACTTTCAGTTTCAAGCAATTTTCATGATCAGTGCGCCAGCTATACCCTGAAAGAAGTGTTTTCTTTTCTGAGGAACGAAATTTTAGACAAGCAAAGTTTTCTTTTGACACAAATTTTAGAGACCATCGTTGAGCTTATAAAAAATTCGGATTAGTTTGCTCTAAACGAAAATACGAAAGGGAAAATTCGTTTGTCTAAAATTTCATTCCGGAGGAAAATATTTTTTCTTTGGGTGTACCCTCAAGAAGTTAAATCCAGTAGATTTACATTTTTGTGCAAATCGGATAAAAACTACGGTTTCTAGAAGCCCAAGTAGTTAAATCTGGTGATCGGTCTATGTGGAGTCTGTACTAAAACATGGGTCGACACACACCATATTCGGCTGGCCTATTTGTGGTCAGCCGGATTCCAGAAGTCCTAGAAATAAATGCGGAAGTTAGGTCTATATGGGGGCTATACCAAAACATGGACCAATACTCTCCACCTCTTACTATTCCTCAAATACCTCTAGAATTCCACTTTCAGACGTATTGGGTGAAAACTACGAATTCTAGAAGCCTAAGAATTAAAATCGGGAGATCAGTCTATATAGGGACTATACCAAAACATGGACCGATACAGACCATTTTCGACACACCTCTTTATGGTCCTAAGATACGTCTATATTTCTAATTTCCGGCAAATTGGATAAAAACTACGGATTCTAGAAGCCCAAGAAATAAAGTCGGGATATCGGTCTATATGGGGGTATACCAAAATATGGACCAATAGACACCATTTGCGACACACCTATTTGTGATCTTAAAATACCTCTAGATTTTCAATTTCAAATTGGCAAATCGGCTGGAAAATATAGTCTCTAAACGCCCAAGAAGTAAAATCGAGAGATCGGTCTATATGGGGGTTATACAAAAAAATGGACCGATACACCTCAATTTCCGCACACATATTTGGGGTCCCAAAATACCTCTAGATTTTCAATTTCAGGCAAATCGGGTAATAAATACAGTTTATAGAAGTCCAAGAATAAAAATCGGGAGATCGGTCTATATGGCCCATTTTCGGCACACCTCTTTATGGTCCTAAAATGCCTCCAGATTTTCAATTTCAGGTAAATCGGATAGAAAATACAGTTTCTAGACGCCCAAGAAGCAAAATCGGGAGATCGGTCTATATAGGGGAGCTATACCAAAACATGGACCGATGGGCACCATTTTCGGCACACCTTTTTTTTGGTCCTCAAGTACCTCTAGATTTTCAATTTCAGGTAAATTGGATAAAAACTGCGGTTTTTATAAGCTCAAGACCCCACGGTTTATATGGGGACTATATCAAAACTTGGACCGATATAGCCCATCTTCGAACTTGACCTGCCTGCAAACAAAAAACGAATCTGTGCCAAATTTCAGGACGATAGCGCCATTATTGAAGGCTGTAGCGTGATTACAACAGACAGACGGACATGCTTATATCGTCTTATAATTTCTCCCTGATCAAGAATATATATACTTTATATAGTCGGAAATCTATATTTCGATGTGTTACACACGGAATGACAAACTTATTATACCCCATCACCATTCTACTTTCAGTAGATTTCGAGCCTAATGTGAATGGGCTATAGTGATTATTTTACTTCTATTTCAACGAGGTTGATTTGCAGACTTTAGAAAGTTTCCTTTGCATACATACAGGCGGTACATATCACCGCTTCAAAAGGCCATGACGTGAGAGGAAAACGTGTTCATAACTGCAGCTTTGGCCGCGTTCAACAAGTGAGAAATTTAAGTCAATTTGACTGACAATCAAAGTTTGAATATGGCGATTGGCGGAACTACCTTAGTAAATATGTCTTCACTGTTACAAATGTGAAATCGCTTGAAATATGTATATATATATTTAAAATTCACCACTTTTTCTGCCACTAAATGCCATTCTTTTCGAAACTTTTGTGCCTCCTTTTTGTCATACTGTGCCACCTTTTATTTTTATTCTTTTATACCTCACAAAATGTTGTACGTTTTCGTCTCAAATCCATTGAGATTGAAGCCATCGTGGTGCAATGGTTAGCATGCCCGCCTTGCATACACAAGGTCGTTGGTTCGATTCCTGCTTCGAAAAGATTTTCAGAGGTGGATTATCCCACCTCAGTAACGCTGGTGACATTTCTGAGAGTTTCAAAGCTTCTCTAAGTGGTTTCACTGCAATGTGGAACGCCGTTCGGACTCGGCTATAAAAAGGAGGCCCCTTGTCATTGAGCTTAACATGGAATCGGGCAGCACTCAGTGATAAGAGAGAAGTTCACCAATGTGGTATCACAATGGACTGAATAGTCTAAGTGAGCCTGATACATCGGGCTGCCACCTAACCTAACATAACCTAAGATTGAAGAAATGTTTGGTGCCTTAAAAAAAAATAAAGTTTAAGAATCAAATATTATATCGGTGAGCAATTGTCCCTCTTTGTACCTTTATGGTATTTTTCTGTGGATATGTGTCACGCCTAAAAATAGGCAAAGAAAATTTCTTTATTATATAAAACGAGTTACTCTCCTGAATATTAAACTTCACTTTTAAATTGAAAAAAAAAAATATTTAAGATTCAATATTAAATAAATGATTTTGATTTTTATTTCTCTATATGAAAAATGTGCCACTTCTTAAAAATTAATGTGCAACCTTTAGTAACGAATGACACATATTGTGCCACCTTTTAGAAAAGCTTTTTCCCATTTTTCTGGTAAAATACGCATACCGCGAGGAACCATTCACGCACCATTTTCTGCTGCCCTATTTTTGACAAAATTTTCTATAGAAATAAAATATTGAGAAAACTTTCTATAGACATAAAATTTTGACAAAAGTTACTATTGAAATAAGGTTTTGACAAAATTTTCTTTCGAATAAAATCTTTAAACATTTTTTCATAGAATTAAGATTTTGACAACATTTTCTATAGAAATAAAATTTTGACAAATTTTTGTATAGAATTTAAATTTTGAAAAAAAAATTATAGAAATAAAATTTTGCGAAAATTTTCTAAAGAAATAAAATTTTGACAAAATTTTGTACAAAAATACAATTATGACAAAATTTTGTATAGAAATAAAATTTTGACAAAAATTTCCATAGAAATAAGAGAAAATTTTCTATAGAAATAAAATTTTGAGAAAATTTTATATAGAAAAAAAAAATTTGAGAAAATTTTCGTTAGAAATAAAACATTGACAAATTTTCTACAGAAACAAAATTTTGACAAAATTTTCTATAGACATACAATTTTGCCAAATTTTCTATAGAGATAAAAAATCTTATTAAAGTTTTCTATAGAAATAACATTTTCACAAAATTGTCTATATAAATAAAAGTTTGACAAAATTTTTTACAGAAAAATTTTTTTTGACAATATAGAGATAAAATTTTGACAAAATTTTCTATAGAAATAAAATTATAAAAATACAATTTTTACAAAATTGCTTACAGAAAAAAAATTTTCTAAAGAAATAAAATTTGGACCAAAATTTGTGTAGAAATAAAAAAATTTAACAAAGTTTTCTATAGAAATAAAATTTTTACCAAATTGTGTATAGAAATAAAATTTTTACAAAATTTTGTATAGAAATAAAATTTTGAAAAAAAAAATAAAATTGTGAGAAAATTTTCTAAAGAAATAAAATTTTGTAAAAAACTAAAATTATGACAAAATATTCTATAAAAATAAAATGTTGACAAAAATTTCCATAGAAATAAGAGAAAATTTTCTATAGAAATGAAATGTTGACAAAATTTTGTATAGAAATAAAATTTTGAGAAAATTTTCTATAGAAACAACATTTTGACAAAATTTGCTGTACAAATAAAATTTTGACAAAATTGTCTATAGAAAAAAAAATTTGAGAAAATTTTCTTTAGAAATAAAACATTGACAAATTTTCTATAGACTTAAAATTTTGCCAAAATCTTCTATAGAAATAAAAAATCTTAGCAAAGTTTTCTATAGAAATAAAATGTTTACAAAATTGTCTATATAAATAAAAGTTTGACAAAATTTGTTTGAAAAAAATTCTATAGACATAAAATTTTGCCAACACTTTCTATAGAGATAAAATGTGGACACAATTTTGTATAGAAATAAAATTTTGAGAAAATTTGGTATAGAAAACAAAATTGGACAAAATTGTGTATAGAAATAAAATTTTGAAATAAAAAATCTATAGAAATAAAATTTTGAGAAAATTTTCTATAGAAACAACATTTTGACAAAATTTGCCGTAGAAATAAAATTTTGACAAAATTGTCCATAGAAAAAAAATTTTGAGAAAATTTTCTTTAGAAATAAAACATTGACAAATTTTCTATAGACTTAAAATTTTTCCAAAATCTTCTATAGAAATAAAAAATCTTAGCAAAGTTTTCTATAGAAATAAAATGTTTACAAAATTGTCTATATAAATAAAAGTTTGACAAAATTTGTTTGAAAAAAATTCTATAGACATAAAATTTTGCCAACACTTTCTATAGAGATAAAATGTGGACAAAATTGTGTATAGAAATAAAATTTTGAGAAAATTTGGTATAGAAAACAAAATTGGACAAAATTGTGTACAGAAATAAAATTTTGAAAAAAAAATCTATAGAAATAAAATTTTGAGAAAATTTTCTAAAGAAATAAAATTTTGTATAAAACTAAAAT